>NW_028261384.1:49129502-49442835 GCF_051295495.1 Thamnophis sirtalis
TAGGTTTCTTAAATTCAGCATTTTAAATTAAAATTATTATTTTCTTTTTTTAACTCTGTGGGTGGAATGGATAGGGGTTATTCCCCCTCCCAAGTAATCTGAAAACAATATTGCCAAATTTCAGTGTCTTATCATTAAATTTTCATTCTCAAGATCCCTAAAAATCATCACAATGTACAATAACTGCTAAATTAAATTAATCTATTTTAAATTTTGCCAACTGAAAATGTGAATGGTTAATTGAGCAATAAATTGTACACTTAATGCCATTTAAAACATAAAAACACCTCCTCCCCCCTTTTTTTCACACATAACAAGTATACTCAGTCATCCATACCATGGATACATCCAATCCAATTGACAGCTAAAACAATTGGGAGCAGGTAGATCGAGTTCAAAGACAAAGTGGAGAATCCAGAAAGATGACATTTGTGGTGTGGAAGCAAAAGCTCTATAAAACACCAAGAGACCATCTTGGAGACCATTGAGAGATTTTGTCAAGGGTTTTAGTTTAAATCAATTCATCCATTTTATCTGTTTTGAACATAATAAATATGTGGCTAAAGATGTCATAAATGGTTAAAGTTGCCTGGAAATCTTCAGGGTGTCAACTGACAGTGTTTTTAGGTATAGGAAGGTTAGCATGCCAATTTCACCATGATTTGAAGAAAATAAAATCCTAAAAACAAAAGAAATGGACTTCACAATATTCCAGGGAATAAAAAGATCATGAGAGTGAAGCTGAGTTGAAGCAGGGTAACTCAAAATCAATATTTTGCTTTTAAACTCTTAAGGGGAGGCCCATGAGGGATACATTCATTTTGTCCTTATTTCTTTATTATCCTCTGAGGATTGGCTGAAAAGTGTCAGAAATGTTCCATACTTAGAGGCAGCTATTCCTTTCTATCAAGCCAATTGCTCAACCATTTTGTTGGTATTTCAAACTTCCTACACCATATCCAACAAGAGGGTTATGCAGAAAATACTATCAGGTGTGTGTATTCACATGCACACATGTATACACATACATACACCACCAACAGATGGTGCTAGCCCCTGTTCTTTCATTTTATTTAGTAGGAAGTTGCCATGAAGAAAAGTTAATGTGTATATTGCTTGTGTGCTTTGACTGAATTTTTGGCTGCCAAAAGTATCCCTCCAATGTAAATTTATCCTTGATGACTGTGTTTACGTGGTTAACATTGGGCCAAAAAGTGTAAACATAATGAATCCTAAATGGCTGATTTATGTGATGAAGAATTAAATGAATGAAATGTCGCAGCAAGTGAGTTTCACGCAAGAAACTTTGATGAGCTGATGAAGGATGATCTGTTGGTCACTCAAAGGAAATCTACTGTCAGGCCTGGCATTCACAGGAAAAAATGTAAACATCATGAATCTCTTCAGTAGTGAAAGGTTAATACAAGATGGTTCCTTGCATGCTGATGGCAAAAACTGAAATTATTGTACTATTTAAAAATGAAGATGAGAGATTTCTTACAGCACCATGGTAGCCAAATGAAACAGGCTCATTTTTATGACCCAGGAATGTATAATTAATCCATGGAATATCCATGAAAAACAAAGTAAAAATTCAAAGTCCAGTTTTCAATAGAAAAACTCATGCAGACAGGGTTTTTGTTTTTGAAATGCAGATGATGCAGTTTACATGGACTTCTTGTTCTTGACAACACTATCAACTGAGAGTGCTATATTACATCATTTAAACTTAGAAAAAAAATTGAAGCACAGTTCAGGATCACAAGAAGGAACTTTTGCTGTAGCAAGACAGTGAGCATGATATCACTTAAGCCACTAAAAAAGAAATTGCACAGTCAGATCTCATTGTCATATCATTGTTTACCATATCATCCAGACTTGGTGCTATGTAAATTCCATTTTCCCCAAAATTGAAGAAAGACCTTCATAGGCATGGTTAGGCTCAATTCAGGAATACCACAAATACCACAGTTCACATTTTTTTGTGGAACATCATATTTCTTTTGGCCTGGTTCCACTAATTCTGAAAAACCGCTGTCTCACCATGTACACCAAGCACATGCAAGTATAAAAGTGAATTGATGCATGTGTAAAGGAAGGCATCTGTCAACAATATCTTAACAATGATGTTTAACAATTAAAAAAATCTATATGGAGTGATTCTTAAATATGCTTTCTGTTTAAGAAAACAACAACGCCTTGTTACATCAACCTGAGATCAACTTGGGAAAACATTTATTTTTTCCTAAGAGTGCAATCTAGCTTCTGCTTAACATCTGTAGTATTTTCCTCAGCTGACTAGGCAAAAATATCTTGTTAACATAGTGTGATTATTTAACTCACAGGGTCTAACCAACACAATGTGGATGTTAGAAATCTGTGCAAATTTGTTCTTCGTGGAGAGGTCATCTGAGTGTGAGACTGTAGATTGGATATCAGATCAATCCATTGATCATGAAAGTAGACATTTTGTATGAAGTGATACTATTGTTAAACTGGTTTTCAGAGTATTTATTTAGACAGATAAAAGTTGATTATTTGATAACATTTTTACAAATTATGCTCTTTGTGTATTAATGGGAGTGAAGATTGATTTTTTTTAAAAAAACAAGTAATTAAAATTCAATGATTTTTACCCTTTTTAACTGTGAAGACACTACAAGAAACACGGGGCTGCTATCTGTCTTGTTCATTTTTACAGTTTTTAATATTTTTAATGTCAAAGTAGTGTCACAGTTGCAATAATAAATATGGAAAAATACAAAATTAAAATGTGAATAAAGTAGAGCATAAGAATAATAAGTGGAAAGGTTTAAATAATACATCAACGTGTACTACTGCAGCTGACAACTACAGGGAAAGCACTGGTGAATAAATAAACCCACATTCATTTTTCAATACATAACTTGGAGGTGAGGTGGCTGGGGAAGTTGCTTAATTTGCATTGAAAGTTCATTCCTCTGGGAGATAAGAGCAGTATAAGCATCTTCCTTATGGATTAGATTAGATGTGATCAACATTTCTGGAGAAATGTGACCATAGCATGTTCGTGGGAGGACCAGTGCAAATACATTTGTACACTCACATTACGTATGCGTGCACACACACACACACACACACACACACACACACACTCTTAATATCTCATTGAAAAATTACAAGTAGTGGGAGAAACCTCTGAAGGGGTTCTGGGGCTTCACTGAAATTTTGGCTGGATTTTTATTCTCCTTGTCATGCACTTAGACGGTCAGAGCTTTTATTTCCCACAAGCTATCTATGCCAAGTCTCCAAGCAGTGTTTGATGGCCACAACTTCAGATAAGTATTTGCAAGGTTATTTATTTTAATGGAAAAATAACATTCTTACATGCTCACTAATATGCTTGCTAATATTTTAATTGTCACCATGTTAATAGGAAAGAGTGTTTGTCAACAGCTGCAAAGTAAAATTGTTTAATTTCCCAAGAGAGAATGTATGCCTGGAGATTTTACCCTATGAGGATATTTATTATTAGCATTTCATACAGGATCTGTATCTGAATGAATCTGCCATGACAATGATCAATAAGACAGTAATGAAAAGGCCATTCAGAAGATTCCCAAAAGGCATTTGTGGCTATTTCTATGTAAGCCAGTTAATTCATTTCCTGAGTGTTCATGCCATCCATTACTTATTTATTACATTCCTGGGCAAAGAACCCTCCCACTTCAGCCTTTAAAGCAAACTTTCAAATAGCAGTAGACTCACATTTGCACAAAAAATCCAAAATTTTCATAATGTTTGGCAAAAATTAAAGCATAAAGCAACAACAACCAATAAGTTCAGCATATAAAACCATTCTGTTCAATTACACTTTAAGTAATTCTGGGCCAGAATCTATTTTTTTTAAATTTCCTGAAATGATTAATACGTTCTTTCTATTGCTTTACCTCATACTTGGTGTGTCAGAATTTCTTTAGAGTTCCTTTCAGTAACATTTTTGAACATACTAACTGGATAAAGGCTTCCCAGAATCTTAGTTATATAAATAAAGGTAGCATCTCAGTCTGAAAGGCTGAGTCTTTTCTTGCTCATTCCCAACTCTTAAGCAAAAAATGTGAAAAATAAGCCCCAGCCTCTCTTTTTCAAAAATAACAAATAGCATTGTAAGTTTTATTTTATTAGTTATTTTATGGGTTTTAAAAGAAAGGTAGAACAAAATCAGGGATAATAGCACACCAGGTTTTGCAGAAATTGCTTCAGAGTTTCTTATATTACTTTTCTAAAACAATCAACTGGTTCAGAGCATTTTTGCATATTGTCCAAGTTCCAAGTAAACCTTCTGTCAGTACAATTTGGTTAAATATAAGTGAGGAAAAAGTGAAACTCTGCTGCAAGGATAAAAGACAAAGGAGACAAATACACAGCTACATTGCTTACAGATTTAAGAAATAATGGAAAAACAATTTGAAAAGGATTTTTTTAAAAAAACCACCAAGCTATTTTGTGAAAGGTGCAAATGGACCTGGGAAAAGGGCAACTTGAAAACAAGTATAGCTAGAAAAGTTAAAATTAAATAAAACAAAAATGTGTGAAATGGAAAGTTTGATAAAGAAAGTAGTTAACTGAAGATAGCTTGCTTCAGAAGTTGTGAGTGCTCAAACACTAGAGGTTTTTAAAAAGAGAGTCAAGAACCATTTCGTTTGATATGGTATAAGGTTTCCTGCCTGAGCAGGGAGTTGGATTAGAAAACCTCCAAGACTGCTTACAACTCTATTATTATGTTATAAAGTAACAATTGGAATAAGGACATTTAACTGAATTAATTTTATTATATAATAAACAAATTTATATAGCTGTTGAATTCACACATAGGGGCAGCTTATAACATTTAAAAATTTAAAACATCCATCATACAATTAAAAACATGTTAAAAAACCTCTATTATCTCACCCCACCCCATAGCAGCAACGACACAATTAGATTAGCCACTTGATTGGTTCGGTTTCCATTTGTGGTCCCAGGCCTGCTGACAAAGCCACATTTTTAGGAGCTTTCAGAAAAGGAGCAGGATGTTGGGGGGAAATGATATTTCATAACAAAGGGACCACGACTGAGAAGTCCCTTTTAATAGTTCCACCAGAGGCAATCCTTAATCGATTAGACTCATAGCATGCCTTGCCTTCCACTATGGGTAGATGTAATAGGAGAGAGATGGTCCTTCAAATAACCAGTTGCTAAGAGCACCATTACACAGTGAATTACACCATAAGAAAAAGTGAGTGAATATACAGTATATAACTCTCTCTGTTCCTACTCTTTCTCCTGATTTTATTAAAACTTATCTGTTTCCAAATCTAGCCCTGTCAAGTCATTTTACTTTAACAAATTTGTTTGTCCCATTTTTGAGACACTCAGTGGCCTAAAATTCTAGTTATGTATTGGAGGTTGAGTTAAATGAACGATTTTCAGTCAGGAATAGATGTCATAATCTGTCTCACCTGAATTAAAAATCAGCCCAATTCCCTCACATTTCACACTTGAGGAAAGATTGAGATTTATGCCTTGTATCATCCTAGTTCTAGACTTTTATCATTATATGGCTTATAGTAGTATTGGTTTTTTAATTACATGTCTCTTTTTGATTATCCAGAATTTCAAATCAAAAGATGGGAAACATTTTCTAATAAAGAAGAATATTTGTACCTTAGGGTTGACACACAATATTTCTGATTAGTAAAGCATAGGAAACCAAGGAAGTTAAATATTTCCAAAGACAGCTGGGCAAATGGAGCAGTGGCTATGATATTGTCAACATGGGGTTAGGTTTAAGTCTATGCAAAGAGTATGTTTATCAAAAATGCTCATATCAAACTATTAGAGGATTAAATGTGTGCTCAGTCCTATACATGAATTTATTAACTCCCAGAAACTAGATCTCATTAATCACTTGATACTTTATATACAACCATTACTTTCAGAATGCATCAGTATAGTTTCTGACCTCATTTTACAAACCACTTTTTTCTTATTGGACCAGTAAGCATGAAGTGAGTGGGTAAGTGTTAGAGAGAGAAAAAAAATATGCTTTTATCATTTTCGTTTTTTACATCATGCATCTATTAAAATAGGCATTTGCATGAAAGCTCAATTCTGCAATAAAGACATTCAATATGATAAATTGCAGTATATTTATCTTGAGCCATGTTTAAGCCCTGTAAAAGCAAACGTTTTCTTTAGAAATGAATGAATAAATGATAGCTATTACCACTGTTGGCTGTATAATACTTCTAGAGTATACGTTATAGGATTCCAGTGGCTAAGAAGAAAATATAATGGATGTTGTCTTTATGGATTTATATGGGTAACTGATTGGCTATATAAACCATCTTTATGTAGCCAATCAGTGCACTATGAAGATAATATGATTCTCCTCATGTGGGAAGGAAGCAAAGGAATTATCCTGATTCAGAATAGTTGTGGTGATCTGAGATTTTCATTTGGCAGTTCTAGGAGCTGGAAAAATGTTCCATGTGCTGCCATCTTGGCATTTGCCATACTCTTTAGGGTACTAAAACTGTTAGACAAGAGGATTATGGTAATGTGAAGCTATAGAAAGCAGTTTTGTTTCACTTTTAGAAGGGGACTATCTGAGGTTTTTGTAGATTCTCAAGATGTTCTTATTTTCTTTTGTGCAATGAGAAAATTGATCCAAATCATCCCGCAGCCTAAGTGTCTTCTATGGCTGTATACCCATTATCTCTGTATCTACTGTATGTATCTATATCAGTCCTTCTATCTATCTGTCTATCTAATTTAGATATCGTTGATTCTGGGAAATTTAAAAACAAAAGCTATAAAACCATAAAGAAACACATTTAAAAACAGAATTAAAACAAGTTAAAAGGGCTATGCTTCTCTCTCTTTTTATATATTTATTGTGCATGTATGAATGTGTGTGTGTGTGTGTGTGTGTGTGTGTGTGTGTGTGTGTATTGAATTTCAAATAAGCAAGAAGAAAAGATAAAGTAAGAAGAAAAAGAACTGGGAAAAAAGTCAGAAAAAAATCAAGATGAAAGTGAAAAAAAGAAAAAAGAAAATATGTAAAAATATTTTTAAATTTTCTTTGACACAGATAAATAAAAAATACAACAAACTCTTACTCCAGAGTTAATAATAGTCAATATTATTTTCTAATCCTCTATAATTTTACTCATCAAATCCCCAAATCAAAATTTCATTTCTTTGTTTCTCGCAAAATGTCTAAAGATTGTTTCCAAGTAAAAATAAAATTGGTCACAAGCTTTTTATCAAAGCTGTCAATTTCACCATTTCTGCCAATTCCATCAACCTCACCATCCATTTTTCCACTGTAGATATTTGTGAGTCCTTCCATCTTTGTGCATATATCCATTAACCCTAAAAGAAAAAAAATCAAGTTTCAATTATTATTATTATTATTATTATTATTATTATTATTATTATTATTATTATTATTATTATTATTATTATTATACAATTGTATCACAGCGGCCAGTTGTTTCGCCGGATTTGGCATTGGTTACTAGTCGGGCCCCACCCAGGGGCCTAGGACGTCGTAACGTATTTTCGTAATATGCGTGCAGATCCAAGCAGTGCGGCTTTTTGCATTTGACTGATGGTGATTTTGTCAATTTTTAACTGTTTTAAATGTAATTCCAGTGCTTTTGGAATAGCACCCAGTGTGCCAATTACCACTGGAATTACCACTGCTGGTTTGTGCCATAGTCGTTGAATTTCGATTTTTAAATCCTGGTATTTCGCGATTTTTTCATGTTCCTTCTCGGCGACCCTGCTATCACCTGGTATTGCGATGTCTATGATTGTGACCTTATTTTTCTCAACCAGTGTGATGTCTGGTGTATTATGCGCCAGTATTTTGTCGGTTTGTATACGGAAATCCCACAAGATCTTGACCATCTGATTTTCGGTGACTTTTTCAGGCTGATGTTCCCACCAGTTTTTTGCTGTTTTGATATTATAATTTTTGCACAAATTCCAATGGATCATTTGTGCTACTGAATTGTGCCGCAATTTATAATCAGTCTGCGCGATTTTTTTACAGCAGCTGAGTATGTGATCAACAGTTTCATCAGCTTCTTTGCAAAGTCTGCATTTGGCATCATCAGAGGATTTTTCGATTTTGGCCTTAATGGCATTTGTGCGGATAGCTTGTTCTTGCGCAGCCAGGATTAGTGACTCTGTTTCTTTCTTTAATGTACCTGTTGTTAACCATAACCAAGTTTGTTCACTGTCCACTTTATCTTTTATTTTTTCCAGAAATTGGCCATGCAGTGCTTTGTTCTGCCAACTCTCCATTCTTGATTTTATCACATCTTTTCTGTATTCTTGTTTCGTCTGTTGGGCCTTCAGTAGATTTTTGTTCTTTACTTCGATTAATAGATGTTCTTGATTTTCTTTTAAATAATCAGCCAGTGCATGTTTTTCTTCTTCAACTGTTTGCTTCACTTGTAATAATCCTCTGCCACCTGATTTTCGGGGCAGATATAGTCTATCAGTATCACCACGTGGATGTAAACTGTAGTGCATTGTCATTAGTTTCCTGGTTTTTCGGTCCAAAAGGTCCAAATCAGCTTGTGTCCAGTTAACTATACCAGCTGTGTATCTTATAACTGGTATTGCCCAGGTATTTATGGCCTTGATTGTATTTCCACCATTCAATTTAGATTTTAAAATTTTCCTAACTCTGTTGGTGTACTCTCGCCTGACAATAGTTTTTACTTCTCCATGCTTGATGTTATCCAACTGCAGAATGCCTAAGTATTTGTAGGCTTCATTTTCTTTGCATTTAATTAATTGGCCATTGGGCATTTCAATTCCCTCACATGCAGTGATTTTGCCCCTTTTTATGGATACAGTGGCGCATTTTTCCATGCCAAACTGCATTGAAATATCGGTGCTGAATACTCGGACTGTGTTTGTCAATGATTGGATTTCTATTTCTGACTTTCCATAGAGTTTCAAATCATCCATATATAGTAAATGTGAAATTTTTTCCGCTTCTTTGGCTGTTTGGTAGCCTAATTTCATTTTTTTTAAGATTACTGATAGTGGGATCATTGCGATGATGAAGAGAAGAGGTGAAAGTGAATCACCCTGGAAAATTCCTCGCTTGATATTAACCATTCCGTAGATCTCATTCCCCACTGCCAACTCAGTTCTCCATTGTTTCATCGCCTTTTCAGTAAAGGATGTAATATTTTTGCTAATGCCAGTTGTTTCTAAGCATTTTATGATCCAACTATGTGGCAGTGAGTCAAATGCCTTTTTGTAATCAATCCAGGCCATATTCAAGTTTGTTTTTCTGATCTTACAATTTTCTAATATCATTTTATCAATTAGAAGCTGATCTTTTGTGCCCCTGCTCCTTCTTTTGTTGCCTTTTTGCTCTACTGGCAAGATGTTGTTTGTTTCCAAATAATCCATCATGTTATCTGCAATAATGCCTGTGAGTAATTTGAAGGTTGTTGGCAAGCATGTTATTGGTCTGTAGTTTTCAGGTGTTGTTCCTTTAGTTGCATCTTTCTGAATCAAGTATGTTTTTCCAGTTGTCAACCATTCATCAATTTGGCCCTTTTGTAAAATTTCATTCAGTTGCCTGGCCAATATTGCATGTAAACTGGTCAGATATTTGAGCCAGAAACCATGTAATTGGTCCTTTCCAGGTGATGTCCAATTCTTTACCTTTTTAACTCGATTTTTGACCATCTCAGTTGTTATTTCTAATGCTTGCATTTGTTTGTTGCCAATGCTTTTCTCAAAGTCATGTATCCACTTTGCTTCCTTGTTGTAGTCCTTTGCATTTTCCCACAATTCTTTCCAGAATTCAACTGTGGCCTGTTTTTCTGGTTTTTCACTTTTGGTGTCACCATTCACATTAAGACTTTGATAAAAACGCCGTTGGTCTGATCGAAATTGCTGATTTTGTTTATATTGGATGATTCGTGCCTCATATCTTTCAATTTTTCTAGCTGTTGCTGTTATCTGCTGTTTTACAATCTCTACAGCTTCATTGATGTTTCTTGTATCCAATCTATATCTCCTGATTAGCCGATCTATGATTTTGTTGTTTTTAAGCCGTTGCTCATGCATGTTCTTTAAGTTACTAGCATCTGCCCTTAATTTTTTGATTTTTTGTTCTAAACGGATTTTCCACTTTGGCTTTGATGCTTTTTCTGTTGTGTGACTAGGTACTTTAATTTTAATGCCTAGTTCATTAGTGACTATTACAGCTGTGCTGTACATTAACTGGTTTGTTTCCAAGATGGATCCCGGTTCAATTGTTGAAAACACTGCATTAACCATTTTCATGATAGGGGCCAAAATTTTCTTAGGCACAGTTTTTAGTGGTGGTAAACGTTGCCTTTCCTCATTAAGCAGAAAATGCTCCATGATCTTTTCCTTCAATTCTTTTTGTTTTTGAGTTAGTTCATCAGTTGGTTCAGTGATAACTGGTTCTAGTGGTGGTGATGTTATTTCCTCCCCGAGAGCTTCTTCTGGGAGTTCTACTATAATGTCTTTAGTTGTGTCTTGAATATCAGTTATTTCCGCTTGTGATATTGTTTTTGGGGTTTTGCAATTTGCCTGAATTTCCTCATGTTCAACTTCACTAAACACTTTATTCCGTATAATAAATCGCCTTTGATCTGCTAGTCGTTGTTCACTAACATTTGAATCTGGATATTGTTGTTTCCATAATTCATACATTCTCTTTAAATAGCCTCTTTTTTCTGGCTCTGAGTTGTAGTAACAGGCCATTATGGCACGGTTTTCATCTGCACTATATTTTTGTCGTTTTGTTGGCTGGTCCACTTGTAGCCCACTTGTCGACGGATGTCCAGGGACCCCAACATCCACCGCGGCCCTTGTTAACCCGCGCGACGACCGATGCGGTATGGAATTCTTATTTGTTTTTTTCACCATATTGTATGGGTTGGCGGGGTTTTTTTTACGGGACCAGATGCCAACCTGACCCCAACCTTCCTCCTTTCTCATCCGGGCTTGGGACCGGCAACGGCGGAGTTGTTGTTGTTGTTGTTGTTATTATTATTATTATTATTATTATTATTATTATTATTATTATTATTATACAATTGTATCACAGCGGCCAGTTGTTTCGCCGGATTTGGCATTGGTTACTAGTCGGGCCCCACCCAGGGGCCTAGGACGTCGTAACGTATTTTCGTAATATGCGTGCAGATCCAAGCAGTGCGGCTTTTTGCATTTGACTGATGGTGATTTTGTCAATTTTTAACTGTTTTAAATGTAATTCGAGTGCTTTTGGAATAGCACCCAGTGTGCCAATTACCACTGGAATTATCACTGCTGGTTTGTGCCATAGTCGTTGAATTTCGATTTTTAAGTCCTGGTATCTTGCGATTTTTTCATGTTCCTTCTCGGCGACCCTGCTATCACCTGGTATTGCGATGTCTATGATTGTGACCTTATTTTTCTCAACCAGTGTGATGTCTGGTGTATTATGCGCCAGTATTTTGTCGGTTTGTATACGGAAATCCCACAAGATCTTGACCATCTGATTTTCGGTGACTTTTTCAGGCTGATGTTCCCACCAGTTTATTGCTGTTTTAATATTATAATTTTTGCACAAATTCCAATGGATCATTTGTGCTACTGAATTGTGCCGCAATTTATAATCAGTCTGCACGATTTTTTTACAGCAGCTGAGTATGTGATCAACAGTTTCATCAGCTTCTTTGCAAAGTCTGCATTTGGCATCATTAGAGGATTTTTCGATTTTGGCCTTAATGGCATTTGTGCGGATAGCTTGTTCTTGCGCAGCCAGGATTAGTGACTCTGTTTCTTTCTTTAATGTACCTGTTGTTAACCATAACCAAGTTTGTTCACTGTCCACTTTATCTTTTATTTTTTCCAGAAATTGACCATGCAGTGCTTTGTTCTGCCAACTCTCCATTCTTGATTTTATCACATCTTTTCTGTATTCTTGTTTCGTCTGTTGGACCTTCAGTAGATTTTTGTTCTTTACTTCGATTAATAGATGTTCTTGATTTTCTTTTAAATAATCAGCCAGTGCATGTTTTTCTTCTTCAACAGTTTGCTTCACTTGTAATAATCCTCTGCCACCTGATTTTCGGGGCAGATATAGTCTATCAGTATCACCACGTGGATGTAAACTGTAGTGCATTGTCATTAGTTTCCTGGTTTTTCGGTCCAAAAGGTCCAAATCAGCTTGTGTCCAGTTAACTATACCAGCTGTGTATCTTATAACTGGTATTGCCCAGGTATTTATGGCCTTGATTGTATTTCCACCATTCAATTTAGATTTCAAAATTTTCCTAACTCTGTTGGTGTACTCTCGCCTGACAATAGTTTTTACTTCTCCATGCTTGATGTTATCCAACTGCAGAATGCCTAAGTATTTGTAGGCTTCATTTTCTTTGCATTTAATTAATTGGCCATTGGGCATTTCAATTCCTTCACATGCAGTGATTTTGCCCCTTTTTATGGATACAGTGGCGCATTTTTCCATGCCAAACTGCATTGAAATATCGGTGCTGAATACTCGGACTGTGTTTGTCAATGATTGGATTTCTATTTCTGACTTTCCATAGAGTTTCAAATCATCCATATATAGTAAATGTGAAATTTTTTCCGCTTCTTTGGCTGTTTGGTAGCCTAATTTCATTTTTTTTAAGATTACTGATAGTGGGATCATTGCGATGATGAAGAGAAGAGGTGAAAGTGAATCACCCTGGAAAATTCCTCGCTTGATATTAACCATTCCGTAGATCTCATTCCCCACTGCCAACTCAGTTCTCCATTGTTTCATCGCCTTTTCAGTAAAGGATGTAATATTTTTGCTAATGCCAGTTGTTTCTAAGCATTTTATGATCCAACTATGTGGCAGTGAGTCAAATGCCTTTTTGTAATCAATCCAGGCCATATTCAAGTTTGTTTTTCTGATCTTACAATTTTCTAATATCATTTTATCAATTAGAAGCTGATCTTTTGTGCCCCTGCTCCTTCTTTTGTTGCCTTTTTGCTCTACTGGCAAGATGTTGTTTGTTTCCAAATAATCCATCATGTTATCTGCAATAATGCCTGTGAGTAATTTGAAGGTTGTTGGCAAGCATGTTATTGGTCTGTAGTTTTCAGGTGTTGTTCCTTTAGTTGCATCTTTCTGAATCAAGTATGTTTTTCCAGTTGTCAACCATTCATCAATTTGGCCCTTTTGTAAAATTTTTGATATTTGAGCCAGAAACCATGTAATTGGTCCTTTCCAGGTGATGTTCAATTCTTTACCTTTTTAACTCGATTTTTGACCATCTCAGTTGTTATTTCTAATACTTGCATTTGTTTGTTGCCAATGCTTTTCTCAAAGTCATGTATCCACTTTGCTTCCTTGTTGTAGTTCTTTGCATTTTCCCACAATTCTTTCCAGAATTCAACTGTGGCCTGCTTTTCTGGTTTTTCACTTTTGGTGTCACCATTCACATTAAGACTTTGATAAAAACGCCGTTGGTCTGATCAAAATTGCTGATTTTGTTTATATTGGATGATTCGTGCCTCATATCTTTCAATTTTTCTAGCTGTTGCTGTTATCTGCTGTTTTACAATCTCTACAGCTTCATTGATGTTTCTTGTATCCAATCTATATCTTCTGATTAGCCAATCTATGATTTTGTTGTTTTTAAGCCGTTGCTCATGCATGTTCTTTAAGTTACTAGCATCTGCCCTTAATTTTTTGATTTTTTGTTCTAAACGGATTTTCCACTTTGGCTTTGATGCTTTTTCTGTTGTGTGACTAGGTACTTTAATTTTAATGCCTAGTTCATTAGTGACTATTACAGCTGCGCTGTACATTAACTGGTTTGTTTCCAAGATGGATCCCGGTTCAATTGTTGAAAACACTGCATTAACCATTTTCATGATAGGGGCCAAAATTTTCTTAGGCACAGTTGTTAGTGATGGTAAACGTTGCCTTTCCTCATTAAGTAGAAAATGCTCCGTGATCTTATCCTTCAATTCTTTTTGTTTTTGAGTTAGTTCATCAGTTGGTTCAGTGATAACTGGTTCTAGTGGTGGTGATGTTATTTTCTCCCTGAGAGCTTCTTCTGGGAGTTCTACTATAATGTCTTTAGTTGTGTCTTGAATATCAGTTATTTCCGCTTGTGATATTGTTTTTTGGGTTTTGCAATTTGCCTGAATTTCCTCATGTTCAACTTCACTAAACACTTTATTTCGTATAATAAATCGCCTTTGATCTGCTAGTCATTGTTCACTAACATTTGAATCTGGATATCGTTGTTTCCATAATTCATACATTCGCTTTAAATAGCCTCTTTTTTCTGGCTCTGAGTTGTAGTAACAGGCCATTATGGCACGGTTTTCATCTGCACTATATTTTTGTCGTTTTGTTGGCTGGTCCACTTGTAGCCCACTTGTCGACGGATGTCCAGGGACCCCAACATCCGCCGTGGCCCTTGTTAACCCACGCGATGACCGATGCGGTATGGAATTCTTATTTGTTTTTTTCACCATATTGTATGGGTTGGCGGGTTTTTTTTTACGGGACCAGATGCCAACCTGACCCCAACCCTCCTCCTTTCTCATCCGGGCTTGGGACCGGCAATGGCGGAGTTGTTGTTGTTTTTGTTGTTGTTGTTGTTGTTATTATTATTATTATTAATATTATTATTATTATTATTATTTATTTGTCTTGTATGCCGCCCACTCCCGGAGGACTCCGGGCGGCTCACAAAAGACAAGGGAAAGGGGGGAACGAGACAAAGACAACATATGAAAAACAAAACCAACATTCACAATTTCTGTGGAGGTAGATGTTTCTCAGCTCCCCCCAGCCTGCTGGAACAGCCAGGACTTGGTGGCTTTGCGGAAGGCCGGGAAGGTAGTAAGGGTCCGGATCTCAACAGGGAGCTTGTTCCAGAGGGCCAGAGCTGCAACAGAGAAGGCCCTCCCCCAGGGAGTTGCCAGCCGATATTGGCTGGCAGATGGAATCCAGAGGAGACCCAACCTGTGCAATCTAATTGGTCTGAGAGAGGTAATCAGCAGGAGGCGGTCTCTCAGGTACCTAGGTCCAATGCCATGTAGGGCTTTATAGGTAGCGACCAGCACCTTGAAGCGGATTCGGAGACTAATAGGTAGCCAGTGCAGCTCGCGGAGGATAGGTGTAACGTGGGTGTACCTTGGTGCACCCACAATCGCTCGCGCGGCTGCATTCTGGACTGATTGGAGTCTTCGAACACTCTTCAAGGGCAGCCCCATGTAGAGCGCATAACAATAATCCAGTCTTGAGGTCACAAGGGCGTGAGTGACTGTCTGAAGGGCCTCCCGATCCAGGTAGGGTCGCAATTGGTGCACCAGGCGGACCTGGGCAAAGGTCCCCCTGGTCACAGCCGACAGATGGTGTTCTAGAGTCAGCTGTTGGTCCAGGAGGACTCCCAAATTGCGAACCCTCTCTGAGGGGCGTATAATTTCGCCCCCCAGCCTGAGAGATGGAACAGTTGGACAATCTTTGGGAGGGAACATCAGAAGCCATTGTACATTTGTTTTTTAAATCTTCTGAAATATATACATATACATATGCATATACACATGAATGATTCCAATATTTCTAACATATCTACTAAACATGAAAATATCGATCTTCATTTGCATTTTCAACAAAAGTTTAAATTCTACTACACATTTTAAACAATTTTATTTGATATCAAATACTAATGGTACATATTTCAGAAAAGTTTACTTTAAAATTCTCTCATTGATCCAAATGTATTCTCTTTAATTTTCAGTAAAAGTTTGTACATTTTAGTAATAATATTACCATCATTTGTGCACAATTCCACATCAAAGTCAGTCTTACCGTTTTCAAAGTTATAATTCATCTTATCAAATTGAAACATTTATACTAGCTGAGAATAAGAAAACCAAGGACATATATAACCTCCCTATTCCATGTTTTCTTTTGTTTTTAACTTAAATTCTCTGCAAAAAAGTGTATCAACATAAATTAACCATTATTGTTTAATTCTGTCCTAAAAAATAGCTTCTTGGGATGACAACCATAAAGGGATTTAGGAGACAATCTTGCTTTGTATCTATTCAAAATTCTCAATATGGCATGTTTTTAAAATCTACATTAACCTTATGATGCCGCAAATAGCTATGCCAATCAAATTTGAAATCATATTCGTCCATTCTAATAACTTATTTCTCAAAGTCACCCACTCTTTCATTCATACCAAACCAAAAGGTGCAGAATGGAATGGAATGGAATAGAATAACAGAGTTGGAAGGGACCTTGGAGTTGTTCTAGTCCAACCCTTTGGTCAGGCAGGAAATCCTACACCATTTCAAACAAATAGTTGCTTAATCTTTTCTTAAAAACTTCCAGTGTTGGAGCATTCACAACTTTTGGAGAGAAGTTGTTCTACTGATTTATTGTTCTACCAAGAAATTTCATCTTAGTTCTAGGTTGCTTTTCTCCTTGATTAGTTTCCATCCATTGCTTCTTGTCCTGCTCTCGGGTGCTTTAAAGAATAGCTTGACTCCCTCTTCTTTGTGGCAATATTTGAGATATTGCTATCATGTCACTCGAGTCATTCTTTTCATTAAACTAGACATACCCAATCCCAGTAATCTTTCTTTTTATGTTTTAACTTCCAGTTCCCTAATCATCTTTGTTGCTCTTCTCTGCACTCTTTCTAGATTGTCAACATCTTTTTAAAATTGTGGCAACCTAAACCTAGATGCAGTATTCCAAGTGTGGACTTATCAAGGCATTCTAAAGTGGTATTAACATTTTACATCATCAATATAGAAATATCAAATCTAATATGATAATCTGATAATATAATATGATCAAATATTATATTAAATATAACAATCCTAACCCCCCTCTTTCTTAAGCATCCTGCAGCAATGTATATTTAATTAAATTGTCTTGCCAGACAAATTCAGTGATATCTTTTTGCCATTGCTTAAATGGTACATCAATATCAGTGTAGATATTATCTGAAATAGAAATAATATTCTAGACAAAACATTCGTCTTGGTCACATAAATTCTTCCCAACAATGGCAATTGTTATTCTTCCCATTTCAATATATATTTTTAAAACTTCATTCCATACCTTAACAAGGTTATTTTGAAAAAAAAATACAGTTCATATTATCTAAAGTACATCCATATATTTAACTCTTTTCTCAATTTCAAAACCATATTTTTTCATTAAATCTTCTTAATATTATGTATTCATATTTTTATCAACCTCTTTTTTGTTTATTAATCCTAGTGTGTCAGTCCTCCAATTTTTTAATAAAAACTTCTATCCCTTCCAAAATCATCCATAAAAACTATCAATTTATTAGTCTCTTTCTAAATGTTTTAACCTATTATCTTCTGATCTTGTCTGATGTCTCTATTCAAAACTTCAAAATAAACAACAAAGAAGACAAAAACAATCTTGTCTTGTCCCCCTCTGGATATCACATAATCGAGTTAGATCACTGTCAACTATAATAATCAAAGCCTTCTGAGATGTGTACATTGACTTGAATCATTGAATAAAATATCTTACTAAACTTTAAACAAAGAAGCCCAATTCAGATTATCATAAGCTTTCTCTGCATATAAAAATATTAAAGTGGCTTTCTTTTTCTTATGCTGTTGTAAATATTCTACTACATTTTATACAGTTTTCAAACTTTTTTAAAATCGTCTTTTAGATAAAAAATCTACACTGATCATCATAAATATAAAATCTTGCAGTTTCTTTTTTAACCTATCAGCCAAAATTAACACAAACATTTTATAATTATTATTTAATAAGAAAAAATTTCTATAATTCTTAGTAGAAGTTAAATCTTGCCCTTTCCTTCCTGCAATATTGGTCTCATTTTGTGATTTTACCATTACATCTTTCTATAAAACAGAACTTATTACTTTCTAAAATGTTGCAGAAATTGATCCAAACATTTATAATCACAACCTGATAATCCAGAAGAAGGTGCCTTCCTTCTGTTATTTTAATTTTTTTTAATGGATTCAAATATCTTCATAATAGTTAGCAAGTTATTCATAATTTGTCACTGGGATTGTAAGAGTTTGGTAGACACTGTTTTTTTAATATTCTCCCCAATCTTTTCCAAGAAAACACCTTACCTTTTATAGAAACTGGAATAAGTCATTAAAAAGTGTTCTGTATCCTTGCATTATCCATTAAATCCCTTACTGAATTTTCAATACAATTTTCTTTTCTTTTTGGCTTAAATTTTTATTTTATTGAAAAGATTAAAATGCAAAAGAAAAAAAATTAACAGACAAAGAAAAACAAGAACATTAAATGTGAATTTAAAATAATTTTCAATATAATTTTTTCCTTCTTTTCTTAATTTATAAGCCCACTATTGGTTTATTTGCAAACTCAAAATTAACAAAGATATTTGTAGCTGTAAATGTTTAATCTGATATATAATAGTTGAGTCATTTTTTGTAAATATCACTTGTTTCATTGTTGTTCTTCAATAACATTATCTAGAACAATGATTCCATGTCTTTCCCATGTTATAAATGTGCCCCACTTTTAATTTGAAAACAGTTCATAGTTTAACCGTATTTTAAGCAGCCTGAGTGAATGTGGATATGTTATTACTTTGAAGAAGACATTATTCTGAGATAATCATTTTCAACTCATAGCACCATTTGTGCAGTTTTCTTGTGATGCACACTTGGAAACTTTTAATGTATGTGAGCAGTAGATGGAAGCTGTATGGATGACAATGAGGAATCTCATACTAAGAACAAAATGCACTTGAGAAACAAATTACCATAATAGCAAGAGAATGACCTCAGCTCAATACCTTTGCTGTCCTTCAAAACCTTTATATGGGGAAACAGAATGGAAAATTCATATTCATTGAACAAAGGAGCAAATAATTCTAATCAATACTAACCCAAAACTTGAACAGAACATGGTCACAGCAATAGCATGACTTGTATAAGCGATTCTCAAATTTGTATTAGAACTGATATTGACACAGTTGGTACCAATAATTACTGGTACTTTGACAACTATATTCAAAGGGTAAAAGAGAATAGCACAGAGTTTAAATTGTAGAGATAGCTTTTACATGTAGACCTCGACTTACAACAGTTCACTTAGTGATTGTTCAAAATTACAGTGGCACTGGACAGAGTGACTTATGATTGTTTTTCACACTTATGATCACATAATCAAAATTCAGCTGACTCATATTATTATGGTTGCAGTGTCCCAGGGTTATGTGATAAGTAAAGCCAAAGGGCAAGCCAAATACTAACTCTGTGATTCACTTAACAATGTGGCAAGAAAGGCCGCATTGTAGCAAACTTGACAACTGTCTCACTTAGCAACAGAAATTTTGCACTCATCTGTATCATAAGACAAGGACTACTGGTAGTCACTTATCTCTCCCCTCCCTCTTTCTTAAGTAATGATACATAAAATTCTACATAATATGCTGGTATCTTCTTTGAAGGGCTTTTATAAATAAAATAAATATAAAAAGACAAGTAACTTTCTCACCTAATTTACTTGCAGAACTGATAATTAAGTGTTGCTGGCTGCATCACCAGCACAAATTTGTGATACTTGATATTGTGTCTCTGCATATTTAGAGGCTAAAATCGTTTTGCTTTTTTGCTGAGTAAAAACATCCAACATGCTTTCCACCCCCAGATAATATCTTGCTCCTCTCTTCTAACTTTTCCTTCAAAAGAAAATTTTGTATTTAGGTTAAAATTCTACTATGAGATTTTTAATTTTAGATAGTTCTTATTTAAGTCTTATTAATTTTAACTGTTTTATATTTATCTTTTTACATTTTCTAAGCTTATCAGAGTCATAAATAATAAATTATTAAATTTACTTGTTCTTGCACAGCACTGTGCTTTGTGGGCAAGGAAGAAATACAACACAGCAGCAACAACAACACATGAATACCAAAGAAAGGTGATACAAAAAACTGTTCCAACCACGGAATCATAGCCTTGATACTACAAATGAATAAAATTCTCTTGAAGATAATCTAGCAATATTTGAATCCAATCACCATAAGAGAACTGCCTGATGTACAAATGGGATTTCATAAAGAAAGAAGTATGTGTGATCATATTGCCATTCTATGTTGGATGATGGAAAAAGCAAAGGAATATCAAAGATCTCTACATGTGCTTCATTGACTACACAAAAGCTTTCGACTGTGTTGACCATGACAACTCTGAAACTGGCCTCAAAGAACTGTGAATATCACCATATCACATCCATCTCATTTAGTCATTGTACTCTGATTAGACAGCCACTGTAAAAATGGAATATGAGGAACAAAATGGTTCAGAATTGGAAAAGGCACCCAGTAAGGTTACATCCCATCATCTATACTACTCAACATGTACATAGAAATAGTTATCAGAAATACACATTTGAAGGAATCTACCATTCGGGACAATCTAAGAGGGACGTGCTGGCTCAGTGGCTAAGATGCTGAGCTTGTTGATCAGAAAGTTTGGCAGTTTGGCAGTTCAAATCCCTAGTGCCACATAACAGAGTGAGCTCCCATTACTTGTCCCAGTTTCTACCAGCCTAACCATTTGAAAGCATGTAAAAATGCAAATAGAAAAATAGCAACCATCTTTGGTGAGAAGGTAACAGCATTCCGTGCACCTTCGACATTTAGTCATGCCAGCCACATGACCATGGAGTAGTCTTTGGACAATGCTGGGTCTTTGGCTTTCAAACGGAGATGAGCACTGTCCCTCAGAGTCAGGAACGACTAGCACATATATGCGAAGGAATTTTTACCTTTACCTTTTTACCATTGAGGTTAAAATTGGCTATAGGAATATCAACAACTTCCAATATATAGATGATACAACATTGCTCATGGCAAGCAAGGAAGATCTGGACTGGCTAATTTTGAGCATGAAAGATGAAAGCAAAAAAAAATTGAGCTATCTCTTAATATCAAGAAAAGAAAGATAATGATGACTGCAGAGAACACATAGTTCAGAGTGCAGATCAACAATGAGACTATCAAAACAATAAAGGAATTCATCTTCCTGGGCTCTAAAATTGACCAAGGTGATGACTGCAGGCTTAAGATTAGAAGGCGTATAGCACTAAGAAGAATTGCAATGTCTGGCATGAATGACATCAGAGATATCAATCTATCAACCAATACAGATTAGTCAACACAATAAATTTTTCCAATTATTTCATGGCTACAAAACCTGGACTCTAAAAAAGGCAGATAGAAGTAGGATGGATGACTTTGAATTATAGTGCTGGAAATGACTATAATGCATCCCATGGACTGCACAAGTCACAAATAAAGAAGTCCTAGATCAAGTGTTATCAAAAATTTCACCTCAAAGCCAAGATCACCAAACAAAAATGGTCATATATTGGCAATGTCATGCAAGTGGACTCACCTGAAAAGTCAATCATGCTGGGACAGAACAGTGGAAAAAAGGAGAAGGGGTCATCCTAGTATTCATTTGCTGGACACTATTAAAAGAATACACTTATTATGACCATGGCAGATCTGAAGGATGAGAGACAGAGGGGCATGCTGATCCATAGAGTAAGATCAGACATGACTGAATGGCTGACAATAATGACGAATATTTGCCTATCCCAGATCCTTGAGAAAGATTTGCTAGAGAAAATTGCAAATTCCAGTTTCAACATCTGGTTAGGTGTGTCCAACTATATACCATCAGTCCATTTGTCAAATACTATTTCTTGGCATTGAGAATAGCACCATCAGTCAATTGCAAACACAGCTTTACTTGGAAAACTTGTATCTTGCAATGATAGTTTTAAGATTTTAAACATCTGCCTATTGCAGGTCCTTTGGAAGGATTCGATAGGTGGATAAAAATGTAAAATCCAATCTAAAAACCTGTCTGACTATGCAGCCATCCATAACAATTTATTTTTGATTGGTGAGTTTCCATTGATATGGAGTTTTTGTGGAACTGGCTTTATGGGAAAAAATAACTCAATCAGATGTTCCAAAATATAAGGTAAAGTTTTTGAAAAATAAGTGTTAATTCATAAAGAGGCATTTTCTTGTACTGAACTAATAAACCATGAAACTATACCAAAATGGTTTCTTTTTTATTAACAGTTATTTTATATTTAGTTCTCTGCCTTTCAATATATGTCCATGGGGAATTGGCCTGCCACTTCCCCTTTGATATTTTGCAAGCCTTATTTGCCAAGTCAGCCTTGTTAAAAAAAATGAATCATTTTAATTTTGGCTGAATTTTATTTCCTGATCAAGAGGAAGATCTGTACCTTTTCAATGATGCACCAATTCCTGTAGCACATTTCTGCAACTGAGCAATCACAATACAATAATTTTGAGTACACCATCTTTTTGTGGTATTCTTATCAATATAAGAGCTTACTTGCAATTTCATGATAATCTGTTCTACAAATCATTTCATTCTCAAAAATAATGGAGTCTCATTTTCTAGTACTATCATTGTTGTTCAAGCAAATTCTCCAGATCACACGTTGATCATGCCTAACGTGCAGTTAATACACATTGTCTTTTGGAAGTGGATCACAGGGTATCTCAGTTCCAAATTTTGATTGTCAATAAAACACAATCAATTAGATGTGGCAAATTCCTTTCTCTCAAGTTGCAGTACTATAATAAAAAACAACAGCGTTCAACCCTGACATTTTATTACTACTATTATTAATAATCATCTTTTGTAATCAAATCTCTAACAATATAATAAAGATAAAGATAAGGCAAAGATTTCCCCTGTCCAGTTGTATCTGACGGTAGGGAGCAGTGCTCCTCACCATTTCTTAGCTGAAGGAGCCAGCATTATCTGAAGACATTTCCGTAGTCATGTGGTCTGCATGACTATATGCTGAGGCACGCAAAACATGGTTACCTTCTCACCAAAGTGATACTACATTTGCATGCTTTCAAACTGCTAGGTTGGCAGGAATTGGGCAAGAATGGGAGCTCGCTCCAATGCTCAGTGCTCAGATCGCAAGCCTGGCTGTTAGGCTTTCCCGTTGATAAACTCAGCATCTTTAATTGCTAGCTATTGTGAACCCTTCATTACTATTAATGTATTAAAAAGCAGATTGAGAGGACTTCCGGTCTGGCGTCACGCTGGAACGGGCTGCTGACAGATTCTCTGTTCGGTTCGCCCGGTCTTTCCACGAGCGTGGCCGTAATAGGCAAGGTCCCTTCGAGGTGCGAGGACCTTTGGAGAGGGGAAACTTCTGTGCAGTGGAGGGTGAAAGGCGATCTCCCCCCACGAAGCAAGAGGCTCCCTCAGAGTTCGTGCCAAAGAGGTCGGCTGATTAATGGCCGACCAGAAGACGTGACTGCCAGCCACTAATAAGGAAGGGAGAGACAGCAGCAGGGAACATAGCGGATCGAATGACGGTAATCACAAGATCTGACTTAAAAGCCTAAATCTAAAAGATAAACAACTTAACTGCAATAAATACAGATACGTGTGTGGGCGCATTTATCTGAAGCGGCTATTAAATACAAACAGAAAACTTTTGTGAAAGCTGATTGACGTAGTGGATAGAGGAAGACTGAGGCTTTGGACTATTTAAATTTGAGGATTAATAGAGGATGAGACGGAGGAGAGAAAGGCGGTCAGCTGGATTTGCCTGCCTGGGAAAGAGGGAAGAAGCTTAATCACAAGGGTTTGAACCAACTTTAAATCACGTGGTGTCATATTACAGCCAGAGACAGCAGAAGGAAAACACTACACTGACAACAGGAAGAGATTGATGGGTGAGTTCTAAATACTTCCTGGCCTCTCCTGCACCCTGTCGTATCACGCTGAAACGTTTCTCTTCCTGACTCTCCCAGATACTATAGAATTAGCTGAGCCTATATTTCACAGCCCTGCTCCAGCTTAATTACCTTGTATGTACCCCGGGCTCTGTATAACTACTCAAACAGCATTCAGAAGGCACTAGACTTACACCTTAAAGGGGAAGAGCTGAATCAAAGCAAATGGCAACAAAAACAGTAACTTTAATTAAAGGGAGTAAAAAGCAAACTCCCCTATCTACCCCGGTGAGGGAAAAGTTCCCTGAGGGCAGGCAAGCGGGAGATAAGGCAGCCCCAACCCTACAAGACCAGGTGGTAACAATGGACTCCCTACAAGAGGCAATATTGAAGATGGGTGAAAGTGTCACCAAAGGCCTGGAGGGAGTAAAGAATGAAATGCATGAAGTAAGAAACAATATGGGAAAAATTGAGGAACGTATAGGAGTAATACAAACAGCGCTGCTGAAAAATGAGCAGGAAATTCAAAATGTTAAGGGGAGAACGGAAATAGCGGAAAAAAGGATAGACAAAGTAGTGGACAATCTGGAATCTATAAACTCAAGCCTGGAGGAGGCCATCCTCCAGCTAGAATTAGAGCGATCAGCATATTATTTAAGACTACAAAACGTGGAGGAAGCAAAAGATGAAAACCTCCGGGAGCTGATTGGAGAAATCCTGGGATTAGTCCTCGGCAGGCCGAAAAAAGAGGTTATTAATGATCTGGACGAAGCCTATAGAGTCAATACAGGCTTCGCGAGACGCCACCGGCTTCCGAGGGAGATCCATGTGAGGGTGTTGAGAAGACAGCTGAGAGAGGACATTCTAAGTACAATAAGAGGGGACTCTCTAACATACAAGGGTAAAGAAATTCTCATCTTAAAACAGACTCCACGGAGAGTCAGAGAGAAGAGAAGGAAATACAACTTCCTCTCCACACGTTTAAACAGAGACAGAATCCAGTTCAGATGGCTCCTTCCAGAAGGAATGTTGATAACATGGAGGGAAAAGAAATACCGGATAGATACCTTGGCGAAAGCTCAAGAATTCCAGGAACTTTTACTAGCAGACGATGAGAGATTTAATAAAGAAGGACTTTTAAGACAGGAGGACACTATAATTGAAACTCAACCAGAGGGGCGGGGGCCAGGAGAGGCCAGAGAAGGAGAGAGATATGGCAGAGAAGATTCGAGAGCAAGGTCACCCATCGAGACACGATCCAAAGGCGCCCTCAAAGCGAATAACGTGTAAGGGAATTGAAGAATGGGAAACAAATGTACTATCAGCAAATGTAAATGGTCTTAACATAACTTCCAAAAGAAAACGTGTACTGTTGGATCTAGTGAAACAAAAGTTAGATGTAATCTGTCTTCAGGAAACCCACATTAAAGAAAAGTACAATAACCTGTTGGTCTGTCCAAAACTAGGTAAAACATTCTGCTCGTCAGCACAAACCAGAAAAAGAGGAATTGTGATGTATATAAAAGAATGGTTGAACCCCAAATTAATACATGCAGACAAAGATGGTAGGGTATTAATGGTGGAGATAATTAATGGTGGGGGAAAAAATTTACTAGTTGGAATTTATGCCCCAAATCAAAAACAAGAGAGATTTTATATTAATCTATATAAGAGGATAAATGAAATAGAGTGGCAAAATATATGTATCCTAGGGGATTTCAACGCTATAGCAGACGGTAAGATGGACTATAAGGGTACTCACAAGAAAAGCACAAGAAGGAAACTACCGTCTGCCTATGTAAATATGGTGAAGGATTTAGATCTTTATGATGTCTGGCGAGCAATGAATGACAAGATGCAACAGTACACGTTTTACTCCCATCCACATAATTCATGGTCCCGTATCGACATGGTTTGGTCAAACTCGGAGCTACTCATGGATACTGTAAATATTGAAATAACAACCAACAAGTGGGCCGACCATCACCCAGTCTTATGGCAATGGAAAGGGAAGGCAAGGATAAAAGCTAGGTGGACATTAAACCAGAACATACTACAAGAGAAACAATTTGTACAACAAATAGAAAAGGAATTGGGCTACTTCTTCAAAGAAAACTGTAAAGAGCAGACCTCAATACAAAATGTTTGGGACACGATGAAGGCAGTTGTGAGGGGAATATCCATAGCCTATATAATAAGAAGAAACAAAGTGCACAGGGAACAACTTAATACACTGAACAAAGAATTAAGAGAGACGGAACTGCTGACCCAGAAAGAGCCAGAAAATAGTAGACACAGGGAAAAAGGAGAGTTAATTAAACACCAAATAAATTTGATCTCTCAAGAGGAAATAGCACAAAACATTAAGAGAATGAAGCAGAATCATTTTGAACATGCAAATAAAACTGGGAGATGGTTGGCCCACAAAATAAGAAAGGAGAAGGTCAAAAGAATTATTAAACAACTATATGACGAGGAGGGGAATTTGAAACAAGAAATAGGAGAAAAGAAAAAGATAGTACAGAACTATTATAGGAAACTATATAAACAAGACGAAATTAATGAACAAGACATTAGAAAATACCTTATAAAGCAGAAGCTTCCAGTCTTGTCGGAGGAGATGAGAGAGATGCTCGATAAAGAAATCACACAAGAAGAACTGAAAAAGGCCATTCAAAAACAAAAAAACAATAAAACACCTGGGCCGGATGGGCTTCCGTCGGAAATATATAAAAAACTTCAAAATACCATAGAAGACAAATTATTAGAACTATGTAATGAGGCATTACAAAATGGTAGGGTCCCAAAATCATGGGGGGAAGCTTACATCACCCTAATACCAAAGGAAGAGGCGGACAGTAGCAAGGTCCAAAATTATAGACCCATATCCCTGTTAAATGCAGATTACAAAATTTTTGTATCAATATTGGCGGAAAGACTAAAAATAATATTAAATCAAAGTATCCATTCGGATCAAAACGGCTTTCTCCCAAAAAGACATATTAGAAACAATACAAGAATAATAATTGATACCCTGGAATTCTATCAAACAAGATCCGAGAAACAACTCGCATTAATCTTTGTCGACGCTCAGAAAGCCTTTGATAACCTAGATTGGAACTTTCTAATCACTCAACTAAAAATGATGAAATTTGGCGACAAATTTATTAAGATTATAGAATCTATATATTCACGGCAATCAGCAAATATTATAGTCAACGGGGAACTAACGGAGAGGATACAAATTGGAAAGGGTGTTAGACAAGGGTGCCCGCTCTCCCCACTACTATTTATTATGTCACTAGAGGTCCTTTTAAATTGGATAAGATCAAACCAGGAAATTAGGGGCTTGACCATAAAAAAAGAACAATATAAAGTACAGGCCTTCGCGGATGACATGGTCTTTATCGTGGAAGACCCCTTACTTTCAGGACCGAATTTGATGAAGGACATTGAGAACTTTGGGTGTGTGGCAGGTTTAAAAATAAACAAGGAAAAAACAAAAATGATTATAAAAAATTTCCCCAAAAACCAGATTGGAGAACTAGAGAAAACAATGGAATTAAAGGTAACTAAAAAAATTAAGTATTTAGGGATCTGGCTGTCTGCAAAATGCTCTTCCATAAAAGAAGACAACTATGATAAGTTGTTACAGAATACTCAAAAGGACTTAAAAACCTGGTCAAAACTACAATTATCACTGATGGGAAGAGTCGCAGTAATTAAAATGAATGTTTTGCCAAAAATCCTCTACCTATTTCAAACGGCACCGGTTAAGCTAGGGGAAAAATTTTATAATGATTTGGACAAAATGATTCGAAACTTTATATGGAATGGTAAAAAGCCCAGAATAAAATATATGCACCTGCAGGATAAAAGAACTCAAGGGGGAATGGGATTACCAGAATGGAAAACATATCATCAAGCAGCAACAACTATGTGGATAAAAGAATGGGTAATGTTAGCTAATAAAAGAATCTTAACAATAGAGGGCCACGACCTGCAATACGGGTGGCACAACTACTTATGGTGCGAGGGAAATAAAATCCACAATTATTTTAGTAGTCACCATTTAAGGGGGGTATTGATTAAGGACTGGCTCGAAATTAGAAGGAGATACTACACGCAACTACCTAAATGGATATCTCCGACGGAAGCCCTGATATACCCGAATTTGATAAACTTGGATAAAATTGTTACCTACCAACAGTTGCTAGATGACCAAAACAAACTAAACCCCAGGGAAAATTTGGCTGATAAGGGAATAAACATCGATTGGTGGCCATATCTTCAAATTCAAAACAAACACAAATTCGATCTAGCACAACCCGGCTTCCAGAACAAGAACCAGGAATTAGATAAAATTTTAATTGGACCAGATGAGAAATTAATTTCAAAAATATACAACTGCTTACTGATTCGAAAAACGGAAGCAGAAAGAGTAAAAGAAGTCATGGTAACCTGGGCCCAAAACATCGGCCACACAATAGACCTAGACGACTGGGAAAGAGTCTGGGAATGGAACCTAAAATTGACAAAGTCGACGGCCTATAAAGAAAATATATATAAAATGTTCTACCGCTGGCATCTTCCACCGACAAGACTGGCGAAAATGTCTTCAAAAGTTTCGGCCATATGCTGGAAATGTAAAACAGTGCTGGGCACGTACTACCATATGTGGTGGACGTGTCCGGTAGCCAAAGCATATTGGAAGCAAATACTAGGATGGCTGAATGGAATCTTGTCAATTAAACTATGCCTTAAGCCGGAAAGTTTCTTATTAGGGATAATAGATCAAAAAATTTGCAAATCTGACCAATACCTCCTAGTCCATATTCTGACAGCGTCAAGGATTGTTTACGCACAGTGCTGGAAGAGTGAAAATGCCCCCACCAACACTATGGTGATGAATAAAATTTTAGAACTAGCAGAAATGAACAGATTGATGATGCGAATTAATGACAAAGAAGATACAGACTTTTATACAGTCTGGGAGAAGCTGTACAAATGGCTTGATGAGTCAGTGAAGACTTAGACATAAAAAGAGATAGCTGACTAACCTAATACGATTAAACCAATAACTCAAATGAACAATATACAACAACTGAGAGATAAGCGAAAGGAGAAATGTATCAGGGGCGAGAACCCACCGTCGAGCAATTTTGTTACACTACAATGTTGGGAAAACTTAAAAAAGCTGATAGGAAATCCGCTATAATTACCTGCATGAAATTAGCGATTAAACTTCATTTTAGATGAGGCGAGAGGACTTATAATCCTTGCCTCCTCAAGCAAGGAAAGGAAAAGAGAACCAGGTTGTCCTCAGCAGAGGAAAATATGCAAATGTAACAAAGGTTAGAAGGGAGGGAAGGAGGACAGTAGGGAAGTCAGGATGGAGAGGAGAAAGGAGAGGAAAAGGAAAGGCAGAAGAAGGGGGAAGGATAAAGAGGAGGAAGAGAAAGAAGAGAAGGGAAAGAAGGTGGGAAGAAAGAAGGAGAGAAGAAAGAGAAGAAACTGGGGGAGGAAGGAGGGAGGGAAGAAGAGAGGGTAGTAAAGAGGGAAAGAGGGAGGGAAAGAAAGAGAGAAGGAGTGTTGAAAGGAAGGAAGGAAGGAGGGAGGAAAGGAGGGAGGTTAAGAGAAAAGAAAGGAGGAGGGAAAGAGGAAGGGAAGGAGGGAAGGTATGTGTGAAGGAGGGGGGGATCGAGGGAGGGAAAGGAGGGGGAAGGAAAGGAGGAAAGGAGAAAAGAAAGGAGGGAAGGCAGGGGAAAAGGAAGTAAGGGGGGGAGGGAAGAAAAGGGTATGGAAAAGAAGAAAGGGGGGAAGAGAAGAGGGAGGGAAGGAATAAGATACCTAACCTTTGATGTTTATAATGATTTGATAGTATGGGAATATCTCGAAATGTAGTTGTATTGTTTTTTACAAGTTATGGATGTTGTATTTTCTTTTTACCAATAAAATCTTTTTTTAAAAATAAAAAATAAAAAATAAAAAGCAGATTGAATTATGCAAACAATTAAAAATCACTAGGAAATAAAATAGCAGTTTAACCACAAAAGTGTGTTTTTCTTTAATGGAAAATAAGCAGAATGAAAAACAAGCTCCATGAGAGATTTACCAGTCTGATTTAGGACCTCAGTCTAGAATTATAGGAGCAAATGATTCAGTCCAGATCATTGATAATCCAAGTGAACTCTATGCTCAGAAAGCAAGGTCAGAATCGGAAGGAGTTGGGGTACTCCCATCATCTAACATGAGAAAAGTAAGTTTGATTTTAACTCCCCATTCCGAGAAGAAAGAATACAATGCATGAATTTTAAAAGATCATGAAATTAAATAAATTCTATAAAATATGTGCAGGAATTTTTAGATTTTTTAAAACAAAAAACTCCTGTTTTTGTAGATGGTTTCAATCTTATTGTTTATTTCTCATGTGATAAGGATAGCCAATGTTGTCTTCAGGATCTTTTAAAGAGGCCCACAAAAAGAATTTGTCCTCTTTTGTTTTGAAAATAGAAATTAATAGCCCAGTAAGAATGGATGGGGAAATTCAAAATACTGAAGTAAAGAGAGATAGCAATAGCAATAGCAGTAGACTTATATACCGCTTCATAGGCCTTTCAGGCCTCTCTAAGCGGTTTACAGAGAGTCAGCATATTGCCCCCAACAATCTGGGTCCTCATTTTACCCACCTCGGAAGGATGGAAGGCTGAGTCAACCCTGAGCCGGTGAGATTTGAACCGCTGACCTGCTGATCTAGCAGTAGCCTGCAGTGCTGCTTTTAACCACTGCACCACCTTGGCTTTCATATTTGAAATTATTAGTTTCACTGTCCTGAATGTAAAATAACGATCCATGTAATCATTTTTAAATGCTGAAATGTTCCTCTGCTAAAAAAGCTTTTGGGTGGGCTAATTGCTAGGATTGTGATAGCAATAGCACTTAGCAATAGCACTTAGACATATACTGCTTTACAGTGCTTTACAGCCCTCTCTAAGCGGTTTACAGAGTGAGCATATTGCCCCCAACAATCTGGGTCCTCATTTTACCCACCTCGGAAGGAAGGAAGGCTGAGTCAACCTTGAGCCTGGTGAGATTTGAACTGCCAAATTGCAGGCAGCCAGCAGCCAGCAGAAGTAGTGTGCAGTACTGCACTCTAACCACTGTGCCACTGTGATGATTTCAGAGTAAATCCATTCAACAGTTCCTTTCCCCATTTCCAAATCAATGATGTAAGATTGTTTGGTTCTTATCTGCATAGTCTGAAGCTCTGGACTCCCTTCATCCACCCCAGATTGGGAATGTAACTTTGTAGAACCAAGTAAGCTTAGTTCCTATCTACTTTCTCTGCATAAGTGAAAATCTGTTCCAAACTATTCTGTTTCATCTTGAATCTGGAATTCAGAAGAGCCCCAAACCAAAACTGAAAAACAAAATTAAGAGACAAATCGAAGTGCTCAGTGGAATGCACCAGAGCTCTGAAAGATCTAAGTGATTCCAGTGGCTAATTTGAATGGGTGAAACCATTTCGGGACCAGCCAAAGGAGTTGTTTCAGTTTTGTGACTCATCATATAAGGAGAGCTGGGCATTTCCAGATGGAGTTCCTGACCATGCAAACAGCTCCTTTTGGATTTCTAACCCCATAAAATTCATGGGTTGCATGTTCGTTACCCAAATTTAAACAAAGTGGTTAAATTGAACTGTCAGATCTTCATTGAATCAATAGAGTCATCTCACATCATCCCAACAAGGATTATGACAAATTCTCTCTTAACCAAACTATTTTGGAGCATATGCAACATGCCAGGATAACATCCCAGTAGTCGCATCCCAAATTAGAGTTCCTATGTTCAGATATGTTTATCTGCTATGAGGCTTTTGCTATTAGTTTTAATTCCAAGCAACACCCCCGATGAATTTAAGTCATTTTTGTTTGATTGCAATGGAATAGGTTTTATCTTGGGGTCAGTTATTGAGTCTTTGGGCAGATTCTAAAGGATTTTTTTAAAAGTGCCATATTAAAAACTAAGTATAACAAGTCATGTGAGCAAACATCCAGTCTTGCCTAATTTTATTCTTCATTCCTTTATTTCTTTGTAAGTCAACAAACTACAAAGCTATTATATCTCATCTCACCTGACATTTTAGAGGAAGAATATCTTTACAAATTTACTAAACTAATATAGACCTATGCTGTGTTTTTAAATGCTAAATATTATCTTAATAATATTAACACATACACACACACACACACACACACACACACACACACGGCAGCACATACAAATGATACCTGCTCAATTTTATAGACCACCATTTCTATTGTCCTAAGGCAGATTATTTAGGAATTATTTCCAAATAATGAGTCTTTTAGTCCAAAAATTCTGAAAGACTATTTTAAAACTTTCCTACCCTTCAGTTGGATAAACTGGCCATACCAGAGTTTCATGTATCTTTCTGTTTGTGTGCTTAAATATTTAAATATTTTGACTGTATCAGCTCAAATACAGAGAATCACACTTTCTGTTTTCATTGAATTATACCATGGGAAATATTTACCCTCACTAACTTACTGTTCTTTATATACATCCAGAAAACACAATTGTTTTAGATACAACTTTTACGTGTGGCTGTTAGTTTAAGCCAAACAAATATTTACCTAGATGCTGGAAGTTTAATATTTGTAAATGTATTCTAAGAGTTTGAAACTAGTTTGCAAACTACATTTCAATCAACAAATCGTAGTTGCAGATAAAGATTTCCTTTTGGGCCATAATGTAAATAAACAAATGAGGAAAACTACAAAGGCAGATTTTAATCCAAACATTTGGAATAGAAATTTTAATTTGGAATCTACATTATGATTATAGCAAACCACAGTTTGCCATGATATGTAAACTAAGCCACTTTGGCTGAAATTTTATTTTATTTTATTTATTCCATTATATAACCACTATCTTTGTGATTTGGGGCAATTTAAAATTAAACATAAATAATACAAAAATAAACAACCCAGTACAAACTGTACAAACATTAAAAGTACTAATGGAAATGGTACATAGGATCAATTACTTGGTGTTAAATTTATTGCAGATGTTCATTAACTATTGCAATTGATGGTTTCAAAATATTTATTCTTCTATCCAAGGAATAATAATTCAAAAGCACTGGGCTATTTATCAAATATAAGCTCATTAATTAAAAATTGTAGAAAACATTTTATTACAGTAAATTCTGGACATAAACATTTGTTTTATGAACGAATACAGCTATAGTCAGAGATCTCTGAATTATCTCCCAGTTCCTGGAATGAACCAAGCATTGAGGTTCCCACCACTTTTTCTACTTTACCATCTTATAAGAAGATCACCAAATAGATGACATTTATCATAACAGGTTGATCCATTCAGTTGACAATTAGAAATCCCCTACAGCTGGCACTGGGGCCTGGTATTTATTTGTACTGTTCAGATTGTGTGTTTCTGCAATGCTTTGTTTCCATTGGTGGAAACCAAAGGTCAACATCTAAACATACTTCAACAATATTTACCTCAATAATGGTATCTTCATAGCAGATTGAAAAAGACTTTGGTTTCTAGACTTCATTGCTAGTGGAGTGTTAAAAGTTGGTAAACGTAATATACATGACTTGGGCTAAATTGGAATGCTTGCAAATATCAATGTTATATCATACAACCATGAAACATACCAAGAGACTAGGGTGATAAAGGGAAAAACAGAGGAGATTAATCTCACACAGGATGTATATGTCTCCAAAGCTGGTTAGAACTACATTTTACTGAATTTGTGATCCATTTTACTTTCGGTTGTAATATCTTCCCATCCACATTTAGTCATCAATAGTCAAAAGCCAGCATGGGTTTGTCAAAAACAGATCATGCCAGACTAACCTTATTGCATTCTTTGACAAAGGGACAAAATTAGTGGACCAAAGGCATGCCGTCGATATAGTTTACTTGGACTTCAGTAAGGCATTTGATAAGGTAGACCATAACCTACTACTAGATAAAATAGAAGAATGTGGGTTAGACAGCATCGCCACCAGATGGATTCGTAACTGGCTGACCAACCACATGGTAGTCCTCAATGGAACTGCATCTAAATGGAGAGAAGTATGCAGTGGAGTATCCCAAGCACTGTTCCCTCTAAGGTGCAGGGCTGCGCGGCCGCGCATGTGGAAAGAAACCCCCGCGCAGCAGTTTCTAACTGCCGCGCAGAGATTTCTATCAAAGCAAATGTGGGGAAGTCCTTTGCAGGCGGCTAGAACTGGCCGCCCGCAAAGGACCTCCCCAGACTTGTTTTGATGAGCCGCCTGTGGCAGTGGTGCCTCTCCCTCCACGCGGAGCACCTGAGCTGACCCCCGCGTTATCCCTCCCCCTTCCTCCTCTGCCATGCTTTTGAGGCCGTGGGAGCTAGTAGGAAAGCGGCGGAGGTGGAGGCGGCGGCAGGGGTAACCCAGAGCCCAGCTGAGGTGCTCTGAGCGGAGGGGGAGGCACCACCACCGCTGCCATGGGCGGGGGTGCCAGCGGGAGCTTTGCCGGCTTCACCGGCAAAGAAGGAGAAGAAGCAAGAGGACTGGCGCCTTTGCAATGCAACCCCCTGGTCCCGCCGGCCGCGGATTTGATTCGAGGGAAGCGGGGGCCTAACCCATGCTGCGCCGACTTTGCGCCGCGTCTTTGCTGTGAGGAGGAGTAATTCAACACCCCCCCCAAGAACATGTGTGTGTGTGTGTGTGTGTGTGTGTGTGTGATTCCGCTTGATGAGATGGTGGTAGAAAAAAAATTGGTGGCCAAAGGAGTGGAGGGAAGGAAGGAAGGAAGGAAGGATGGAAGGAAGGAAGGAAGGAAGGAAGGAAGGAAGGAAGGAAGGAAGGAAGGAAGGAAGCTCTGCCCCCTGTGAAAAAAACTGAAGATGGAGCAGTGAATGAATAAACCATAAAAGCAACAAACAGTTAATGCGTAAGTAAGCTGAGGAGCAAGTTCTCAACTAAGGAAGCAATATAAAAAGCTCAATATGCCAAAACACTTATTTTAGTCTTCATTTAATTACTTGTATTGTAGTCTGATGTAACATCTTTTTAAAGTTAACGTTAGTTAGAAAAGATAGGGTACAAAACTTAAATAATAAAAAAATTGTACATTCATTTTGAAAAATAAATGCAATACTTGATTAATTTCATATCTTTATTTAAAATAGTTTTGGCATGGCATATGATTTTATTGACTCAGTTGGAAATGATGTGGATGTTGTATCTGATTCTGAGGTATATATATTCTTAAGTAACATAACATATAGCATATTGTCCAAACTTGCTAGACTATTTAATTGATCTTACTACTTTAAAGGGGGAGAGTTTCATGATAAATTATTTTATTACATTTATGTTGCATTTATATATTATATTTATTACATTTATATATATATATATATATATATATATATATATATATATATATATATATATATATATATATATATATATATATATATATATATATATTTGTATTATTTTAGTGTTTATTGTCAATTTTGATAGATATTATATTGATATATCAATACTGATTTTAATCATACTAAATAACAATTACTGCTATTATTTATCAGCGTTAAATATTTACAGTTTTTAATATTGAGTTAGTCATATTTTAGAATAATAGGATTATCTTTTAATAGGATAATTGGCAAAATCTAATTCAAATGTGATGGGTTGCATTCCAAAGGAATGTGAGAGGACAGGTTGCCTACAAAATGCCAGGACCCAGGCTGTTGGTGCCATGTCTCTCTCTAGCCAGTCTAACAATCTAAAAGCTGAGCAGAGAGCCTTTTTTTTCAGGGTGAGCGGAAAAGTATAGTGTTTGAGTGGCACTTTTCATGCCTGGCATTCATCAGGCTGAAATCTTGCTAGCAATCGGCGCTTGGCGCTTGGAATGTTGCGCAAATGTCCAGCAGACGTAACAGCAGTTCAAACTGTTGCTCTCTTAGGTGCTCAGGCATGAAACTGTGCAGCTCAAACACTATACTTTTCCGCTCACACTGAAAAAAAATTAGAGGGAACATTGATCCCAAGGCTCTGTTTTAGGCCCAATACTCTTCAATATCTTCATCAATGATCTAGATGAGGGGATAAATGGAGAACTCATCAAATTTGCAAATGAACCAAGCTAGCAGGAATAGCCAAAACACCAGAAGATGGGCTTAAGATACAGAAGGATCTTGACAAACTTGAACATTGGGCATTATCTAATAAAATGAAATTCAATGGTGAAAAGAGTAAGGTTCTACATTTGGGCAAGAAAAACGAAATGCACAGGTACAGTATAGGTGGTACTTTGCTCAATATTAATAACTGTGGGAGGGATCTTGGAGTCCTAGTGGACAACCATTTAAATATGAGCCAGCAGTGTGCAGCGGCTGCCAAAAAAGCCAACACACTTATAGGCTACATAAACAGAGGGATAGAATCAAGATCACATGAAGTGTTAATGCCACTTTATAATGCCTTGGTAAGGCCACACTTGGAATACTGCATTCAGTTTTGGTCGCCACGATGTAGAAAAGATGTGGAAACTCTAGAAATAGTGCAAAAAAGAGCAACAAAGATGATTAGGGGACTGGAGACTAAAACATATGAAGAATGGTTGCAGGAACTGGGTATGTTTAGTTTAAGAGAAAGAAGGACTAGGGGAGACATGATAGCAGTGTTCCAATATTTCAGGGATTGCCACAAAGAAGAGGGAATCAAACTATTCTCCAAGGCACCTGAGGATAGAACAAGAAGCAATGGGTGGAAACTAATCAAGGAGAGAAGCAACTTAGAACTGAGGAGAAATTTCCTGACAGTTAGAACAATTAATCAGTGGAACAGCTTGTGAATGCCCCAACACTGGAAGTCTTTAAGAAGATTTTGGATAGCCATTTGTTTGAAACGGTATAGGGTTTCCTGCCTAGGCAGGGGGCTGCACTAGAAGACCTCCAAGGTCCCTTCCAACTCTGCTATTGTATTGTATTGTAAGATCAAGATATTGCTGAATGGAATCCTTCTGGATATACACGATTATCTTTCAAATTACAGACAGAATTCTTTAAAAAAACAATCTGGATGTGAAACATGTCAGGTTATTACTATTATCATACACATTACTTTATTTCAGAATATTTAAAATATCATGTTTCTAGACTCCAGAAAGTAGAAAATATAATAGCTTTTTGATGAATAAGATAAAATACAGAATGAGACTGCATATATACTTATTTATTCCCACTTATGAGCACAGGTCCACTTGTCTGACATGACATGACTTAGTCCTATTTTTATCTTTGGATGAAGCCTTATTAAAATGTTTCAATTCACTTCTTCAGGTTTACTCACATCTGGATTTTTCTTTCTCTACCATCAATTCTCCTAGAGATGGTGGTAGGAGACACCCTATGGCAAGATCAAGAGACAAGAAAAGCACAACAGCCACCAACACCCTAAAAAGCCAATGGAACCCATTGCCACTGAGGGTAGACAAAATATCAACAAGGAAAGACCTGAAGTCAAAAATACTAGAATTAGTAGCAAACTACTAGCAGAAATCAGTAGAAACAACTAACAGAAAGACTATAAGGCAAAGAAATGAAGACTGGGGTAGCGTCTTTGGAGAACAAATAGTATATATTGGCATTGTTGCTTCAGGCAGGGAATCCATCCAGATGAATATGATAATTGAATTGAGTGAGAAAGGAGAAATCTTATTTCTAGGGCCTATGGACCTAAACATATATAGTAGAAGTAACCTAAATTGTCTTGTAGTGATCAGCCTACTATTTCTCATCCAGCAGCTGCTAAGATATTTTTGGAATAGTTGGTAGTATATTAAAGGGTAAGCATGCGTCAGAATAGTTTTACCAATTGTTTATCTTGGTCAGATTTGTGCAGGGCATATATTGTAGCTTGAAGGTTATCACTTTTGGTTTAAGATTAAGTCAAGGCAATTTTGGCATATTGAATAAGCCATGGTTAGGTATAAGGTGGTATAGCATAGTATCTGATCCATTGCCTATTTTCATACCAAACCATTGAGCAAAAAAACAGTTAGCAAAGAATACATAATACAACTGAGTCTGCTCATCTGCATTTAGTCATCAAGATATAATTTCCAGGCTGAAATGAAACAGACATATAGCTTCATGACCCTGCTATAGTGAAGTGTATTCTACTTAAATGATCAAAGTAATTTCCAGAATAATATACAGTATATGCATATAAATCACTATGTTTTGTGTATATATGCATTTCTTTTTCTTTCGCACAATGAACACATCTATATCGTATATGACTTCCTATTACCATAGAAAGTTTCCTAGGAACCTTCTTTTTACACTATGATTTAAATTATTTTTCTCTTCTTTCTGATCTCTTTGAAGTTCTTCATATTAGATCCTCATCAAATTTGCATAGATGAGGATCTAATATGCCCATAAATGTTTCTGTTTATATGATAGATTCTCATAATTCCTCAGGTAAGTAGAACTTTCCTCTGCAGTCAAGGCCAGATCACTTATTTGCTTCTCTTACCATATCTATACCCCCAAAGCAGACAAGATAACATTGCCTTATTTAACATGCTGAGATATTGTAGTGCTAAATTAGACAAACAAGAGATCAAGCAGAGCTAATGTAGGGACAAATTACCTTAGATAAAGGCTGCACCAGCAGTCTGCGTGGATGTGGAGGGAGACTTACTGATGTGGATTTGATACTCAAAATACTACTTTGAGTCTAGCTGAGTCAATGATAAAAAAAATTAGGAACTCCCTGGTGTATATGTGTGTAATCTTTATTATTATAATAAAATCATAGCATACTTTCATCAACATGTGAGAAAGTTTATATTGCTTTCCTAACTTTCCAACAGGCATCCACAACATGATTGTCATTGTATGATTGGTTATTGCCAGTAGTTTCAATTAAGACGACTTCATTTCAGTAAAATCCCTGTCCAATGGCTGTAACACATATGGCCTCCACCCACTATTTCTATATCTTATGTGCCAAGGGGAATACGTCACATTTGAATTCCCATACAGAACTTCTAACTATAAAAACTGTTAAAACAATTTACTTTTTTACATCATGATTCCCTTCAGTGATTGTGAGTTGTCCAAAAGCTGGATAGTAACCAGAATGTTGCAAGTGAGCCATTTCTAATTATAGAAATTGACCTACTGCAATGTGCTCTACATGGGGCAGCCCTTGAAGAGTGTTCGGAGACTCCAGCTGGTCCAGAATGCAGCCGCGTGAGCGATTGTGGGTGGACCCCGGTACACCCACGTTACACCTATCCTCCGCGAGCTGCACTGGCTACCTATTGGTCTCTGGATACGCTTCAGGGTGCTAGTTATTACTTATAAAGCCCTATATGGTATTGGACCTGGGTACTTGAGAGACCGCCTTCTGCCGATTACCTCCCACAGACCCATTCGATCCCACAGATTAGGCCTCCTACATATTCCATCTGCCGGCCAATGTCGGCTGGCGACTACTCGGAGGAGGACCTTCTCTGTGGCTGCCCCGGCCCTTTGGAATGAGCTCCCCATGGAGATTTGGACCCTCTCCACCCTTCGGGCCTTCCGGACAGCCATGAAGACCTGGCTGTCCCAGCAAGCCTGGGGTTGAGTTCCCCCCCTACTCGAATTTGCTGTGTCTGTTGTGCTTTTAAATTGTTCGTATTGTCCAATTGTTTTTGTCTTACTTTTTGTAATTTCCCCTCCCTTGGCTTTTGTTCAGCCGCCCTGAGTCCCTTCGGGAAATAGGGCGGCCTACAAATTGAATAAACTCCAACTCCAAACTCCACCTCATAACTTAAATTGTATAGGGCAATGGAACCTTTCCAAAAGTGCCATTGAGAACTTTCAAGTATGGATGTAAAATACTATAGAATTTAGCAAACATATGCTCAGCTCCAAAAAGTAGAAGAATATTGTTATAAGGCCCCAAAACAACTGTATTATGACATATTATTCCTTTTGCAATTTGACTGGGGACCTGCAGCTATGTTTTGTTATTCTGTCTTTTCAGCCAGCTTAATTATTGGCCATTTCAATTAAGAATGATACAAACTGAGTGCAACATAGTTGGAGAAAGATGGGCCAGGAGATTAAATTGGGTCTGTTCCTTGGTCTGTCTAAACTTATTATTTGGATATTTTTTGGGTTATATTTTTGTGTTATAATTTGGATGCAGATATAATCTAAGATGCAACCTACATACAGTAGGTGGCATCATAGGTTCCAACACCTTAGATAGAAGGTTAGGTTTCTTATCTTCTTTTGTTTGATCAGGACTTTTTTTCTTTAAAAAAAACCACTTTCATTTATATCTGTTTTTATAGTATAGTCCTATCAGGTAATCAGACATTCACCACAAGATTTCTTTTTAAAAATGTAGAAATAATGAAGAATAATTTAGGTGAACAAATATGTATTTTCAGGTGAAGGAAGATGGAAAGTTGAATAGTATCCCAATATATTGGTTTAGGATTCTCAAACTATCACCTTCATATGTTCCGAAACAACATAATCCAGAATTCCTATCTACTCTGACAAAATTCTTTCTGAGAATTATAGGTTTTATTATTCTACTATGTAGCACGATAGAAGACACCTAAATCTTTTAGTACAATTTACATTCCACTCATAGTTGAATAGAGACAGCTCACTAGTTACTTTAATTTTGGCATTATATGTCTATATGTATATTTCTGCTAACACAACTGTATAATTTACTGGAAAGTTGATATGATGGTTCATCTTCATTTTTAAACTATGATGCAATCACTCCTACTCCAACCAGGAAGACACACAGAAAAAAAATAAGGGCAGTTCCAGTCTATATATCTGTTACTATCATCCTCCCTCCCTCCCTCCCTCCCTCCCTCCCTCCCTCCCTCTCCCTTTCTCTCTCTCTCTAGCTCCCATTCAGACATATTTGAATTACCATTTTTGGAAATGCCATTCAGAGCAGGCTATTTCAGATGGAGTTCTAAGTATTTTATGCTATAAGCATACTAAAGGATTTAGGATGTGAGAAAGATCACCAAAATACTCAGACTTGAATGGCATACATCTTTTGAGTTAAAAGGAATGAGTGCAGTAAATGCTATGCATTAGAATGCCAAAAGAACAGCAATCAAGCCATAATTGGTTACTCTTGCAGCCATTAATTTTGCTGGAACAATTGAATGCCATTCAGACAGTCTCAGCAGGTTTGCTGACACAGGAGGGGAGAGAAGGGAAGAAGGTTGAAGTAAGACAGAGTCTGTTACAAGGGAATACACAATGTTTATTTGCATGCTGCCTTCAGTGACTAGTTACTTTGAAAGAAGTAATGTGTACTGGACTGATCGCTGTAAAATTCAAGTTGTATAATCCTATTGAAAATGACAACTTGTCTAAATTCTTTATTTCTTTTTCTCACCATTCTTTGTTTTCAAAGTATGAAAGTTCTTTCCAACAGTATCTGAATGGACTCTGTGCAACCAGAGGCTGGATTTTCTGATTGCATCTTTTTCCTTTTTGCTATTATTCCTAGAGAAATCATCCATACACAGAAGGGATGGAATTTTTCTTCCAGCATAACTAGCCACATTGCTCTTAAAAGCTGCCTGCATCAGATGCACAGAGGACTTTTCTACCCTTTCATTTTCCATTTTAATTTCCTTTAGCAATTTAGCACCTCTTTGCAGCTCACACATATGGAAGAACCCGGGAAATTTCTTAACACCCCTTTTGGCAAGTTGTATGACGACAAACCACTATAACATTTTTTTCTATTTTCAAAGCCTAAAGCAAGGGAGAATAAAGATTGAGCCCAAAGGTGTACCCACTCACCCACATGCATACAAGTTTATTCTAGTAACTCTCCTCTCAAGCAAATAGGCAAGCTACCAACTGGATGAAATCAGAGTTAACTTAAAGTAATATTTGCAGGAATGGGAAGAACTTGAATCCTTGCTAGAAGGATTGCTAGAAGACCATGAAAATTGCCAAATATCAAAAATCTTATAATACAATGCTAGAAAGCCATGTGCAAATAGGTGTGCAATTTATAAACAAACAGAATGCAAAAGTGTCCAATCCAAGCATATGTATATAATTCCTTTCTCATTTCCTAAAAGGAGATGGGGCTTCAATCACATGGTCTGAAATTGACTTTTTTTATTATCCTGCTCCCCAGTCTATCCCCACAGATTCCCCTGGATGCAGGTAAATAATGTTAAACCACAGATTAATCTTTTAAAAAGTCTTTAGGGGAGATGAAAATTATTTCACAAGCACAAAGGAAAAAGTTTTCTTCCAATTCTCCCATTCTCTCTGATGTAAAGTGAAAAAGTAGAGGCAAAATCATGAAATCCAAATAAAATGAGATAAAAAGACATTTAGACCACCAAAGGATATTGGAGAAAAGGACATAATAAAAATGGTGATAACATTCAGATTAATTTATTCATTAAGACAAATAATTTATGGTTTTTGAGAGACATTTCAACTACAAAGCAGATAGAGTCCCAGATCAGGGATGCACCTGGACAGATAACCCAGAAATTATGGCTTCTAGTTCTCCAAGGTCTTGGAATAATCTGGAATTAAGAAGAAAACTAGTCAGCCAGTCAAATCCTCATTCTTAGTAACTTTATCAGAGAATCACTACATCCACAAAAGCAACCTTCTAAACTGTAGAAGGTTCATATGACAAATGTCTACAATCTGTGCATACATTGTGTGATAATCCATAATTTTGTGTTAGATGTATGAATACTGGGCTCATGTGATTTTTTCCTCTAATAAGCCAGAGTGTCTGTCATTTTTCAATTTACACTTCTTGTTGGACTGTTTTAATCTCAGACTATTGTTTTTATAATCTAGAATTAATGCTCATCACAGTTTATGATTCAATACAACAGATCACTAAATGTGTAACATGGAAGTTCTGTTTCCAGTTTTATTCCTGCAGATTCACTGGAAAGAATGGAATTTATAAATCTTGTGTTTCTAAATTATTATTTTTCATGGAAGCTTGAGTGCCAGGATCAAGTCAGCTAGCAGGGTAGGAGCATCTGGGGGATGTTGTTCCACACATAGGTGCTGTGGCACAGAAGTTTTGCTTTCTGGATCCTACCGCTGTTAGCACTGATTAATAGATAGGACCTAGAGCAGCCCTACTTGATCTTATTGGATGGGTAAAGGCAATAAAAGAAAAAGGGTCCCTAGAATATCCTGGTCCTGTGCCAGGAAGGATTTGTAAATTCAATCCAGCATTTTAAATGGCATCCAGAAGTGTACTGATAACCAATGCAGTTTGTGTAACATTTGTATTATATGTTCATAGCAAGGTGTACCCATAATTGCATATGCTGATGGATTCTGGATGAATTATAGTTTCCAACTGACCTAAGGCATTAATGACTATGATCAGTGTTTCCTAATCCTGGAATAGCTACAAATGCTACACAAGATGGATTTGTGCAAAGCAATGCTCCATACACCCTCTGCAGCTCACTCGAAAGCTGTGGGGAGAGGCCTTAGTAAAATTGTGTACCATATTCTCAAGGATTTACCCAAACTCCCTCTGAAACTCAAAGAGAGCCATTAAAGACCTAGATCAGTTTCCTGTGGTAAGGATTAACACAAGAGAACTCCATATTATCATAAAGTGATCTCATCAAGACAAAGGATACATGTTTATGTGCCTCAAACCAGATTACCTTTTGGTTACTGCAGGAAGTTAGCACCCATCCCTCTCCTAAGAAAATGAAATGAATATTAAAAAGGCAGGAAATATTAAAAAGGCAGAATATTATATCCCCTTGGATTAGAAATGGAGAAACATGTTTTTTAAGGCAGGAAGCAGACTCACTTTTAAGAGCCCCCATCCTCCTTAATAGCCGACACCAGATGCTAGCACTTAAGAGATAAAGAGATAGGTCTATTCATAACCAGATACCCTCAGCCAGGATCTAAAAAAGGTAGGAGTAGCCTTCAGCCATAATAGGAACTGCCCAAAGTGTTAGATTCCCTGAAGGGAAGAGGCAGGAGGTGTCTGAGGTAAGTCAACAGCAACCTTTATTACAGAACAGTTCACAAGCAAGCAGAACAGTAGACAGAGACCTCCCCCCTGCTTGACAGCTATTTATACAGAGCTGTCAAGCAGGGAGGCCAATAGCCGCGCGTCTGACAGCCCACGCTCAGCCATGCCGTGTCAGAGCCAATCAGGCGTGGCCTGGCTATTGCCGGGCTGTCATTCGTAAGAGCAAGGACTAAACACCTCTTCCCCCCCAGCGAGGGCGCATGCACTGGACATGGCACATGCATACTCCTGTAAGTAGGCGGGCGGACGGCGGACACACCCAGAACGCCTCAGTTGGAGAGGCGGCGCTGGAGAGATAAGACATCCCCATAATAGCTCCTCCCTGGAGGGAGTGGAGCTCAGGGTAATGTCACCGCGGCCTAGTCCTGGAGGCGGAACCCTTGGAAAAGGTAGGCCGGGCGGAGGGGGCATGGCTTGGATTGGCGGGTTACTTTGAACAGGCCAGTAGGCGGCCAGGGGGTGGGAGAGGCCTGACGGTGGAAGGCCTAACTAGGCAGAACCGGGGTCTGCGAGAATAGATGGAACAGGAGCAAGGGGTTGCTAAGCTTAGGCACCCAGGTAGGGAAGGCCTTATTCGGGGAAGGCCATCAATGGAGCGTCTGGAAGCCACTGCGGCGGGCCCGGGGCTGGCTGCAAGGCGACAGCGGCTGGCCTCAGCATGGCGGAAGGAGTCAAGGCCTCTGGAGGGTGGCGGCACCTCAGTTGATCCAGATGGCGCCGCCACTCGCTGCCATCGGGTAGGTGGACCCATCGAATACATCAGCGTAGTCCGCCAGGATGCCCTCGATGTCAGGGGGCGTGTCCGTCACCAAGTGCACCCCAGAGAGGGAGAAGCCCAATGGGGTGAACCAGTCCAGGCCCAAGAGAGCTGGCAGCGGCTCCTGGACAACCAAAACTTGTAGGTAGCAGCATTTTCCCCCATACTCCACCCGTACCCCATAGCAGCCCAGGGTTGGAATTTGAGTCCCCTGATAGTCTCTAAGCAGAGTGTTTGGAGGAGACAGCTGTGACTTGGGGATGCCGGGGCAAAGATGGGTGAAGGTGGCCCAAGACAGCAGGGACCGGGAGGATCCCGAGTCCACCTCCATGAGGCAAGGCAACCCCTTGATGCGGACAGTTACAGTAATTTTTTTAGAGCCAGCTGTTGCCTGGCTGACCGACTCCGCAGGGGTGGCAGGGAGGCAATGTTCCCTCTAATTTTTTTTCAGTGTGAGCAGAAAAGTATAGTGTTTGAGCGGCATATTTTCATGCCTGAGCACCTGAATTTTTTTCACAGATGTCACCTAAGACAACAACGAAATCAGTATTATTTGAAACTCAAAGTTATGTTTATTCAAGGTACCCACTTAATTAAAAGTGTTATATAATATCAGTATCACTTAACAACGCTCCTGCTTAGTAACCAAAATGTTGGCTCAGAAACTCTGGCATTGAAGCATGCAAGTGTTAAAGCTGTCAAGTTACAAGACCCTCGCACCCCTAACCCTTTAGAAAAAAAAACCCAGGGGTCTTCAAACCTGACAGCTTTAAAACTTGTGGACTTCAACTCCCAGAATTCCTCCTCCAGTCATGTTGGCTCAGAAACTCTGGCATTGAAGCATGCAAGTTTTATCATCTGAAAAGCAGAATCAGGATTTCCTAACCACTCAAATAATAAGCAAGCTATATTAAGCAATCCTTCCCACTGTACATTTTAAAATCGTAACAAATTCCACTTACTTCACTTATCTGCAAGAATCCTCCTAGGATAGGATAGGATAGGATAGGATAAGTTTATTTATAGGCCGCCCTTTTCCCTGAGGGGACTCAGGGCGGCTTACAACTTATGGGGAAGGGGAATACACACAATGACGTATAAAGACAATACATAATTAAAAATAGAAACAACATTCATCATTCGGGTGGGGGCGGATTATAATCTTTAACCCCAGGCCTGACGGGATAGCCAGATCTTAAGGGCTGTGCGGAAGGTCTGGAGGGTGGTGAGGGTACGAATCTCCACGGGGAGATCGTTCCAAAGGGTCAGAGCTACTACTGAAAAGGCTCTCCGCCGTGTAGTTGCCAGTCGACACTGACTGGCAGATGGAACTCGGAGGAGGCCTAATCTGTGAGATCTAATAGGTCGCAAGGAGGTAATTGGCAGGAGGCGGTCTCTCAAGTACCCAGATCCACTACCATGAAGGGCTTTATAGGTGGTAAGTAGCACCTTGAAACGCACCCGGAGATCAACAGGTAGCCAGCGCAGCTCGCGGAGGATAGGTGTTATGTGGGCGAACCGAGGTGCACCCACAATCACTCGCGCGGCCGCATTCTGGACTAGCTGAAGTCGCCGGATGCTCTTCAAGGGCAGCCCCATGTAGAGCAGGTTGCAGTATTCCAGCCTAGAGGTCACAAGGGCACGAGTGACTGTTGTGAGAGCCTCCCGGTTCAGGTAGGGTCGCAACTGGCGCACCAGGCGAACCTGGGCAAATGCCCCCCTGGTCACAGCCGACAGATGGTGATCAAAGGTCAGCTGTGGGTCCAGAAGGACTCCCAAGTTGCGAACCCTGTCTGAGGGGTATAATATTTGGCCCCCCAGCCTGAGTGATGGAACACTAGCCAAATTATTGGGAGGGAAACACAACAGCCACTCGGTCTTTTCCGGGTTGAGTACAAGCTTGTTAGCCCTCATCCAGTCTCTAACGGCTTCAAGACCCCGGCTCATCACGTCCACCGCTTCATTGAGTTGGCACGGGGCGGACAGATACAACTGGGTATCGTCCGCGTATTGGTGGTATCTTATCCCGTGCCTCCGAATGATCTCGCCCAGCGGTTTCATGTAGATGTTAAATAGTAGGGGGGACAGGACCGACCCCTGCGGCACCCCATATGTTAGGGGCCTAGGGTTCGATCTCTGCCCCCCAACCAACACCAACTGCGACCTGTCCGAGAGGTAGGAGGAGAACCACTGCAAAACAGTGCCTCCCACCCCCACCTCCCGCAGTCGTCGCAGAAGGATACCATGGTCGATGGTATCGAAAGCCGCCGAGAGGTCAAGGAGAACCAAGATGGAGGCATGGCCTCCATCCCTGGCTCTCCAGAGATCATCAGTCAATGCTACCAAAGCGGTTTCTGTGCTGTAACCAGGCCTGAAGCCAGACTGGAATGGGTCAAGGTAACTGGCTTCCTCCAAGGACCGCTGAAGCTGGGAGGCCACCACCTTCTCAACAACCTTCCCAACAAAGGGGAGGTTGGAGACTGGACGATAATTGTTAAGAATGGCTGGATCCAAAGATGGTTTCTTCAGGAGGGGTCTCACCACCACCGCTTTAAGTGCGGAGGGGAAGAGCCCCTCCCAAAGGGAGGCGGTAACAACCGCCTGGATCCAGCCCCGTGTCACCTCTCCGCTTTTGGCAACCAGCCAGGAGGGACACGGGTCCAGTACACAAGTGGAGGCACTCACAGCTCTCATGGCCTTGTCCACGTCCCCGGGGGCAACATCCTGAAACTCAGAAAGGGGCCAGTTGCTTACAGGGAAGCCACTGGATCTCCTCTCCCTTGCCCAGCACTGCAGAAGCTAAAAGGTTTTTATTGACTTGCAACAGCCACAAGCATTATGGAATGAGGGATGAAACTTTTCTGGGCCAACCAGTCACTGGATTACAAACTTCGTGTTCCTTATTTACTTTCCTGTGGTCAGGTGGAGAATTTCATTTAGAGAAGAAAGGGAAGAACCCTTTCTGGCCCTCTTTCTGTAGCTCCTAGTAGTTGCATCTCTTGCTAAGCTAAGTGTGTGTCATAATTGGGTAGAGGGTCTCTGCACCTCCTCAAGAGACAATCTGGCAGGCCGAGGCTGCAAACCCCAAGGCCAATAGTGGATTGAAGGGTCGTGAAGACCCTGAGTCTCAGAGTACTCGGATTGCTCTCCCGAGGCGAGCCGAGCCACATACGTGTCATTGTTGTTACCGTTCGCTCTTCTCAGCAACTCAAAAGCTCCATCTAGAAGCCTCCCAGGTTCCCGAGTCTTCTCCGCTCGGCTGCATCACACACGACCACCATGCATGCTCGCCCCATCCTCACAAATGTAGGTCAGTCGGGAAGGGAAGGGAAGAGAAGAGCCGGAGTGTTTATGTTGCAACAAGAGATGAGGAGGGGGATCAGCACCCACCCACCCATCCACCCAGATACGCCTAAGTGTGGCCCCTTCGCCGCCCAGCACCGCCGTCCTTCTCCAAGCGTGGATCTTCGGGCGCAGCCAAAGAGCTTGTCTGAACGGGGCTGAAGGGAGGGAACCAGGAGCCCAGCAGAGCAAGAGCACTGCATGCCCGCCATATACCTTTGCCCACAAACAAAGCACATCCGTGCCCGACAACTCCTGCATGCAAGAAACGAGCTGGGCTCCCCCAGGAGACCCCCACCCACCCACCCGCAGGCCGGGGGGCTGCAGGTGGGGGAAGGGCGGAGGGGTGGAGGAGCCGCCGCAAGGCATTTACCTCTGCTGCCGGCTCACCCTCTGCCGTGCTTTTGAGAAGACATGAGGGCTTTTTTTCCTGCTCCGCCCCCTCCGCCGCCTTCCTACTGGCTCCCACGGCTTCATTGCTCCTCAAAAGCACTGCGGAGGAGGAGGGAGGAGGGATAACACAGGGCCCAGCTCAAGTGCTCCGTGTGGAAGGGGAGGCACCATTGCCACGGGCGGGGATGCTGACAGAAGCTTTGGCGGGTAAAATGCATGTGGAATGATTTACGCTGCTTAAATTTTACTAGAAGGGAAAGTTTGGTGAGATTATTTTGAGCTAGATTGTAAACTGATGTCTGCACAAATTTGTATAAATGTTTATCTGAATATAAGGTTAAGGAAGATGAACTGGAGAGTCTACAGGAGGTTGGGGTAAATAACAAAGAAGCAAGAGACGAGAATAAAATACATATAGAATGATTTATACTATTTAAACATAAATAAAGATGGGGGGCTGAGCTTAATACAAAGAGTTCTTTTTTTCTTTTTTTTCTCTTTTTTTTCCTCTTTTCTTTTCCTTTTTATAATTTGTATTTTCTTTCTATCTATTTTTTTTATATATTACTTTTATTTTTAATTCATACGATCATAAGATACTTTAGAAGGGGTTTGACAGAGGGCAGTGCCAGGTGTGGGCCCTGGGAAGTCGGGGGGATTAGGGATGGGGATTTATGGGGGGTGGGTGGGTGGGTGCTAATATAGTTTCAATAAGAAATAGAATGCACTTGTATACGGTTGTTCTTTCTTTTTTTTTTCTTTTCTTTCTTTATATTTTTTTCCTTGTTTTTTTATCATATTATATTAATAAATAACAGTTGAATAAAGGAACACACCAAGGGGAGAGGTAGAGGGAAAGAAGAGGGAGGAGCAAGGAAGGAGTAAGGGGAATGTAAGGAGGGCGTAAGGGGAATGCTGGGAGCAAGGGGAGAAAGGAAGGTTTGAGGGGAAAGGGTAGTAGGAGGGGAGTGTTAGAGGGAGGAAAGGAAAGTTGGAGGGGGAAGATGGGGTGTATGGAGGATGGAAGTGTCAGGTGGGGTTGTGAATGATGATGAGTTGTGTTTTCTTTTTTATTTTATTTTATTTCTTTTCTTATAGCAAATATCCAGTATATAAGTGACTGTAAAATGGAATGTGAAAATGAATAAAATATATTTGAAAAAAAAAAAAAAGAAGCTTTGGCGGCTTCACCTCAGCCGCAGCGTTGGGTGGCAAATCTGGCAGTGCTGTTGGAGGAGGAGGAGTCGGCAGCAGATATTCCGGTGGTGGCAGGGGCTTTGGGGGTTTATTTCAACTGCAGCGCCGGGCGCAAGCGGCTAGGATTGGCCGCCCACAAAGGACCTCCCCGGGCTTGCTTTGCTGAACATGGGGGCGACTGACACTAGTTTGAGCAGCTGCGGCTGCAGCCGCAGCCGGCACAAACTGCCATCAGTCGCTCCGTGCTCATCAAAACAAGTCTGGGGAGGTCCTTTGCGGGCGGCCAGTTCTAGCCGCCTGCAAAGGACTTCCCCACGTTTGCTTTGACAGAAATCACTGCGCGGCAGTTAGAAACTGCTGCGCAGGGTTTTCTTGCCACGTGTGCGGCCGCGCAGCCGCGCACCTTAGAGGGAACAGTGCAGGGAGGTTCTTCTCTATGGTGAAGCAGTCGTCGCAGCGGCGCTGCTGACGGCGGGGCTGCTGGCTTCTTGGCTGTGCAGGAGGGATGTAGGCAAGTAGAAGAGGCTCGGCCTGTGAGGGAGGTGACAGGGTAGCCCGGCAGACTTTCTCCAGGTGCCCCTTCTTGCCGCAGCGGTGGCACACTGCTGCTTTGAAAGGGCAAGACGCCCTGACATGATTGCCTCCACAGCCAAGGCAGGTGGTGGCTGCCGTGGCAGCTCGGGTTTGAGGAGGCTGTTGTCACTGGGGAACAACTCTGAGGCAGTCGACCTGGTCCTCGTCATCTGGGTCTGGCAACGGGGCCAGCTCGTCGTTCAGGCAGGCTCGCGGGGATGGCAAGGAGGCATGTATCTGGCCATCTCGAGAGTTCCGCAGCCCTAGCCTCATCAACAGCCTGAGGCAAGATAATGTCTGCCTTGGCTAGCAGTCGCTGTTTGAGGCGAATGTCCCTTACACTGCACACAAACTGTTCCACCAAGATCGAGGAATTCACACTGGATTGTGGCAACTCGGAGAAATTGATTGCAGAAATTGGCTAATGGACTCGTTTTCCTTCTGCACGCACTGGCGGAAGGCATAGCGGCGTGTAATCTTTGAGGGAGTTGGGGCATAATGATTTTTCAGCCCCTCCATTAGTTTGGCCCAGCTCAGCTCATAGACCGGCCTCGGGGCTGCGAAGGAGCAGGCCGTCCTGAACATTTTGGGGCTGCAGGCACTGAGGAAGAAGCTGCACTTCCGAGCCTGTGAATATCCCTGCTGGTTGTTAGCTATGAGAAAGCACTCAAAGCGCTCCAGGAACGCAGCCCACGACTCGCCGGCGGTTCTGAACAGAGTGAACAGAGGAATTGTGGCCATAGTTAGACAAGATTAGATCTTCTGGCAGCGCGGAGAGCCTAACAACGATGTGCTTGTCTGTCTCTGTAGGCTGTTGCTCAGAGCCTGTAGATCCCATCCTCATCGCCAGTGTTAGATTACCTGAAGGGAAGAGGCAGGAGGCGTCTGAGGTAAGTCAACAGCAATCTTTATTACAGAACAGTTCACAAGCAAGAAGAACAGTAGACAGGGACCTGCCCCCTGCTTGACAGCTATTTATACGGCGCTGTCAAGCAGGGAGGCCAATAGCCACGCATCTGACAGTCTGCGCTCAGCCATGCCGCGTCGGAGCCAATCAGGAGCGGCCTGGCTGTTGCCGGGCTGTCATTCATAAGAGCGAGGACTAAACACAAAGCCCTTTCATTACATCATCACCCAGCAAGATTCAACCTGGCCTAGAGATGGGTTGCTACCGGTGTGCACTGGTTCGGGCAAACTGATAGTGAAAATTGGGACTAGGTCACTGAACTGGTAGGGTTGGCATGGTGGCCAGACCCACGAACCGGTTCCCCAGTTGCCTATTCCATTGCCGGCATGTTTTTTTTAGTAATTTTATAATGTTCTGTGCAATTTACAGGCAACTGCACATGCACAAGCAAAGCATGTGTGAAGCGAACCAGTAGTAATGCCAGCAGCAACTCACCCCTGAACTGGTCCCTTGGGAGTCTGACAATCAGTCAGAGTACATTTCTTACACAGGAACAGGAAGCAACAAGGTGGGCTCCAAGAGAGGGCATAATCTCCCTCTCCCACTGATGTACTTGCTTTTCCCCAGGATCTCAAACCGTGTGGTCCTGTCCATCATTAAACCATCTTTCAAAGCTTCCATGTTTCCAGTGTCTTTCTCCCGATTTGGAACTGAATCCAGATGGACATTTCTTCCAACACTGCCCTGAGACACGATGATAGCCATGAATTACTAAGCTGAATATTAGCAAATCACATTATGTTCTGATTGTGAAATAGCAAGAGATATTAATTGAGATAGCATTGAAATACTGGAGATAAATACCAGTATTTGAAATGGTACTTTTCATTAAAGACAGCACAACAAAACCAATCAATTAGAATATCCTAAGAGCCAGTTTTGAATTTCTTTTCTCATTTATGTTTATTGGATCATTGGATATTACTGCACCATTAAATATAAAAACAACCAAATAAAAAATAAAAACAGATATTGGTAATGATGCAGAATTTGGCAAGAAGAAAAGCAGAGGGCTCAAATTTCAGAATTTCATGTATATTTGATATTGGTTTGTGTTTGTGTATACACATTTATATGTGTATCATTAACTGTTTCTTTCTTGGTATAAAATACAAATATAAGAAACATGGAAAAGGAAAGGGAATAAAGGAGATATGAGGGAGAAAGGGAGAGAAAAGTTAAAAAGAGACAAAAACAGTGACTACCATCTTTGTTATGCAAGATACATAGTAAGGTTATAGTATGATTTTTTTTTTAGTTCTGCCAAATAATAACCACTAGCCATTTCTATAATAATAGCACACTTAATTGTCCAACCCCAAGGCAAAATTTCATTTTTTTCTTTCAGACAGAGGCTGAATCATGCAATGAAATATGCATAAAAACAAATTACTTCCCATTGTCCAGTATTGCACCAATTGCTTGAATAGGCAGAAATTGTACAGAGAAAGGGGGTCAACAATGTGCATAAGTTAATAGAGAAGATTTTGCCTCTCTAACTTTTGTGCTCTTTGTTTTTATTCTTTATTTCATTAATTTAATATATTTTATTTGTTTATTCTACTTAATTCTTTAACTCATTTTAATTTTTTAAATTATGATTATATTGTATCGTAAGCTACCCAGAATCAGTTTAGATAATGAGATGGGCATAATATTAAATAAATAAATAAATAGATAGATAGATAGATAGATAGATAGATAGATAGATAGAAAAAAACAAATAAATAAAAAAAATAAAGTGAACAAGAGACAATGCAAAATTACATAAAAATGTATTCCAAGCAGTAAGAAATGTTAATCTTTTGGGTCAATACAGTGTCTTCAGACAATTTAATTATAGCCTACCTGGTTGTTTAAAGAGATGGTCAGAGATGATCAAGGAAAATCAATCTGAACTGGACCAGAAATAATTTGAAAGAAAAACAATCATACACATCAAATGTATTTCTGTTGAATCCTGGGCACACTCTGAGCTTAGAGAACACTAAAGACTCAACAGCTCTGTGCTACACATACTCTTCTATTGAATTATATTTTTTCCCTATATGTCTTTATCCACATTACTTTTTTCTCACTTGGTTGCTTATAACTATTTTCATTCTCATCCAGCATGAAATACCAAGTGTGTGAATTGATAACCAGAGTTTCTGAGGCAACAGTCACTGATCAGAACAGGACAAGAACCATACGAAGAGCATTAAAAAATGTAATTAAATTAAACTGGAAAACGCCCCTCAACCCAAGGAACTAATTCTTTTTGTGTCTTCTTCCTAGTATATAATAGTGTACTGTGTCTTAGACAGCCATAAGCCAAGTATGAGCCTATAGTCTATCAAGCTCCATTGAGTCATCTGGGGAAATTCTGTGGAGGTCTTGTCAATGAAACTGCCCTAAATGATGAAGATGGGAATTGTAGTTCTTTGTGCCTGGAAGCGTTACTTTAGATTGAAGAAACTTGAATGTATCGTAAAATGGAATTAGAATGGAACATAAAAATAATGGAACAATCTCTCCCTCTCTGTGTATTCATGTTTTATATCAGAAGGCAGGCATTGTGTTTTTGTTTTAAATTCTGAAAAGTCAATGCTTAACAGGTATTAGTAGTAGTAGCACCACCACCTATAATGCTACTTTATCCATTTTCTCCCAGCTGCATTAACTAACTACAGCATAGGGTTTTATGCCCATCAAAACTGCTGCATTTTGTTACTTCAGTTTTGCAGATCCTGGAAGACTGAACAGCCTGGAGAACAATTATTAACACCTTGTGCTATAGTTAGCATTATACAGCTGGGTGTTGCATTGTTACATATTAAATAAGCTGTGATAGCTCTCTTTGACCCTTTTCCAATTCTCCTGTATTCCATGAAGGTTCTTCAACAACACTGAACTTATGTATATATATTGTTTTGGATCCTACTATTTCTTTTTTAAGAATTCAGAATTATTGATTGATAAAATACATTTTTAAATGTTCTAACTATAGTACATATGTGGCTGCATGCCTATTGTAATCCATCACTTCAAGTCCTATATCTTTTAATTTTGCAATGAGATTAATGGGACTTCAAGTTATGTCTGATTGCATTTATATCCTGCCTATTCGGTAGCAGCTGAAGGTATATGTACCTGGAGGTCTCAACAAACTATATTTTCATAACAATAATTCTCTGTGAGTTTTGTAGTTCACTGGGATTTCAGTCTGGGTTTCTTGGTTTCCTTAATCATTATGCTACTGGCTGTCATGGATATGAACATAAGAAATGTAACCTATCTGAGAGCAGAGATTCAATTTCTGACAGTGGCCAGCAGACTTTCCAAGAATCTGACTGCTGAAGACTCAACTTCTTCGCCTTCTATTTTTCTTTCTGTGATCTCAATTAGATACAGAGGCATATAACACTAGGATAGTTGCATAGGCACTTTCCGAAAGACAGAAATGGCCTCAAAAAGAACCAGAGAACTCAGTTATGTTTGTAATTTGCACATGCTAATTTATGCTAATTCATATTGAAATAGAATTTACCATAATTTAAGAAAAATGTGAAGTATTTTACCACAGTGGGGAAGACAGAACACATTTTTTGATCCAGATATATCAATAAGTATGATAATTTGGAATATTATGCCAGTGTATATTGCTTTATGCCAACATTCTCAGGAGATGCTCAAGATATTTTGCTGTCAGAGACTGCAGCAAATAAATCATTATGCACAATACCCATTATTCAAGACACATGAAGCAGAAAATACAATTCCTCCTTATTCTGTTGGCAGTATAGAAAGAACTTTTAAAATAATGATAATTTACTATAATTCATGACCACCTGAATATCTGCCTGAAATAATGGTATCACTTTGCTTAATGTAGGTATCACTTTGCTTAATGTAGAACTCAACTTTAATACCCCATGGCCTCAAAAGTTTGGAGCGAGGCTCCTGCAAGGAGTATTGAATTGAATACTTTATTTATCCAGTGTGATTAGACACAAGGGATTTGTCTCTGGTGCAGTAGATCTCAGTATACATGCAGAGTAATAGAGCAATGATGATGATGATCATCATCATTTTCACATTTAATATGTGAGTGCAGCAAAATCACACAAAGCTAGACACCACCAGGTTGCTAAATTAATCCACTGGTCAATATGTAAAAATATGACTTACCTGTATCCAAAAAGTCATGGGAACATAAAGTGGAAAAAGTTGTTAAAAATGAGAAGGAGAAGGTCTATGGAAGTTTTGAATACAGACGGATCGTCATTTGGAACACAACAAGGCAGATGTCACAGAAGCGTACAATTTATTGATATCGCTGTACCAGGAGGTGCCAAAGTTGAAGAAAAAGAACTGGAAAAAATGGGAAATACCATGACCTGGCTATCAAAACTATGCAGTTATGGATGAAATATGTAACAGTGATACCCATTGTCATCAGAGTACCATATTTTTCAGAATATAAGACACACCAGGTTTTTTGAAGAGGCAAATTAAGAAAAAGTTTTTGCACTCTGCAGACCTCCCAAAAATGGCCAATTTTTTGTGAAAATGGGACCATTTTTTTTAAAAAGGGCCCAAATAGCCTTTAGGAGGCTTGTAGAGTGCTCCTGGGAGATAGGGGGGGGGCAAAAACGAGCAAAAAAACAGGCCATTTTCCACAAAAATGGACCCTTTTTTGTCTGCATAGCAGAGCATGCATAGCCTTTAGGAGGCTTATAGAGTGCTCTTGGGGGGCTGCAGGGCAAAATTGAGCCAAAAGTGATCCATTTTTTGCTCATTTCTGCACTCCCCAGCCCCCAAGAGCACTCTGCAAGGCTCTTAAAGGATATGCATGGCCATTTTGGTGAAGGTGGCAGAGTTTCAGGAGGCAAAAAATGCTGTATTCAGTGTATAACACACCCCCAGACTTTCAGCCACTTTTTTGAGGGAAAAAGGTGCATCTTATACTCTGAAAAATATGGTGCTTGGTACCATGTCCAAGAATTTTATAAAATACATTAATAAATTGTCGCTTCCTGCAATAACACCAGCGGAAGTGCAAAAAACTGCACTACTCAGAATATCGTATATCTTAAGAAGGTACTTGGTTGATACCTAGGACGCTGGCAGCAAACCATATCAACCATCAGCACCAATCAATAATATTTGTAATACATTTTTAAATGTTCAGTTGACTGGGTTTCATGTTTAATGAATAAAAGTTAACAACAACAATATCAATAAGAGGGAGAATAAAAAAGATTAGAAAAAATAGTAATAGTATAGCCATATTACATGGGGTATATATGCATTGATACTGGACAACTAAAACATGAGATTTAGGTGTTCAACAGAGTGATGGCATGAAAGAGGAAAAACGGTCCCTGTATCTAGTTCTTGTGTATATAATGCCCTGTGGCATCGTCCTGAGGGGAGCAGTTGAAACAGTTTATGTTCAGGATGTGAGGGTTCTGCAGATATCTTCTCAGCCCTTCCACATAGTGATTGTTCTGCTCTTACCCACTTTATGATTTCCAGCATCCTATTCTAAAGAGAAGTGGGGTAGAAAGAAGCAAAAAAATTAATTACATGGTCAAGCAGGTTTTTTTTTTTCATGGAATGAAAAACATTCTCAACCATTTTACATAGAGCTTGAATGGGAAGACCAATTCCCAAATATTTGCATCCTTTTCTTGAAAATGCTGTTGGAAATCTGCATAGCCCTCTCCCAGAAAAATGAAATATCCTAGGAAATATTGAAAAGGCAGAATATTTCTCTGAAAGTGAAAAGTAAGAAATATGTTTTAAAAGACAGAATAGCTGCCTACAGCTTCCTGCCCATCCAATTTTGTCAATGAGCCATTAAAGACTGAGCTAGTCCACTTTACATAATAAAAAGAGTTTTCCCCTTCAGATCCAGAGTGATGGGATTAAGGCATTACCCAACTCACCACATGGCATCTGAGAACTCAACCAAACCTGGATTCAAAATGCAGCCTAGAGAGTTGTCCCTGCTCCATGGGAGTCTGACAACCAATCAGAACACAAGCTCAAGATCAAAGGCCATTGGGGTATAAAACCAGGGACTCAGCTTCTCTTCCTCCCTTGCCTTCCCTTTTCTTCTCTTCTCCACCAACATTGAAGCATGTGATCACCTTTTATGTTCAGGACTCAAGCCATGTGGTCCTGTCCACCATTAAAACCATCTTTCCAAGCAGCCTCCATGTCTCCAGTGTCTTTTTCCCCACTTGGAACTGAACCCAGAAGGACATTTCTTCCAACAATTGGCAGCCTCCAGATGGGACTCCAAGCTAGCCTAACCAATGGATATAGCCCAGGTAAGCCTCCCATGCCGGCACAGACCCTATTGAGTCTGTGGGTGGACTTTATCTTGGCCTTAACCATTTGGATCTAGGTTTTAAAGGGATTTTCAGTTTGAGCTCAAATGCTGCCTGGAAAGAAGGTGAGTACCTCTAAATTTTAATTCTCTAAAATTTAATTTTAAAGCGTGGGATATGTGTGTATGCCTGCATATGTGTGACTACTGTGTGTGAAAATGGATGGAAAAGTGAATGAATTTTTTTTTGCTGTTTTTGTCCTGTGAGAGTAAAAAGCAAATGCCCATTGTGCATAGAGAGAGGAAAAGATGAGGTGCGCATACTCGCTGACGACAGGACCCCTCCTGGGTAGCTGTGTGGCCAGGTCCTCCCGAGTCTCTCCCCAAGACTTGAAAACTGTTGAAAAGTCCCTGTGAGTAAGGGCGTGAAAGAAGGTTCCCTTGGTGAGGAACACGAAAAATCCCTCCGAAAGGCGTGAAAAGTCCCTCCGAAGGGCGAGAAAAAGTCCCTTTAAAAGGGCGCGAAAAGGTCCTCTAAGGACGTGAATAAACGGGGAATACGAAGTGGCAAGCCTGGTTAGGACGAAGTGAGCCCCACATCTGAGCGGGATCATGGGAAGCGGTAGCTCACGGGCAGCCAGGGAAACCCCCCTAGGGGAGCTGTTGGGGCCTGGGACGAAAGGCAGATGCCTGTCCTGGCCAGAATGAAAAAAGGAAAGCAAAACAGATATGTAGAAAAATGGGCTTTGTTGAAAGATGATACATGAAAACTAATTTGGCTACATAAAGATACTTAAAAGAAAAGAGAAAATGTTAGGGTTTCTTTCTTTCTCTTGTCTGTTTGTCTCTTTCTCTGTCTTCTATGCAACCATGTGGTTTGTTTGTTAAGATGTGTGCCTTTCCCAATTTAACTGATATTCATGGCGGGAATGATTATGTGTTTGTGAAACTCATGAGTTTTGTTATCCCCTCTTTGTCTGTGTGTGTGCGTGCGTGTATGTCTAAGTCTTTGTGTGCCCTCGAGGTAATTGTAACTGTTAAATGTCTCTCACCCCCCCCCCACCGCACCCCCACCCTCCAAAAAAGAACCTTTGCTTCATCTATTTGGCCAATACACAGAGTAAAGAGAAATATATATGTTTTCTTCCTTCTCTCTCTCAGTACCTTAAAGTAACAAACCAGGGAATGTTTTAAGTTCCGTTACAAGAAAAGTTTCATCCTTGCAGTTATTGTATGTTTAAATGCTTTTACCTGTTCATTTCTTTCCTGAAGCATGTGAATCTAGACTAAGGTGACCAGATTTTCAGATTGGAAAAGAGGGACGCCCTTGACCGGGGGGGGGGGGGGGGGGCTTGATTAAAAAAAATTTTTTTTGTCAAAAGGTCACCCCAGGACACTGAAACCAGCATAAATACGAATCTGTTGCCAAACAAAATTTTGATCACGTGACCATGAGGATGCTGCAACGGTCGCTAAGTGTGAAAAATGGTCGCAACGGTCGCTAAGTGTGAAAAATGGTCATCAGTCACTTTTTTCAATGCCATTGTATCTTCCTGATTATTAAAAGTGCAAATTCACTCAGTGTCAATCATGACTCCTGAGTCCATTTCAAAGTATTGTGCATAGAAATTTTAAAAATGGCTTGTTTCAATTTATTTTGGATAGAATCTTTTTTTAAATAGTTTAAGACAATTTAAAAAAAGAATCAACACAGAATAACACTATTTTTAAAAATCATATGCACAATAAATAAAATATTATTTTAAAATACATTAAAAAAATAAAAGAAAAAACCCAGCTCACTTACCAGCAGGCAGGCAGAGTCAGCAGATCTTCGTAGGGATGGATGGAAGCACACAGGGAGCCTATATATACGCAACTGCAGTAACAATGACAATGATGAAGGATTGGATTGAGTTAAAGAATAAAAGAATTCTGATCTTAGAAGGCCATGACCTGCAGGCAGGCTGGCATAATTTCTTATGGAATGAATGACAAACATAAAACGCACAAATACTTTCAAAATCATTTAATTAGAACTTTACTGCAACAATGGCTCAAAATTAAAAAAATCCACTATGTGAAAACCCCAAATTGGCTATCACCAACAGAAAGAACGACACACCCAAATTTTACAGATTGGAACAAAATTCCAAGATACAGAGATCTAATTGACAGACAGGGAAATTTAAAAACAATTGAAGAATTGGCAGATCAGAATATGAAAGGTGACTGGCTAACCTACCTCCAAATTAAAACTAAATACAATAAAGACACTAAAATATATGGTATTGAAACAGAACCACACAAATTGAATAAAATTATTCAAAGTCTGGACAGAAAGATGATAGGGAAAATATACAAATTCCTCTTGAAGTATCAAATGGAAGAGGAAATTGGAAACTGTAAAAGAACCAATGATAAAATGGGCACAGAACTTTGGCTATAACATTGAACTAGACAAATGGGAAAAATTTTGGGGAATAAATTTAAGAATGACACTATCAATCCCATACAAGGAAAACCTTGTTCTTTCAATCCTTCCAATATTTTTTTCCTTCATTCCCTTGTCTGTTTCAATATTAAGTACATTTCTTCCTTTCTTCCTATAATTTTTTCCATTTTCTTCCTTATATTCTTTTCCATTTCAACATTGTCTTCCTTTTTTCCTTCCTTCCTTCCTATACGTCTTTCCATTTTCTTCCTTATATTATCTTTTCTGTTTCAACAGTCTTTGTTTCTTCCTTCCTTCCTTCCTTCCTTCCTTCCTTCCTATACTTCTTCTTTCATTCATTATATTTTCTTTTCCATTTCAATATTAAGTGTAATTCTTTGTTCCTCCTTCCTTCTTTCAATCCTTCCAATACTTTTTCCTTCATTCTCTTTTCCTTCAATATTAAGTGCAATTCCTTCCTTCCTTCCTTCCTTCCTTCCTTCCTAAGTTATTTCCATTTTCTTCCTTATATAATATTTTCTGTTTCAACATAAACTGCCTTCCTTCCTTCCCTCCCTCCCATCCCTTTCTTTATGTTTTCTTCATGCTTTCTTTTCTTTTTCCTCTGCTCTTTTTAAATCCCCCCCTTCTTCTCCTCCTCTACATTTAGGTTGGATTAGTTTGTTTATTAGTTAAGTCAAACGTTTTAATAAAAGTTTCATCTTTTAAGATTCGTCCAACACATCCAATTGTAACCTTAACAGAATCCCATTGATCCACAGACAGCAGCGGGGAGCCCCAGAAGCCAGAGGACGTTCTCTGCTGGCGGCGCCGCTCCCCCGATATCTCTTCCTTCCGCGGCGAATCCCATGGATTCACGAACGGACTCCACAGAAGGAAGAGAGATCGGGACAGCAGCGGGGAGGCCCAGAAGCGAGGGGACGTTCTCTGCTGGCGGCGCCGCTCCCCCGACATCTCTTCCTTCCACGGCGAATCCCATGGATTCACGAACGGACTCCACGGAAGGAAGAGAGATCGGGACAGCAGCGGGGAGGCCCAGAAGCGAGGGGACATTCTCTGCTGGCGGCGCCGCTCCCCCGACATCTCTTCCTTCCGCGGCGAATCCCATGGATTCACGAACGGACTCCACGGAAGGAAGAGAAATCGGGACAGCAGCGGGGAGGCCCAGAAGCCAGAGGACGTTCTCTGCTGGCGTCCGCCGCTCCCCCGACATCTCTTCCTTCCGCGGCGAATCCCATGGATTCACGAACAGACTCCACGGAAGGAAGAGAGATCGGGACAGCAGCAGGGAGGCCCAGAAGCGAGGGGACGTTCTGTGCTGGCGGCGCCGCTCCCCCGACATCTCTTCCTTCCGCGGCGAATCCCATGGATTCACGAACGGACTCCATGGAAGGAAGAGAGATCGGGACAGCAGCGGGGAGGCCCAGAAGCCAGAGGACGTTCTCTGCTGGCGGCGCCGCTCCCCCGACATCTCTTCCTTCTGCGGCGAATCCCATGGATTCACGAACGGACTCCACGGAAGGAAGAGAGATCGGGACAGCAGCGGGGAGACCCAGAAGCGAGGGGACGTTCTCTGCTGGCGGCGCCGCTCCCCCGACATCTCTTCCTTCCGCGGCGAATCCCATGGATTCACGAACGGACTCCACGGAAGGAAGAGAGATCGGGACAGCAGCGGGGAGGCCCAGAAGCCAGAGGACGTTCTCTGCTGGCGTCCGCCGCTCCCCCGATATCTCTTCCTTCCGTGGCGAATCCCATTGATTCACGAACGGACTCCACGGAAGGAAGAGAGGTCTGGTCTGGGCAGCACGCACAGAGCGGGAAAGGCAGCACCAAAGCCTGGCCGCGAGCGAGGGAGCGCGCGGCGAGCAGCGACGCCGGGCTGCTTCCTCCGCCGCCGCCGGCTGCTCCCTCCGGAGCAGGAGAGCTGGGAGCAGCCGCCCGAGAACTTCCACGTGGTTCCAGAGGTTTTGCCGCCCATTCCAGCGCAGCACAGGGGCTGGCTGCGAACTCCGCAAGGGGGCTGTCTCCTTCCCCCAGCCCAGCGCCTCCCGATTCCCACGGTACCAAATTTAATACAAAACATGATTTACTCACCACCAGTGAGTAAGCGCAGCTGCCCAAAACAAAGACGAAATAAAATGGAGACTCGCGCATGCATCCTCAGCTAAGGAGTCCAGCCAATCAGTGAGCTGGTTGGCCAGCTCACTGATTGGCTGAAGTCCAGCCAATCAAATCAGTGAGTGGCAGGCTGGGCTGGCTTAAATTTGTAGGTGGTAGCATAGAACAGAACGATGAGCCAGCCCAGCAGCTGATGGGCGGGAGCTGCAAGCGCCAAAAAAAGCGTGCCTTTTTAAAAAGCGGGCGGGACGCGGGAAAATGCATCAAAAAGCGGGGGTGTCCCGCCAAAAGCGGGACGTCTGGTCACCTTAATCTAGACCCCATTTCTCATCTGTGATATCTCCATAATGTTACCAGTTTATCTGTTTAGTAAGTGATGCTTTTATTTTTTAAACTCCTGCAAGCTATCTACCCCCATGCCCCTCCCCTACCTCTAATCCTCCAACAATGCCTTTTCTGTGGGGGAGGGCACCTTGTTCCCATGTCTTTCAGCCCTGGAAGATTGTACTCTTCAGGTGAGTATAGATTTTTTTCCTTTTGGGGGAGGAGAGTGTTGCTTTGTGTGTGCAGGTATGAGATGAAGGAAATTCCTACTAAAGGTTTGCCTTCAACCTGAGAAAAAACCCTCTGCACATTTATCTGGCCAACCTACTCTATTGGTCCTAAAGTAGAAACCTGGCCTCCAGAAGACAGTTTTGATTTAGATTTTGTCAACAAAATTGCTGATTTCTGACCATTTAAACTGCTCTCTGAGTTTTCCCCACTGCTTGGAGAATAATCCACATGTTCCCCAATAAAAGAAAATTGAAGATTTAAAGGGACAGAACCTCCCCCAGGCCTGAAAGTGTTATTCCATGATATTTGTGTGTGTGTGTGTGTGTGTGTGTGTGTGTGTGTGTGTGTGTGTGTAATCATTTCCAGACCTGGAGGGAAGTTGAGATTCTTTAATGATAGAAAATGGAGCTCATTGGCTTATGTACAGCTCTCTGAAATAATTGTAATAACTGCTTTGTATGAAGAAAGAATGAAATGGGATTTTTGTATGTGAAATTAATTTACACAAGCAGTCTGACTGCAGTGCAAATGTGAGTATGTTGATGGTAAAAGTTGGTGTGAATGTATTTTGATTCCCTTTCATATAAAGAAACAGTAAGTTGCAAGGTTGTTTAATGGTATGTGTATGCATGTGTGTTATCATTTCCAAACCTGAAAGGAGGGTGAGATCCTCTAATAAAAGAAAATGAAGCTTGGTGGCTTGTGAAAAAAAAGCTTCCTGAAATACTTATTATGATTGGTTGGCATGAGCAAGCATGAACATCTGATTGCAGTATGAATGTGAGTGTGTGTCCCCGATGCCCCAGGGAGTGATAAGTGAAGGGATCCGGAGACCTGTGATTGCCTGTGTGAATTCCCCCCCCCCTCTTCCTTCTGGGTCGTTCTTTGGAGGGAAGCAGGAAAGGCGGGGAGAGTGAGTGTCTGCTCATTTTACCATGAGTGTGTATGAAATGCCCCCAATGATACCTGTAAATGCCTTTGTGCATCCCCTCCTTCTTTCCCTCCTTCCTTTTGGATCATTAAAGGTGGCTGAAGTTTTTCTACTCACTTTAACCACTTTCTCTCTCTCTTCTGAGAAATTTGGAATAAATGGGTGACCTCCTCCTGCATTTTTACCTTTCACTGTTGTGATCTTTTCATCTGCATATAAAAGTTATGCAGTTACATTTCTTTTTCTGCTCTGAATACAATTTTGATTGTTTCTTCTGGAAATTTTTGAAGTTTAAAATGTTTAATTAAACATATAAAAAGAAACGATTTTGAGATATTTTGCTTACATTTGTAAATGTTTTAATATACTTAATGAGAATTTGCTTCCATCTGAATAGAATCTGATATTTTGGAATGTTGACTCAAAGTACCTCTTTTTTTTTAATTGCAATTTTTTTTGAAGCTGTTCTTCTTCCCTCCTTCGTTTATGCCTGAGTGCATTTTTAAAAGCTTATGAGTCAAGGTGCTCTACCCTATGATATTTTGTTTGTGTCAGCCTCTGCTTTGCTGCTGAGAAAGATTCTGGAGCTCTGCTGCCTGTCAGAGTACGTATGCGTAGGAGGTTCCCGCCAAGACTAACGGCACCGACATTCCATCTTAGTGATGCCTTTTGAAGTTATCTCACACCTGACACTTAGGAGAATTATGATTGGACTGTAACTGTGATGCCAAGGGGTGGGGAATGGGTTATTCTATATATCAATCGCTTTCACGCCTAAATAATCAGTCTTCGCTTCGCTATGCCTTTAATCATTTATAATTAGTAAAAGTATACTTGATTTCTACCTATGGAGTCTCGTGGTCTTCTTTCCTAATTACCGAATGAAGAGATGCTGACAGTAAGAGAAGACTCATTCACACCCCACCAGGAGCTTTCAACCTACCGTGGGGGGTGTACTCACAAGAAGGATGGAGAAAATGCCATTGCAAGCAAGCGATGATGAGGAGATTGAAAGAGAAACTGCAGAACCAACTTTACCTGAAAGGCTAGCTGGCCTAAGGATAGAGAAGCCTGCGGTTCAGCCCTGATGGACTTTGGGAGTGGGGCAAAAAGAGGATTATGAGGATTATGAGAATTTGGATGCAGGAGTCACCAGACGGAAACCCAGAAGGACATTTCTTCCAACACCTTCAATGGTTTTTCCATTCTGAAGCAGTCAAGATGCTCTGAAAATGTTGCCACTGTAATGTTTATTTTTAATTTCAGATGAATATTTGCTATTATTGAACTCCAAATTCTACAGCTAAAGTCAAAAGTTATAATAACACAATGATTACTTGATGATTGTAATAAGTGCAAATTTACTTGCATCTATAGAAAAGAAAGTATTTTTCAGAATAACCTATGAGAATTTTATTAGTTTCTTTTTTCATTTTGATGCTCTTGTGATCCTGGCCCACGCAGGGTGGAATGCCCTGCTGATTCGATAGCTAAAGGAAGTGGGGACTTCTCTTCATATTGAAGGCTGTATGTCTTTGTTTTACTTTTCACAAGTTCTCTTGATGTGGTATTTTAAAGGTTACAAATAGAAGAAATTTAGAGATAAAAATAAGCAGGTTTTATAAAGCACAAAAAAAGTTCTAACACAACTTCACTCAAACAAGGGAAAAACATAAAGTAGACAAAGATTTTTAAGCAAAACAGATATCATGAGAAAAAACCCATGTGGGAACAAGTGAAATTTCATGCTTTGCTTCTTTTTATATTTCAATGGTATTAGTATGTTTTTAGCATTTATTCCTCCTAATATCTAATATTGTCCTGGTGGCAATCAACCTATGCAATGTAAAATGTTTTAGGGCAAGAATTTGCAACACAATTTAATTTCAATCTATGTAAATATATTTAAATTCATCACAATAATTAGTACTTATGGTATTATATTATTCCTCAGTATGTATTTAATCAATTTTAACTTTGTGTCATATTTAAAAAAAATGGAAATTCAGTGGCAACCTTTGAAGGCCTAAAAGGAGTAGTTGTCATTCATTTTGTTTGGTAATTTTTTTATTTTATTTTTTTATCTTATTTTTAAAAAGTTAAAATACAAAGCTCCCAAAGATTAAAACAAACAAACAAACAAAAACATATTGCAAAAAGACATTAAAAATTGCATTAGGAAAAAATCCTTAACATCTATATACATACTCTCCCTGAGTTGAATACTAGTTGATAAATTACTACAATATTAATTTCCCACACCTTGCGAAACAGGTCCAATTCTTTTTAAACTACCAAATCTATTTGCAAACTACTAACTTGTCATCTATATACTACATTAATGATAAAACAATTAAGAGGAAGAACAATATTGATAAAAAAGGCAAGGTTAAAGTTTTTAAACCCTTTTTAAACAAACTGTTATTGTAATCAGCTTGTAGAAAATGTTTCATTATTGTCTAGTATTGATGTAAATAATATAAAAGCACTTCACCATCCAAAAGCATGCTATGTTTCTATATGAAAAAGCCAAAGTTATTCACAACAACATAAATTAGAAGAAAAAGGACAGATAAAGTTCAACATGAGGTTAGAGTAAATCAGCATAAAGCTGGCCAGTCAACTGTTAAGGACAAAAAGCAAGGTAAAGCAATAAATTCAAAAAATTATTTGAATGAAAGTTAAAACCATGTGTGCTTAAGAAAACAAAATGCTGAAAGGAAGATGGATTTGCCCAATGACTTTCTAACTGCTGTTCAGTACGAATAGAAAATAAATTCCATCATTCAGCAGCCATCTTGGGAAGGTCCTTTCTTAGAGTAGGTGTCATTCTTAAGGGAAAGGCATACAGTGCTGGGATCCAAATTATGGTATACAGTTTTAACATAAGTTCCTCTTACAGGGAAATTAATATTATAAAACTAAGAACAACTACTAAGAATACACTATTTCCTTATGCTGATCCTTTCCTTAACTCCCGTGAAGTCAAGTAATGAAATGAGCTTTGCAACTGTAAATGAGAAAACATCTTCTGAAGCAAGAGTGTGGTTTTTCAAGTGGTAAAATATAGATTTAGTACAACCCGAGGAGCCTCTATAAAGGCTGTGAAGTGTTAGAATCCCACACCCCACATTTGCTCCAGCAGCCAATTTTATATAGTCCACACGTTTTCTGCCGTGAAATCAGAAAGTTCATTTGAAAGGTGCAAATTTATAGATGAATCACAGCACTTATTTTAAGATGAGTGCATGTTGGGTATTCTCTCTGTGTATTTATGCGAGTGTATGAATGCACACCTGTACATGCATTCATGGAGATAATATATCTATAAACAAAACCAAATTTAAATTTGCTAGATTATAAGAGAGTTTACTTAAAGCTTTCCTGTTATCATCCTCATTAATACCACCAACATTACTTGAAATAAAAAAATCAGTGAAACGAGATCTTTCAACAAAAACATTAAGAACATTGGATTTTTTTAAAAAAAGATTTGTGTTTGATGCCTGAAACTATATAAGCCACAACATCAGGAGAAAATTCTGAAGAAGGAGTTCCAAACCTGAGGAGGGAAGCAAGAGAGAAAGCCCTTGTTTTCTATTGTTCCAGGAGGGAATTTTTCCACTAAATAGTGTAGAAAATTTGCACCCATCCTTCTCCTAGAACATAGGTCTTCAAAGTTGGCAACTTTAAAGCTTGTAAACTTCAACTCCCAGAATTCTCCAACCAGCTCAGCTGCTGGAGAATTCTGGGAGTTGAAGTCTGCAAGACTTAAAATTGCCAACTTTGGGGACCCCTATCCTAGAAGAATGAAATATTCTAGGAAATATTAAAAAGGCAGAACATTATACTTTCCTGGATGAGAAAAGGAGGAACATGCTCTTGGAAAGCAGCCCCCATCTTTGTTTATAGCCCTAAAAAAACTGGTGCCAACCTATCTACAAGACAAAAAACCTTCACCCTCAGGACATAATAGGATTAGCCCTCTACCCATTTCATCAAATGGCATCTGGGAAGATTGCATAACCCAGCAAGTTTCAACTAAGCCTGGGATCAAGACAGCCTAAAAGGTTACCTCTACATGGCCCCATAGGAGCCTGACAACCAATCAGAATACATCCCCTTGCCACAGGAGCAGGAAGCAAGTTCAAAGCCCAAGAGAGGGTATAAATATCTTTCTCCCTCTCCCTCCCCCCTCTCTCATGTGCTCAATTACCCCACACCTCAAACCATGTGGTCCTGTCCACCGTTAAACCATCTTTCTAAACAACCTCCATGTTTTCTTCTCACTTGGAACTGAATCCAGATGGACATTTCTTTTAACAATAGCCAAAAACAAGAGGCAAGTGACTGAGAAGGAGATGTGTCAAATCAAAGTAAGAAATGCTAACATGATACAAAACGTAGGTGAACTTTCTCCCAGGTTGGGGTGGTGGTGGGAGGAACCAAAAAAGAAAGCATGCAAAGAAGTTGCACACACCAGCTCTGTATTTCTGCCATTATGCATATTAGCTGACTGGTCAAGGTTGTGAAAATGTCTATGGCTCACACCGACTTGCAGCAAAAAATATTGTATATGAGGTGGAATGTAAATTAAGCAATATACCACCAACTCAAATTAGGTGAAGAAGCTCTAACATATGGGATCCCATTTCACAGCTATAGTGAGGAAATCTGGGTGGCATGGACCAAAGTTGGCACCCCACATTCAGGTAAGTATATTCATTTGTATATATTTGTACTTCTCCATCTCATGGCACAGTATTCTCCAGATCTGATTCACATGTGGTTGTCAAGAAGACATTAGAGACTTCCGGTTGGCATTGTCTGTGGGAGCTATTTCATTTTTAGCAGCTCCAGACCCGTGGCTGCGTTAAGCTGTCTAAACAGCATCCATCAGCTGTTTGACAGATTGATTACCTCTCCTTCGGGCATAGAATGAGAGGTGAGAAGCTGAGTTTGGGAAATGCTCCATTCAACCTCCCCCAGGAGATAAATCTGGGGTGTGGAAGGTGTGAGCCGCCCTATAACCCAGTGAATTCTCCGCGCCAGGGATTTTTTCTGCCTTTTTGCAGAATGAACGATACCCTCAGCTCAACGATTGATTTAAACCTGATCCCAACACGGGCAGACAAATACCGGAGAACTTCTAATTGTATGTATTACAGACTTTAATTCCATTTTTCTAAAAACTCCTTCTGATAAACTACATGGCAGAAAGACAAAGATGGCGCCGAACAGTTTTGTAGGTGTGGTTGTGCTGTGATAGAGTTCAAGACCATCTAAAGATCATTAAATCAGTAGTGATTTATTAGTAAACTACAGAGTAATAACAAGTGGCTTGCCTGGATTTATTAACTGGGTGCAAGATAAGATTAACTGAGGAAATGGCCGATTAACACCTCGAAAAGTGCTGGCAGTTCACCTGCTCCGGCATCTAAATTACAGTCATTACTCCCCCATAACCCCCTCCTACTCCTGCTGGGGAACCTTTGACTTGAGAAATACTGCAAAAAGAATTTAATGATGCTTTAAAAAATCATGCCACCACAATGGAAACTAAAATACAATAGAATAGAATAGAAAAGATCTCTGTTGCTTTTAAGGAATTGTCGGAAGAAGTTATGGGTTCGGTCCAGATTCATAATCAAGAAATTAGAGATGATATTTTAGAGGCTTTTAAATACTTATTTGGCTATGTATCAGGAATCGAGGAGAAATTAGAAGATCTTAGTGATTCCAATATTAACCTGGTAACAAAAATGGATGTGGCCCAATGCAAGGTTGATGATGCAGAAAATGAAATTATAATGTTGCAGTATAGACAGATGGGATTTGCTTTAAGGATAAGGGGCCTTAAAAAGAAAAACCAAGAAAATCTGAAGGAGATCTTCTCAGAAGCTTTTGACCAATTGATGGGATGGCCAGGAGGGGACTTTGACTGGCAAATTGACAAGCTATATTGTGTTAATTCCTGGCTTGCCGGACAAAAACAACTTCCAAGGGACATTGTGGTGTATTTTGCCACAAGGGATATGAGGAATTTGATATTGCAAGAGTCTTATAAAACTAAGTTGCAAATTGGAGGTCAGGAGGTGACTGTTTTGAAGGAAATACCACCCAAAATGTTGAGATCAAGGAAAGACTATGCCTTTTTAGTGGATGAGCTCAAAAACCGTCAGTTACAGTTCAGATGGGAAGCTCCAGCTGGGTAAGCAGTTAATTACCAGGGACAAAGATATCGTCTCAACTCAGTATGGAAGGCTCAAGATTTTTATAGCAATATACTGAAGGCTGGACATCCCCCCACCTTCCAGGACCCAGAGAAAGAGAACAAGAAGGATAGAACAGACAGCAAGATATCCAAGGATCATCATTGCTGGACCAACTTCCTCTCTCGGAACTAGAAGGAGCGAAGGAGCAAAGGCAAACCCGCGTGGTCACTAGGCATATGGAACAAGAGTTAAAAAAGCAACAAGCTTTGCAACAAACACATGCAACGGTTAAAGAACTCACAGGTTTTAGCTCAGAAGCAGTGGGAGGAGCCAGGCCGAACGCCAAACTACAGGATTTCCAGATGGCTCTTAAAAAGCTTCAGGGAGCTAAAGATGACAACTAAGTTCCTAACTTGGAACGTTAATGGCTAAAATTCACCACACAAATGGAAGAAAATAAACCATTATTTGAAACAATTTAAGAATGACATATTTTGTCTGCAAGAGACACATATTAGATTAACTGACTAGAATTATTTGATCAATGCAAGACTTGGACAACACTTTGTAGCCTCTGCCTCAGAGAAGAAAAATGGTATAGTTATATACCTAAGAAAGGACATGAAAGCTGAATTAATTGAAGCAGATTCCCAAGGAGGATATATCGCAATAGAATTGGTATTAGAAGGGAAAAAGATGCTTTTAATTGGAATATATGCTCCCAATCAACAACAAGACAAATTTTACAAAATGCTCCATACTAAGTTAATACAATGGGACTATAGATCCTGCATATTAATGGGTGATTGGAACGGAGTTCTGGATAACAAGAAAGACAAGAAGAGTCTCCTGCAAAACATCCAAACGTGAGTGAAATTAGCTAAGTCTTTTTTTGATATAATGGATGATATGTAGCTAAGAGATATCTGACGAGAAAGAAATGCAAGAGAACAGGACTTTACATCTTTTTCTGATATACATCAATCTTTTTCCAGGATTGACTTTATATTAACAACAAATGATTTGCTTTCTAGGGTAAAGAAGATGAAGGTATGTTCCAGAGCTTTAACAGATCATAACCCGGTTTGGATGGAGTTGGAATTTGGGAAGGAATCTGGAAGGTCTTGGAGATTAAATGAAAATTTATTTAGATATGAGAAAAATGTTAATGAATGTAAAAAATTGTTGAGAGAATATTTTGTCTTTAATATGAATAAGGACACATCTATGGAAATGGTTTGGGATGCAAGTAAAGCGTACATGCGAGTAGTCCTAATAAATTTAAATAGGTTACATAGACATAAACAGGGGGGAAAAAGAAATGAACTAGAGGAAGAGATTAGGAAGAAAGAACAGGAGTTAATACTAAACCCAGGAGATAAGAAGATTAAAGAAGTAATTACCCTATTACGAGCGCAATTTAATATGCTGATGTCAGATCAGGTGGCTACTAATTTGTTATATGCAAAACATAATACTTTCTGTAACGCAAATAAACTTGGCAGATGGTTAGCATATTTGACCAGGAAGAAACAAAAATCTCGCAATATATCGAAAATACATCATAAAGGGAAGGAAGTTTATCAACAGGATATGATCCAAAAGGCCTTCCTTGAATTTTTTACAGGATTGTACACTAGTGACAAAATACAAGGTTTAGATATAGATAGATACCTGGATAAAGAAAAAATATCTATAGTTAAGGAGGAGCAGAGGGAAAGATTGAATCAACCAATAACCTCGGGGGAAATCCTCCAGGTAATTAAACAGTTAAAGGCTGGGAAAGCACCAGGTACAGATGGTTTGACAGCAGTTTATTACAAAAATTTACAATTAGAAATGGTAGAACCCCTTAAGGAATTATTTAATAAAATCCAAGTGGAAGGGAAGGTACCTCTATCTTGGAAGACAGCTTTCATATCCCTGATACCTAAAGAAGATTAAGATCTTAGTCAACCAAAAAATTATAGACCTATATCACTACTTAATATAGATTATAAAAATTTTACAAAAATATTAGCGAATAGGTTAATGTTGGTTATTCATCAACTGATTCATAATGATCAAACCGGTTTTATACAAGGGGGACAAATGAGAAGTAATGTAAGACAAATTGTTAATATACTGGAACATTTGGGAAAGAATAACCAAATCCCCGCACACTTATATTTTTAGATGCCAAGAAAGCTTTTGATCGACTGAATTGGCAATTTTTAATGAAAACAATGCAAAAGATGCAAATAGGAGAGTATTTTCTACAATCAATCAAAGCAATATATCAGGAACAAACAGCACAAATTATAGTCAATGGAAGTTTAACAGAACCATTTAAAATCGAGAAAGGTACAAGACAGGGTTGCCCCCTATCACCATTATTGTTTATTATAACCCTGGAATTATTGTTGAATAAAATATGAGGGTCAGGTGATTTACAGGAAATCAAGATTAGGCATCAAGAATATAGACTATGTGCATTTGCGGATGACTTGGTTGTAACATTAATCCAACCAGGGAAATCTATCAAGGTTTTAATGAATATGATTAATCAATAATCAAGTATCTGGGTTTAAAATAAACCTAGGAAAAACAAAGTTGCTAGTTAAAAATATGAACACTAATCAAAGGGAAGACCTAGTAAAAATGACAGGATGTGAAATCATTAAAAAGGTTAAATATCTAGGAGTTTATATCTCAACCTCAAACGGGAAACTATATAAGTATAATTATGAGCCACTATGGCATAGTATACAGGCAGAGATGAAAAATTGAGAAAAATTACAATTGTCTTTGTTGGGAAGAATAGCAGCAGTGAAGATGAGTGTCTTGCCTAAATTTCTATTTCTTTTTCAAATGATATCAATACTTAAAAAAAGATGCAAATTTGCTTGAATGGCAGAAGGGTATTAACAAATTTGTTTGGGCAGGGAAGAAGCCGAGAATAAAACTTAAAATAATGCAAGATGTACATGAGAGAGGAGGTTTGAAATTTCCAAATTTAAAATTATACTACGAAGCAGTAGTTTTATCACTAATCAGTGATTGGATTAACTCAATAGATGATAGAACACTTAACATCGAAGGGCATGATTTGGTATATGGTTGGCATGTTTATCTGTTATATGACAAGAAGGTGGATAAGAATTTTAAAAGTCATATTTTAAGGAATGCCCTACTGCGGGTCTGGAAAAAATATCAACATAAACTAAATGATAATATATCTATGTGGTAAATTCCCAGACATGCAATAGAGAACATAAGTATAGCACAAAAACAGGATGTAACTACATACAGACTGCTTCTCACCATAGAAAGAGGTGTATTACAGCTAAAACCCTTGAATGTACTAAAAGAGGAAAAGGTAATCCAAACATGGTTTCAGTATGGACACCTACAGGCTAGATGGAAAAAAGATCAAAAAATTGGTTTTACGCAAAATGAGGATAATTTACTAAAACAAATTAGGGATCAAAGCCAAATGCATATAAAAAGGTTATATAATGTATTAATAGAAATGGATTCGGAAACAGAACTAGTCAAAGACTGTATGATAAAGTGGGCACAAAATTTTGAAGAACCAATAATGTTGGATACATGGAAAAAGATATGGATAAGAAATGTAAAATTCATGCAAGCCCAAAATTTGAGAGATAACTTTTATAAGGTGTTTTATAGATGGCATTTAGATCCTAAAAAACTGGCTTGCATGTATCCGAATTTATAACCTAAATGCTGGAGATGTGATTGTCTTGATGCTACATATTACCATATATGGTGGACTTGTAAAAAGGTTAAAGCATTTTGCATAAAAATATGGTGGATTATGCAAAATATTCTTAAAAAGAGGATAAAGTTTACTCCTCAGTTATTCTTGTTAGGTATAACTACTGATTTACTGTTATAGAGACTAACTTGATTTTGTATTTAATAATGGCTGCAAGAATGTTGGTGGCGCAATACTGGAAGAAGGAAGATTTGCCTACTATTCAAGAATGGACATTAAAAGTAACAAACTTAGCAGAGATGGCTAAAATTTCAGCATATTTTAAGGACTACTCAGATGAGAAATTTAAACAGGAATGGAGAAGATGGATTGACTATATTCAAAATAAATATGGGACTAAGAAATTCCAGAGAGTTTTTGACTGAAAAAGCGAGGAACGATATATTCTGTTTAGAGTTAGCCTAACAAAAGAGGAGTTAAAGCTCAAATGAAAGATGATACTAACTTTCTTTAAATTTATTTTAGAATATGTTTGTCAAAGATTTATACCCTGTATTTGTTCTGGGAAGTCGGTGGGGAGGGTGGGGTGGGTGGGTTGGGAGGGTGGGGAAGGGGAGGTAAATATTTGTAAAAGCTTTTTTTTAAAAAAATTCAATTAAAAAAGAAGACATTACAGATTACAAGTTGTTGCTAAATATAGGGCAGAGAATAACAGGATGGGAAAGAAGCAAACACATACATTGTCAGCACTGCTTCTCCTCCTCCTCCTCCTTTAATCGTTTATAGTCAGTGGATGATCAGTTGACTATACAGAAAGAGTTAAAAAGACTTGTTGTGTTTCTTCTTTAATTTTTAAAACACTAACTTTTTCAGAAATCATAAAAGGATGGTTTATTTTCCAGTAAGACGTGTTTAGCCTCAAGGCTCCCAAAGAGAACTCTATTTTATCTCTGGCTGCAATGTAAGTGAATTTCAAATGGATAATGCTATGTGCTTAGCGAATCAGTTTATTTATTTTCAAAGGTAAGAAAGAGGCATTATTGCTTCATATTTTCATTAGTTGGTTCTAAAATATCAGGGATGTAGGAGACGATCCAAAGAAGCCTTTTTTCCATTTTACTCCTGTAAACCCATTGCTTTCAGGGGATAAAACTAATGTACAATTTTACACAACTGCAATATTATCTATAATTTATTCTTCCAGACACATTAAATGTGCCCCATTTTTCCTTTTTAGAATCAAATCATGCTGATGTTAAGTAAGGGACATTTTAGTTTTTTATCATGAAGTTTTTCCATCTTATAATCTAACTAACTTCCATGATAAGCCAAAGTCATAACTGTTTGTGTGTCACAGCCAAGTGACTAGTCCCTCAGACTACTCTTTTTTTTAGCCCTTTAAGACATCTCAACACTCCTTTTAAGATCTCCCTATTGGCATTGTGATGGATTACATAAAGTAGGCTACCAAGGGAAGCATGCCTGCATGACATTTTGCTCTCTCATTATGCAGCTCTGTGCTATCTAAAAGATCAGCCAAGAGATGTCATCTTAGGTTTGTGCAGCAAATGTGCATTACTATACCAGCTGTCTGTATGATTTCTTTTTTGACAGAGGTGAGAAGATGTTATGGCCTCATGTTCCGAGGCATCTCCTAACAAGCTGTGTATAAAAATCTCACCCCCTTAATAGCTTAGGATGCACTCTGAGAGCACAGCTAATGGTGCGCTGAAATAATGATAAAGAAAAATTGGTGCTCAGAGCATGTAGATTTAATGGGGGACAGGTGAAAAATAGCCTCCTCTTCTATTAATGTTCTTACAAAAACAGCAGCAAGCACCCAGCCTCTTTAGTTCTAATAATGCTGCATATATTTCAGAAGATTCAGGGGCTGGATAGAGCTCTTCTTGTCATATGGTCCTTCCCATAAATGTGCTCCTCCTACAAATATCTTACTAATACCCCACGGTAAGCAGAATCAGAACAGCCACATCTGTTAAAGGGTTACCTTGATTGTTAATGATACTTTAAAACTTTTGAAAGGTTTTGCAAAAGGAATACATTTTGCCTAAAAGGGTTTCATGGCAACATAGTGAGATAAAACATTTGTTATATTCTATGTAGGAACTGAATATTTTTGCTATCTTGGAACATCCTTTGGTTTTGAATATATTAGATAAATTTTTCTTTAGCGATTGAAACAAACAGTTTAATTATATTGACACTTAATAATTTTACTAAAATAAATAAATATTAATTAAGAAGAAACTTTGAAAAATGGAACTTTTCCCCCTGTTTTCCCAAATCTGGTGACCTCAGTAACTGAGGAAATTGATAAATTGAAACATTTTCTTATTGTCTGAAATTTAGATGCATTCACCCAAAAGTTTTTTTTCCCCAGGCTCTTGAATTTTTCAATAGTTTTTGAAAAAGAGATGGTTATCTACATTACAAAAAAAAACTAATAAATTTGAAGTTGCAGTAGTAGTGATACCTTGATATTACAATTTAATTATCTCATACCAGTTGAATATTCTTATTATGGTGAACAAAAATCTTAGGAGAAAATTAACATTTAAACATATCCATGTGTTGTTAGTTCTATACCAAAAGCACTGGAATTTATAATGAAGAATCTGGATCAACCATGGCTGGATTCTTCCCACAAAGATTGTCCCGTGTCCTTGGATAAGTACTTGTACACCACACAGCAAAAGTTGGCTTGATGAAACATGTTACCCTTTTTCAACACAGTATGACGACTAAATGGTAGGTGTAACTTGTTTAAAAATTGAACTGTAATAATTGAGATATAGTTATGATTCCTTGTCTCTTGCTTTTTTCTTTTATTCCTTTTTAATCTTTTTTCTTTTGGTTGCATTCATATATTTTATATTTCTTGTTTGTAGTTGCATACAAATAATAAAATTAACTTTTAAAAAGATAAAAAAAATCTTTTTCTTCCACACTTCTTACTGATAAGCCAGTCTTAACCTAAAATAGTAAATCCTATTCACAGAAGGCACTACAATTTTCTGAATCTAATATTGCTATATTGGATTTTTTTACTTAGTTTGTCTATAATGAATATACTTGAACGTCGTCATGGAAATGTAGCAATTTACATATTTTCAGAACACATGAAGAAAAAGTGGCATTTGTATAACAATGTTATTAGGTACATATTGAGATAGCATCAATAATTAGCTTCATCATTGTTTGCTTACTTTTTAAATTCATTTGCCACTGGTGTGTTCTGTGACAGACGAATGCTAACCTGTCTTAAATCCACCCTGTTGCACTGCATGGCACTGAATGCTGGGCAGCAACAACAGGGACTAAAAGCTATTTTCATGCCACGGAAATGTGAATGCATTGGATATCGGGCATCTCCCTTCTTGACCACATTACAAATGACACCATTCGACCACATTTTGGTGTGGCACCAATTATAGAGAAAATGAGAGAAAGCCGACTCCATTGGTATGGACATGTTCTGAGAGCAGCACCTCCCAACATTGCCAAGACTGCCTACCAACTAGAGGTCCATGGCCTGTAACCTCGCAGGCATCCAAAACTGAGTGGCAAGACACTATGAACAAAGATATAGCAATAGCAATAGCAATAGCAATAGCAGTAGACTTATATACCGCTTCATAGGCCTTTCAGGCCTCTCTAAGCGGTTTACAAAGAGTCAGCATATTGCCCCCAACAATCTGGGTCCTCATTTTACCCACCTCGGAAGGATGGAAGGCTGAGTCAACTCTGAGCCGGTGAGATTTGAACCGCTGACCTGCTGATCTAGCAGTAGCCTGCAGTGCTGCATTTAACCACTGCGCCACCTTGGCTCTTATGCAAGCAAGGGCCTGCATCCTGGAGATGCAGCTGACCAGGCAAAGTGGTGTTCAATGACCCGAAAAGCAGATCCTGCACTTGCAGGAATACGCTAGGAAGAAGAAGATTGTTTGCTTAAGTTCTGTTTTTAGTCTTGTATGATTTCAGTTGCAAAAATCATACTAGCTAAGCAAAAATTCTGCTGATTTTTCTTTAGCATCTTTCGAAGAAGAAAAACAGAAAGGAACTTTCTTAAATCTAAGGGCCCCACAGCCTTTCAGAGAATGCATAAAAAAATAGGAAGACCAAGATTAAATTTGATTTCTTGATTGTAAATGCAATTTAAATAAAAATAGTATATTTTAATTATAGTTACTTACTTCCCAATGTATGCTATTTTTTTGTCAATGAAGAACCATATTTTAATAGCAATTTTGGAAGATCTGGGAAGCTACAGTACTGTTCATTTAAGCTTCTGATAGTTCACCATTGGAGCAATTGTCTTATGTAAGAGGAAAAACTGCACTAGGAAACAGCAAAACCAACAACCCAACTAGCCAAAAAGCATGAACCATTTTACTGTAACTATAATAATCAAAGGCAGATGTTGACAACATATGTATTCTTATCCCTATATATGAGCTATTGATTAACCATTGATTATGAGTCTTCCCTACAGTATACATATTGGTGTGTATTTCATTAATGCACATCCAAATAATAGCAATTCACATGGAACCATGAACAGTGAGACTTAAATGGAATATATTCTTGGACTCATAAAGGAAAATATTTGAAACTTGAGGTTCAAATGGGGAGTCCCCACTATTTTGTTCAATCAAGGAAATGCCAAATAAACTAACAGTAAACAGCCCAAACAAAGTACCACCAACACTGCCACTAGAATATAAATTGAGTGCAAACCCCACTCCTTACCAGCAGTGGTGAGGTTACTTAGTTTGGCTAATGAAACATCTGTAGGAAAACAACCAAGCTGAGAGAGCTTCAAGGATCTCTCATTCTTAAGCTCAGACTATCACAAAGTATCAGCCTCCAAAACTAGCTAGGAATAACAGCACCAAATTGCTGTATTGCTGCAACAACATTGTTCTCTTCAATAATTTTGGTCATGATGGGATATAACAATATAACAATAGTAAAGAACCTTTCCTGTCCAGCCATGTCCAAGTGCTCATTTATGTTTCTTGGCTGAGGGAGCGAGCATTGTCTGAAGAGAGTTCTATGGTCATATGGTCATATGGCCAGCAGGATTATATGCTGAGGCGCATGAAATGCTGTTACCATCCCACCAAAGTGGTACACATTTATCTACTCACATTTATATATTTTTGAACTGCAAGGTTGGCAATTGCTAAGACAAGTAACTACATAGTCATGTGATTGTATTTCAGGCAACTTCATGCATTTACAATGTTTGCAATGCCCTGGGCTTATGTGATCACTATATGCAAACTTCCCAGTCAGTTTCAACTAGCAAACCTTGTGATTCAATTAATAACTCCAATGATTTGCTTAACAACTGTGGTAAAAAAAAGTCTTAAAATCATGTACAATTCACTTAACAAACACATCATTTAGCAATGGAAACTCTAGTCTGAATTGTGATCATAAGTTGAGAATTTTCAGTAACAATCAACACTAATTTAAAAAGAGAGATAGTTGTGAGAACATGATGTTTCGGCATTCAAACCTTCACCTGCTATTTTCCTAGATAGCACTCATGCTTAGGTTGTAGTTGCAAAAGTAATGAATGAGGCAGAATAAAAGCTAAACTTAATTTGATTTATATTTAAATAAGAGTAATAAGTACTGTAAATATGCCAGCCAGATTTTTTTTTAACTTTTGTTACAATTCAGTAATAATTTATGGAGGTTTCTAGAGTCTAGTGTGATTTTAAAAAATGAAGACAATGGCCCCAATGTACATAGAAATGTGTGGAGCTTCAGCTATGATCACCACCTTTTGCCTTTTTTGACCCATCCCTCCTCCCCTTCCTGAAACACCCATGACTCCATTCAAGTCTTTTGGTGGTCATAATGAGTCTTAGGGCTTGAGGGATATCTTAAGATTTGTGATTGGTTTCAAGATGAATTGATGGTTTCTCTGTGTAACAGATCTGAAACCTTGCTTGCCTTTTGTTATAACATACCGGTACACGAAAGTAATGTGAATCCAACAGCAGTCACTGTAGCAAAGACATTCATATTTGTTCTTTGCAATTCTAAATTTTGTTGTCATGTTGCAGCAAAAACTCTCCATGTACTCTCTTTGATCCTCAGCTTACCTTTGCTTCTCACATTCTGTCTCTCTATAAATCTGCTTATTAACACTTCTTCTATATTGCCCTATCTTCAACACTGTCTCAGTCACACTTCTGCTGAAAGTCTTATTTGCACTTTTGTCTTCTCTAGACTTGATTATTGTAATTTTTTTTATCCCTCCAACCCTTCTTAGGAGTCTGTTCTTGTAAAAATCCTGGGATGTGATCCTACAATAGCAAATGTTCATATCAATATCTCACCTTCAAGGGAAAGGATCTCAAAGAGAGCTACAGAAACAATGGAAAGGGCACTTTGGAGACCAAAAACTGTAAAAGGACCAGAAAGGTGACTAATCATTCTAAAGAGACAGAATTTACTTTGGTAATAATAAAGATGTTAGCTTTACAATCCAAATGTTTTATTTAAAATACAGAGTGCAAGAGGCTTTTTACCTGGTAGGACTCACATATCTTGAAATGTTTTAATGTGATTGTAACAGTAAGCAATTAGTAGGTTTTTTTATCTGTTGGCTGAACTACAACTCCCAATAGCTTCAGCTAGCAGGGGTAACAAAAGATACTTAAAAGACTAGCAAGATCGGGTTTCCTTATTCTGTTTATATTTTTATATTTATATTTATATTTTATTAACATTTATAGGCCGCCCTTTTCCCTGAGGGGACTCAGGGCGGCTTACATAAAATCAAGGGGGGGGGATATACAAACAGTAACGCAGACAAACATAGAATAAAATAATGAGCAACATTCATTCATCATTCGGGAGGGGGCAATTATCTTTGTCCCCAGGCCTGACGGGCTAGCCAGGTCTTAAGGGCTGTGCGGAAGGCCTGGACGGTGGTGAGGGTACGAATCTCCACGGGGAGATCGTTCCAAAGGGTCGGAGCTACTACTGAGAAGGCTCTCCTCCTTGTAATTGCCAGCCGGCACTGGCCGGCAGATGGAACTCGGAGGAGGCCCAATCTATGAGATCTAATTGGTCGCAGGGAGGTAATTGGCAGAAGGCGGTCTCTCAAGTTTAAAAAGAATCATTCCTCCCTTAGAGTGATTATTAAAAGTAGACATATTGTTTAAAATAATAACAATATAAATAATTCAAGAAACAAGGATGCCAAGCCCATATTAGCTTTCCTGAAAGTAAATTATCACTAAATCAATGGGATGCATTCCCAAATAGAGAAGCACAGCATCTATCTATCAATCTATTGCAGCATTTCTAAACAAGCCTAATTCTTTACAATTTAAAGTATTTAACATAAAATAAAATAAAATCAAAATACACTAAAAATAAAAAACAACCCAACTCTAGTGTTTGCTCATAAAAATACATTTGAATAGGATTTTTTTTTTTTTTTGCAGCTGAAAAGCAACACGACAGCTTCTCACATACTAGAATTCCATAGGATTCTATCCTCTGGATACCTATTAAAGAATGAGACTTAGGTAAATGTAAGGTGGGTAACTATGATCACCAAATCAGTCGTCCCTGAGTTTCTTTTTTACAGCACTCAGAGCTCTTACTGTCCTTTGATATGAGAAAGATATGAAAACTATTTTTGTAGCTTGAAAACAGCATATTACAGCTAAAGTGCAGATCCTTTTAACTAGACCCTTTTATTTGCCACACAAACGATGCAGCCATATCATGTTGTGGCATTTCATCCTGCAAAATATTAACCCTGAACTTTGGTCACCAAGAAGTTCATTCTCTTGTCCCATACTTAATAAAATTTACTTCTATTTAAACATGCTAAGGCTAGCACTAACAGACATTGTTCCAGTGTCAATAGATTTGAATAATACATTATTTTATTAGAATAATAAATAAAGTGCTATTGAAGGGACAGCCTGGTTGGTTGAGTTATTGAATATATATCCAGCATTAATCCCTATGTACTTTGATCCTAACTTTAAATACCTAATATTATTTTATAATGTTCTAAAATGCTAATCAAATGATTTGTTTTTCTTACATTGGACAATTTAATTTAATTCTAGCTATCATAAACTTGCTAGAAATAATAGTATAGTCCTATGACAGGAATTCCAGAGGAATTACTTCAGTTGCTTATTATAAGATGTGGAAAAAGAACAGTTTTATTCTAATAATTTCATTCTATGATTATAATTGTTTATTAAAAGTAGTATGCTTTTTATTATAAACTAAAATGATTTAAAGAATTAAAAAATTGTAGTATGGATCTATGTTGAAAATAATAAATAAAACAACTATTTTTAGTTATTTTTAGTTTTGGACAATTATTTAATCTTTTTTATGATGGTTATCATAATTTAATAATTGATTATCAATAATCAGGCATTGACTGCATTCAAATATTCTATTATGATATAGTTTTCTTAATTGTAATTAGAGCTTAGTGTAATGTTATCAAAGCATAGTTTCAAACCGGACCTCCAGTTAACGTCGCAGTGATATCAGACACAGGGAATGGGTCTCTGCATTTCCTGTGATGACCTACCCCTGATGGTGGGATCCCAGAAGAGCCAAAGCTGCCCTGCATAGATGGTGAAGCAAAGAGGGGTGCCCTGTGAGGTCGAGAAGAGACACAGCTCTCCAGTCTGGCCTGGGGCCTTTTTTCCCTCTCAGCCACAGTAGGGAAAAGAGACAGCCTAGAGATGGTTGCCACAAAGTTGGGACAACTGAAGAACAACAAATAAGACTGGTGCTGGACCAAAGTAGGTGAACAGTGACTGGAACTGGGGGAGAGGATTCCTTGTTGCCTTAAACTTAATCCCAAGAAACAATTTAGAACTATCTGCTCAGATCTATTTGTTTAAGTGGCATCTAGGCATTCTGAGGAAATACCAGACTGGAAAAGAAGACACTGGAGAACAAAATAATAACATTTTGAAATGTATGGAAAATTGGACGCTTAAATTGGGGAAACATGGTACTGGGCATTTTAAAATACTGGAATTATTTACCTATAAAACTTATTCTGTTTTTATAATTGAGGCATCTCTGCCTCTGATGCAGAGCCATCATCTGAGCTTTCCCAGACTCCAGGACTTGCCCATACTCCTCCCCAACCTCCTCACTGTCTGACTCTGCTGCCAGCTCCACAGGCCGCTGGAGGACCACAACAAAAACTGTGATAAGTGCACCCTTTGAAGGGCAATCTAAGGACTGAATAAATAACTCCTGGATTGTTGAACAAAAGTGGAATTTGTTTTTAAAAACAAAATAAAATGCTTTATAAGGAAGAATCAAGTAAAACATTGAAGGAGATGGCACTACTTTTCCAAAATACAAAGGACATTATGGAGAAAGGATTTAAGGAGATTACATAAAAAATGTAAAATGCTATACAAGGGATAAGGAGCAAAGACCAAGATACCCAAGAAAGGGAGGAACTGATAGTAGAAATGGAGGAAAAGACTATGATGAAGAACCAGAAAATAAAAGAAGACAAGGAAACAACAACAAAAAAAAACTGATGAAATAAACTAGGGGGAAAACATATTAAGAGAGTCGAAAAGGGAATTGGAGATATTGGTAGATACCTTTGAAAGGAGATAGGGGTATGAGCAGAAATCCTGGAAACTAGGCAGTGGAGAAGGGTAGAGGTGCGGAAAATACTCAGATTGAACAGTCAAGAAACAGATGTAGAAAGAAATAAAGATCTTAGAGAGGAATATGGGAGACAAGTCAAAAGGAAAAAAAGCATAGCAATTGAAGTATTAAAGTGGGTAAGAGATGATGGATAGATGATTTTTTGCTTTTGTTTGTTGTTTGTGGTGTTGTTTTGATTTATTTCTCTTTCCTTCCTTTCTTTTTTTGAGGGTAGGTGACCTGATTAGCAGTTAGGTAGGATAGAAAGAAAATATTTTTAAACAAAGGATGATATGATTAAAAGTTAGAATAAGAGATAGAAATAAGAGAAAAGGGGAATATTAGTGTATGCACTTTTATATAATAAAATAAGAGCAATAATAAGAGAAAACATGGAATAATTGAATAATGACGGACTGCAACTTTATATAAATATCTATTACTATTAGAAATATATAAGTAGGTTGAAAGTAATAAGTATGACTAATGCTATTAATTTTATTTGTATTGGAATGTATGATATCCAGATGCCACTGTTCATGTGCAATGATATGTTTGTAAAAAACCCATAAAATACAGAAAGCATAGTTTCAAACGATAGTTCCTCTAGTAAACCAGAAGTAATTTCTCAAACATAGGACCTTACTCAAGATATATATGACTTTTTTGTATAGCCAAATCTGTGCTGAGATTTACAGTGGAATGCACTTTGTCCTAAAGGTGTTTTTTCAAAGGGCAACTGGACTTTGTTTGTCTTTGAAGAACTTTCGCTTCCGTTCCAAGAACCATTTTCAGTTTTGGATTGTATTATTACTAGATTTCTTCTCTAATGCCTTTATTATTATGAGCTGTGGTGGCAGGCTACTTCTGCTGATTGCCAACTGCCAGCAGTTTGGCAGTTCTGGTCACATCAGCTCAAGTTTGACTCAGCTTTCCATCTTTCCAAGGTGGGTAAAATGAGGATCCAGGTTTTTTTTGGGGGGGGGGGGGAACAATATGCTGACTGTGAACTACATAGAGAACGCTGTAAAGCACTGTGAAGCAGTATTTAAACCTAAGTGCTATTGCTATTGTAGCTATTGAGTAATTTACAATGTCATAGGCATTGGTTGCATGCCAGAGATATACAATTCATGGTTTGCTCCTAAATTCCTGTACCTTATTGCAGTTCCAAGATGCCCTAGAAATTAGAATGTCCCAGGGTAAACTCTGGCACACCTATTCCTTATTTCTTGCTATCTTTTCCCCTTACATTTATTTGTTTTTGCAAAACAATTTCTTGAAGTAGTATCATAAAAACCAACCAACTTGTTCTGAAGGCAAGAGGCACTCAAAGTATGGGGGAATCTAAACAAATCTCTATGATTCATTAAACCAGTCCAGCATTTTAGGCTTATATACAGATATGCAAAAGACTACTGTTGCTTTCAGAGCTGCATTTAGAGTTCCTTAAAGCAGTACATCTTTTTTTCAGATCTTGCAGATACCTGAAGAAAGCTGGGCTGCTTTAATAAATAGGCATGCTATTTGCTGAAGAGGCCAAAAACATTTCTTCCATAAAATTTTCAAAGCAGTTCCAATACTATGAATGAGCTCCTTCCAGACATGTGATCCATGGCAATAGCTTTTCCCACAAAGGAGGCAAGAAGTTCAGCAGCAACACAAGCTGTGAGAAGGATAGGGAAGGAGATGGGTGGTTGAGAAATATGAAATATATAAATAGTCAGACTTCTAATTTCAAAAGCACTTTTATTGTTGTTACTGATGATTTCTCAGCTAGGCAGAACTGTGAGTGGAGGTCAGCAACTGAAAGGGAGGTCCCAATCTGTTCTCACAGGGCTGGGACAGAGTTGCTCTGGAAATTGTGACTCAACCCTTCTGTGGGCACTGTGTGCTCTACTCCCAGGAAGTTCTAAGAAGTTGAAGCTGCAGCTTGGTTAAGCTGATGACTCAGAAGTGCGAAGATTCATATTTTAACACTTGGGAATCAGAGGTGGCCTTGAACAATTTAACAACATTTTTGAAAAACAAAGAATTTTGCAAGTGATATCAGCCACATTGTGCTTTAAGACGCTAATGAAGCATTGCATTGGAAACCACATTAAAATCATAAGGGTAGCATTATTTGATCTTCTAGGAGAAGTCAAATGATTTTACAGTCAAATCTATTTTTTTTCTTGCTTCCTGAATTCCAGTGGTGGGTTGCAGGTGGTACGCCCTGGTACAGGCATACTGGTGCCTCCTAGGAGCACCAGGTACCATTCCGGGACGGTGCCCTGGAGGGCCCACCAGCCCATCCGATCTCCTTACCGGTATTTGAGCTGTTTGTGGCTTCCGCGCACGGAGCGTACGGCACCTGCGCAATGCTCCGCCAAGCAGCTGGAGGATTGTGGAGGCATCACGGAGCATCACAGGCGGTAATTATGCATGTGTGTCCACGCGTGCTGCATGCATTAATGTGGGGGACGCCGGCCCTGTTGCACCATACTTGTTGCACTGGGATCTGGAACCCACCACTGCTGAATTCCTAATGAAAAAGATAAATTTGTCTCAAGGTTTTCAATCACACACTACAGTCTCTGAAACAAATAGTCTTTTCTATCCAAGAAATACTAAATTTCATAAATGGTGGGATAAAAATTCACTGAAATGATAAATTACCTTAGCAGGGGCATTCATAGGATAGGATTAGGTTAGATTAGATTAGATTTAATGAATTTATAGGCCGCCCAATCCCGAAGGACTCCAGGCAGCTTACAACAAATGCATTTAAAAATAGAAAAGTTAAAAACAAAGAAACATAGATTTAAAAAGCCACAACATACACCCAGTCTAATCAGGGCTGGACCTCAGTCATGAGGTCAACAGCCCGGGGCCTGCCGGAATAGCCAGGTCTTAATGGCCTTTTGGAAGGCCATGAGAGTGGGTAGGGTCTGGATCTCTGGTGGCAGTTCATTCCATAGGGTCGGAGCGGCTACAGAGAAGGCCCTCCCCCGGGTGGTTGCCAGCCGACATTGTCTGGCTGATGGCACCCAGAGAAGGTCCACTCTGTGCGATCTTATCGGTCGTTGGGAGGTATGTGGCAGAAGACGGTCTCTCAGATATCCGGGTCCTAGGCCATGTAGGGCTTTAAAGGTAATGACCAGCACCTTGAATTGTGCTCGGAGACCATTAGGGAGCCAATGCAGCTCGCAGAGGATAGGTGTAATGTGGGTGTACCTTGGTACACCCAATATTGCTCACGCGGCTGCAGTCTGGACCAGTTGTAGTCTTCAAACACTTTTCAGGGGAAGCCCCATGTAGAGCGCATTACAGTAGTCAAGCCTAGAGGTGACGAGGGTGTGAGTGACCATGTGAAGTGCCTCCCGATTCAAATAGGGCCGCAACTGGTGCACCAGGTGAACCTGGGTGAAGCCCCCCCCTGGTCACAGCCGACAGGTGATGTTCTAACGTCAGCTGCAGGTTCAGGAGGACTCCCAAGTTGCAGACCCTCTCTGAGGGGAGTAGATTTTCAACTCCCAGGCATAAGGATGGACTAATTGGACTGCCCTTGGGAGGCAACATCCATAGCCACTTGGTCTTGTTAGGATTGAGTGCGAGTTTGTTCACCCCCATCCAGATCCTGACAGCTTCCAAGCACTGGCACATCACTTCCACCGCTACACTTAGTTGGCATGGGGTGGAGAGATACAACTGGGTATCATCCGCATATTGATGATATTTGATCCCGTGCCGACGAATGATCTCACCCAGTGGCTTCATGTAGATGTTAAATAGGAGGGGGGGGACAAGACCAAGCCCTGTGGCACCCCATAATTAAGAGGCCTAGGGGTCAACCTTTGTCCTCCAACCAACACCGACTGTCGGAGAGGTAAGAGGAGAACCACCCTAAAATGGTGCCTCCCACTCCCACCTCTTCCAGCCATCGCAGAAGGATACCATGGTCGAATGTCCTCCATCCCTGGCCCACCAGTGATCATCGATCAGCGCAACCAAAGCAGTTTCGGTGGAGTATCCAGGCCTGAATCCAGACTGAAAGGGATCTAGATAATCTGCTTCATCCAAGGTCCGTCGGAGTTGTAGGGCCACCACCTTCTCAACAACCTTCCCTAAAAAAGGGAGGTTGGAGACCGGACGATAGTTGTTGAGAATAGCTGGGTCCAGAGAAGGCTTGTTAAGGAGGGGTCTTACCACCACTTCCTTCAAGGACTGCGGGAAAGATCCCTCCTGCAAAGACGAGTTAGTAATCCTCTGGAGCCAGCCTCGTGTTACCTCCCTGCTGGTCGAGACCACCCAGGAGGGGCACAGATCCAGCAAACAGGTGGAGGCACTCATCGCTCCCATGGCCTTGTCCACTTCCTCAGGGATGACAAGCTGGAACTCATTCCAGGAAATCTGAGCAAGACCTTCCCTTGGCACCTCCATTGGTACTGTCCAACTGGAGTCTAGGTCTGTCCGAATCTGAGTGATTTTGTCCGACAGAAACTGAACAACTCCTCAGCCCGTCCCTGTAAGGGTTCTCCCGCATCCTCCCCTTTTAGGAGGGACCGGGTTATCCTAAACAGGGCAGCTGGGCGAGATTCTGCGGACGCAATAAGAGCGGAAAACTGTGCACATTTTGCCGCCCGTATTGCCACTAAATAAGTCCTAATAAAGGTTCTTAGTAGTGTTCGGTCAGATTCAGAGTTGCTAGCCCTCCAACGTCGCTCTAGGCATCTCTTTTGGCGCTTCATCTCCCAGAGTTTCTCGGTAAGCCAAGGTGCCCTCCTGGATCCACTGCCGTGCAGAGGCCGCAAAGGTGCAATCCGATCCAGAGCTTCAGTCACCATTGCATTCCAGTTGGCGACCAAGGCATCTGTCAGAGTGTGAGCTTGCAGGGCCGGAACAAGGGATCGCTGTAACGTAGCGAGCCCTCCTTCCCCGGTAATGGGTAGCCCTGTAGCTCCCATCATATCTGCCCTTCCCAACCATGACCAGGATGCTCCGACCCACCCCCGTCCCCGTAGACCACCCCCCTCTCCCATGGCCCCCATTTTTCTCGGCAGGCCATATCTATCAATCATTCTAGGACCAGAGGTAGACCTAGGCCCCCTGCCACTTCTGCTAATGCACTCAGTGGAGGAGGCACCAGGCTGTGCTCCTGGTCCTCTCATGTATGCTACACAACCATTCTCTCATTCATAGCCCACTGTAGTCATTTAAAACATACAAAATTACATAATAAAGTGGTATAAAATTAATTAACTTAAATTAAAAGTGGGCTCATTGATCGACATTCACACCACACATACTCCACCCCAGTAAAAAAAAAATATTGCGCAGTTCTCAAATTCCGCCGAAGTGGATTCGTGCAATTTGGAACCGGAACTGGTGTTGGTATAGGAGGGGGAATTCCTCAGTGTCTCTTCTCCCTCGTGGGTCTGGAAAAGTGTAAAGTGCAAAGGGGGGGGGAAGGAGGCCCAGAGTCTGACAATGGCCGGAGCAGTTTCGGGGGGGGGGGATGTAGGATAGGATGGTGGTTCCAAAGGTGCTTTTTTCCCCAAGAGGCAACTGGACTTTCTAGTTTTTCTTTGAAGACATTTCACTTCTCATCCAAGAAACTTCTTCAGCTTTGCCTAGAACAGGGGTGTCAAACTCATATCATCATAGCATCATCACCTGACGTATTGGGACTTTTTTCTGCTTCACTAAATCATGCATGTGCACCGCATGACGCATCCGGCCCATGGCCCAGGAGTTTGACAGCCCAGGCCTAGATGGTGGAGAATGGAAGGATTTATACTTCTTGCAGACAGCTGGTCATTTGCATTTTTTAGAGAGTCATTGAGGCTACATGGAGGTTTATCTGTATTGTCAGGGTCAGCTGAGTGCAAATGGGTGTGGAGCCTTCTTGGAATTGCTGAATGGACTGTGTTGTAGACTGGAGATAGATGATGTCGTATTCCTCCCCCTCTGTTGAGAGATGGCTGTTCCATTTTGACATGGCCACTTTAACCCCTCTTTCAAACCAGTGGTCCTCTCCATCCAAAATGTGGATTTTGTTGTCTTCAAAAGTGTGGTTTGTGTCTTTTAAATGCAGATGGACTGCTGAATCTAGTCCTGATGTGTTTGTTCTCCTATGTAGTTCAATGCACCTATGGGGCTCCACACCAATTTGCACCACTCAGGTGATCCTGATTACACAGATAAACCTCCAGATGATCTTAACAACTATCTAAAAGAATGCAAATGACCAGCTGTTTGCAAGGAGTATCAATCCTTCCTTTCCCCACCATCTAGGCAGACCTGAAGAAGCTTCTTGGATGAGAAGTCAAATGTCTTCAAACAGAAAACAAAAAAGTCCAGTTGCCTCTTGGAAAAAACACCTTTGGGGCAACCATGACCTGGATGGCTGAGAATCTCCATAGGCAGATAGGATGGGAGGGCTGTTTCAAAGTCTCGCAGTCCTGCAAAAATGGACGTGTTTTCAAATATACGGATGCACTCAATATCTTAACTTTTTGAATCTCCCCCTTCTTCTAGGAATGTCCCTGATCCTGAGATTTGCCAGGTTTATGACAATTTTGCCCCATATGCATTGAATCATATTTCAAGATGGTGTAAACTCATGATCCCTTTTTTGTAACACAAATATTATTCCACTTCTTTGAAAAAGTCAAATCAAACTCAAATTTAAAAATATATCATCCAAGTACAAAAAGAAAAAAATAGATCCAGGAAACTACAGACCTATCAGCCTGACCTCAATACCAGGAAAGATTCTAGAAAAGATAATCAAGCAACAAATTAGTGAACATATAGAAGTAAACAAAGTAATAGCCAAAGGCCAACATGGGTTTGTCAAAAGCAGATCATGCCAGACTAATCTTATTGCATTCTTTGACAAAGTGACAAAATTAGTGGACCAGAGGAATGCTGTCGATATAGTTTACTTGGACTTCAGTAAGGCAAGAGATAAGGTAGACCATAACCTACTACTAGATAAAATAGAAGAATGTGGGTTGGACAACATCACCACCAGCTAGATTTGTAACTGGCTGACCAACTGCACTCAACGTGTAGTCCTCAATGGAATTGCATCTACATGAAGGGAAGTATGCAGTGGAGTACCTCAAGGCTCTGTTTTAGGCCCAGTACTCTTCAACATCTTCATCAATGATTTGGATGAGGGAATAAATGGGGAACTCATCAAATTTGCAGATGACACCAAGCTGCAGGAATAGCCAACACTCCAGAAGACTGGCTTAAGATACAGAAGGATCTTGACAAACTTGAACATTGGGCACTGTCTAATAAAATGAAATTCAATGGTGAAAAGAGTAAGGTTCTACATTTAGGCAAGAAAAACGAAATCCACAGGTACAGTATAGGTGGTACCTTGCTCAATAGTAGTAACTGTGAGAGGGATCTTGGAGTCCTAGTGGACTACCATTTAAATATGAGCCAGCAGTGTGCAGCCAAAGAAGCCAACACAGTTCTAGGCTATATAAACAGAAGGATAGAATCAAGATCACATGAAGTGTTAATGCCACTTTATAATGCATTGATAAGGCCACACTTGGAATACTGCATTCAGTTTTGATTGCCATGATGTAGAAAAGATGTGGAGATTCTAGAAAGAGGGCAGAGAAGAGCAACAAAGATGATTAGGGGACTGGCAGAGGTGGGTTGCTACCAGTTCGCACCAGTTTGGTAGAACCGGTTCGTCAAATCTACCGAACCGGTTAGAAGAGGTTCCACCAGTGGACCCGGAAAGCAGGCCACTCCTACAGAAGAGGTTCCAAACATTTTTGAAACCCACCACTGACACACACAGACAGACAGACTCACAGAGAGAGAGAAAGAGAAAGAAAGAAAGAAAGAGAGAGAGAAAGAAAGAAAAAGAAAAAAGAAAGAAAAAGTGAGAGAGAGATGAAAGAAAAAAGGAAAAAGGGACACAGAGACAAAAGGAAGGAAGGAAAGAGAAAGAGATAGATAGATAGATAGATAGATAGATAGATAGATAGATAGATAGAAAGAAAGAAAGAAAGAAAGAAAGAAAGAAAGAAAGAAAACACATGGCTGGCAAGCCACTCCCACAAAGGAGGCCACACCCACAGAGTAGGTTCAAAAACATTTTAAAACCCACCACTGGCGACTGGAGACTAAAACATATGAAGAACGGTTGCAGGAACTGGGTATGTCTAGTTTAATGAAAAGAAGGACTAGGGGAGACATGATAGGAGTGTTCCAATATCTCAGGGGTTGCCACAAAGAAGAGGGAGTCAAACTATTCTCCAAAGCATCTGAGGATGGAACAAGAAGCAATGGGTGGAAACTAATCAAGGAGAGAAGCAATTTACAACTGAGGAGAAATTTCCTGACAGTTAGAACAATTAATCAGTGGAACAGCTTGTGAATGCCCCAACACTGGAAGTCTTTAAGAAGATGCTGGATAGCCATTTGTCTGAAACGGTACATGGTTTCCTGCCTAGGTAGGGGGTTAGACTAGAAGACCTCCAAGGTACCTTCCAACTCTGCTATTGTATTGTGTTGTGTTGTGTTGTGTTGTGTTGTGTTGTATTGTATTGTATTGTATTGTATTGTATTGTATTGTATTGAACTGTACTGTACTGTACTGCACTGCACTGCACTGCATTGTATTGTATTGTATTGTATTGTATTGTATCAACCTCCTAAAGGATGCGGTGGTGAGACCCCTCCTGAAGAAACCTTCTCTGGATCCAGCCATTTTGAGAAACTATCATCCAGTCTCCAACCTCCCCTTTGTTGGGAAGGTTGTTGAGAAAGTGGTGGCCTCTCAACTCCGACGGTCCTTGGATGAAACCGATTATCTGGATCCCTTTCAGTCCGGTTTCAGGCCTGGTTACAGCACGGAAACTGCTTTGGTCGCGCTGATGGATGATCTCTGGCGAGCCAGGGATAGGGGTCACTCCTCTATCCTTGTGCTTCTTGACCTCTCAGTGGCCTTCGATACCATCGACCATGGTATCCTTCTGCGACGGTTGCAGGAGGTGGGAGTGGGAGGCACCGTTCTTCGGTGGTTCTCCTCCTACCTCTCGGACAGGTCGCAGTCGATGTTGGTCGTAGGGCAGAGATCAACCCCTAGGCCCCTCAATTATGGGGTGCCACAGGGTTCGGCCCTGTCCCCCCTCCTATTTAACATCTACATGAAGCCGCTGGGTGAGATCATACGCTGGCACGGGATTAAATATCATCAATATGTGGATGATACACAGTTGTATCTGTCCGCCCCATGCCAACTCAGTGAAGCAGTAGAAGTGATATGCCAGTGCCTGGAGGCTGTCAGGGTCTGGATGGGAATGAACAAGCTTGCGCTCAACCCCGACAAGACTGAGTGGCTATTGATGCTCCCTCCCAAAGATGGTCCAGCTATTCTATCTCTCAGCCTGGGGGGGGGGGTGAAATTATACGCCCCTCAGAGAGGGCTCGCAATTTGGGAGTCCTCCTGAATCTGCAGCTGACTTTAGAACATCATCTGTCGGCTGTGACCAGGGGGACCTTTTGCCCAGGTTTGCCTGGTGCACCAATTGCGGCCCTACCTGGACCGGGAGGCTCTCACAACAGTCACTCACACCCTCGTCACCTCAAAACTGGACTACTGTAATGCGCTCTACATGGGGCTGCCCTTGAAGAGTGTTCGAAGACTTCAGCTTGTCCAGAACGCAGCCGCGTGAGCGATCGTGGGTGCACCTCGGTACACCCACGTTTTACCTATCCTCCGCGAGCTGCACTAGCTGCCCATTGGTCTCCGGACACGCTTCAAGGTGCTAGTCATTACTTTTAAAGCCCTACATGGTATCGGACCTGGGTACTTGAGAGACTGCCTCCTGCCAGTCACCTCCCAAAGACCTATTAGTTCCCACAGACTAGGCCTCCTCCGAATTCCATCTGCCGGCCAATGTTGGCTGGCGACTCCTCGGGGGAGGGCCTTCTCTGTGGCTGCTCTGGCCCTCTGGAACGATCTCCCCGTTGAGATCCAGACCCTTACTACCCTTCCGGTCTTCCGCAAAGCAACTAAGACCTGGCTGTTCTGGCAGGCCTGGGGCTGTTGAACTATCCAGCCCCATTTGAGGTTACGGCTGTTGTAGAATTTTTAAATTGCTGTTTTTTATTTTATTTTTGTATCCCCTCCCCTTTTTATTGTTAGCCCCCCTGAGTCTCTCGGGAATAGGGTGGCATACAAACCTAATGAAATGAAATGAAATGAAATATTGTATTGTATTGTATTGTATTGTATTGTATTGTATTGTATTGTATTGTATTGTATTGTATTGTATTGTATTGTATTGTATTGTAAGTAGTTTGCCTCCTTCTTCCAGTTTGTGTTTTGACTTCCCAGTGTAATGTTGTAGCCCTGGAATTCACTATTACCTTCCAAGTACTAATGAAAGGCAACTCTGCATACTTTCTAAGATCAATCAAGGTCAACTAGATGCTGCCACCTGCTGTGGGTTTTATATTTAAGTAACTGTGTAGCTTCATCTAGCCTTACTCACTTTTTATATAGAAATCCATTGACCCCTTGATGTTATTTTATACCCACTTGATTTCTATTTAATTCTATTTAATCACAAAGTCTGGAAGAAGTCACAATTAAAATAATAACTGTACAACTATTGGTTCAGTTATAACATGCTTTTGATGGTGGATTACTTTTAGCCATTACCTTTCTCCTGTAGCTCATTTTCTTTTTCTGCAAAGGGGGTGCAGGAAACAACTTTCCATTGGTTCAGGGGTTAATTATTCCAGAGTTTAAGCACTTGGGTGTGATAAAAACACCTCAAGTACTATGAAAACATGCATTGGTAATCACATGCAAAAGAGAGATGTTTAGAAATAGGAAAAATAAAAAAATAATAAAAGAAGAAGAAAAGGAAGGAAGGAAGGAAGGAAGGAAGGAAGGAAGGAAGGAAGGAAGGAAGGAAGGAAACCTAAAATAGAAGGAACAGGTTTATGCACATGGCAAAAACATATACTTGTGCACATAAATGTATTGAAAATAACTCTTGAGGAACAGGAAGAATGCCCATAACTAGGACAATGGTAAAATAAGAACTTGGGAGACACTTTCTCAAAATAAATTCCAATTTTAAATTCAGATTTCTCTTATCTGACTGTTATCTTGGCTCTGACTTTTCTTCCTGTTCCTCAAAGTTTTTCTCTTAGCCATTACATGTGTGTTCAAAAATGTCAAACTGGAGGCCACAATACTGTCTCTGGAGCTCTTTCTATGTATTATATGCTGCTCCAATTCAGGAAGATGTCTGTTCCATTGAAATCCCAGGAGTTTGAGTATAGCTTATGTCCATACTGCTGAAATGCACCTGGGCCTGTTCCACAGCCCGGATGATCTAAATTAACTGCTCCAGAAAAATACAAGTAGCAAGCAAGAACTGTAAGAAAACATGGTTGCATGAGTGAAATTAAGTGGTTTCTGATAAAGATTTCTTCCTTAGAGATCAAAAGAAAAGGTCCTAACCAAACTGCCCTATTAGCAACCACTCATCTTGTTAAACCTGGGGAATACCTTTGTATCAATTTCTCACTTCATCAAGTGAAGATAATTATTCCAGCTGAAATACTAGAGGAGTAAACAATTCCAAGGCGATGAAGAAAAAGAAAGGGGTTGCTTAATGAGAAAAAAAGTTGATCAGTTATTCTGTTTAACCTCGGATTTGGAAATAAATATTCCGGCAATTTCCAATTTCTCATCTTACTGATGAGATTAAACTGATGATGTTTAGAATCCTCAGCCTAATAGTTCTTTCCCTGTTTTAAATTAAGGTTGTCTTTTTTAATGTATTCTCTTAACTCAAGAAACAAAATATTAATTCTTCCTAATTATTTTTAGAATAAACTTGATTATGAACCCAGCTTCTCTCCCTCCCTTCTTTCCTCCCTCCTATCAGACCTGGACTAAGAATTCAGGATAAGGACTAAGGATTGCTGTACAGACATACTCTTTACTGTTATCTTGTGGTTGCTGGAATTTTTGCAGCCAAATCCTAGCCCTATCTCCACTCCCCCCCCCCCCCCCCCCCCACACCACCAAATGCTTGTGCAGAGGAAATTTCAGAGATTTTGTGTGTTTCTGTTATGGAGGTCTATGCTGGAGAGCTACAAAAATTTTCTTGACACTGGCAAAACCAATTTATTTTATGGGTGCTAATGAGATCTTTGTCGAGCTGCATGTGCCACTTTGAAAGGAATCTAGTGAGAATGAAAGCCCTTAATTTAACAAAGCAGGATTGAAAGTAGTTTGCAGCAGTCTCTTGCATCCAAATCCTAACCATCTACTGTCAGGAAATATCTCCTCACTTATGCCCAATAGCCACTGCCAACAGTCTCCAAAACACTACTTTTAATTAAAAACATTATTTCTAAATCTGGTTCACAGTTCATGATCTGGGGGAAAAGGGCTTCTAGCCCTATGAACATTTAGGCTGCCATGTTGCCAACTGAGACTGCCAGTTTTATTCCAAAGATAGGCCTGTAGAATAAAAGATAAGTTTTGACTTCAGCCAGCTTATCCCAACCAGGTGTCCTCCAGAAGATTTGAAAGTTAGCTTCTCAATCCCAGGCCAGGCCAGATAATGACTGATATCAGGAAAACATTTCCAGGGTTCTGGAGGTTGCACTCTGTGACATCCAGAGAACCTTGTTGGAAAGACTAGTTGTTGAATTGAGTATTGTTGACCTCCCTCAATTATTTAATCAAGTGTCTTTTTATTCTTTCCAACTCAGTGTTGGAGATGAATTTTGTAAAGAAGCTGAGGACTTTATACAGAAGCAGGATAACTTTTTGAAGACTGAAACACAATGTATTCCAATATTATTGATAGAAGAAACTAACACAAGTAAGAGGGAACTTTTAAAGGGCAGGTGCAGTCAGGGTATACAGCAGAGGTGGTATTCAGCCAGTTCTGACAGGTTCTGCAGAACCAGTAGCAGAAATTTTGAGTAGTTCGGAGAACTGGCAAATAGGCTGGCCCCTCCCTACTGCCTCCCAACCGATCTTCTTTTATTGCCCTGAACAGGAGAATGGAGCTGGAAAGCTGGTTAATGGACTGGGGAGGGAATGGGGATTTTGCAGTAACTTTCCCCTGCCATGCCCACAAAGCCATGCCCACAGAACTGGTTGTAAAAAATTTGGAATCCTACCACTGGCCTACAGAGAAATAGGTTCTGGAGACAATCCCCCAATGCATCAGTATGAGAGAGGTAGTTAGCTCTCTTTATTGATTCATTCATTCCAACTCCCTTTATCTACTTTGTCATATAAACAAAAGCAGAGCTGTTACTAAGGGAAGATATAAACTAAAGAAAAAACTAAATGAGAAAATAGAAGGGCACATATGAAAAAATAGAAAAATAGAAAAAAATATGGTAAAGAAAGAAGAGACATAAGAAGAAATGACTTCTTTTTCATCACAAGTAAAAACAAGTAACTTCTTACCTTCTCTTAGAACACAACAAATGATTCCTCTTTCCATATCCCATCACTTACCTATAACAAATCCTTAAAGCTTTGTTTCAGTCCTGCTGAGCAAAATTCACACTCTCTTGGCTTGTTATTTATGTAGCCTTTTAATGATTACAATATATTTATTAGATTACAAGGTATATAATTTATATCTTAATAATAAAATTAAATTTTGGATATAATACTTTATACATGGATTTGACAATTGAACAATGTATGTGCCCTTACAATGCTAAAAGAGTGGTATTTTGGAAAGATAAATCTATGGCTCCAGGTATTCACTGGATTGAAGACCTGACCCCACTTGACACAGATTGCTTATAGATGTAGACTTTGTAAACATAAGTATAATGAAATAATGGGACATATTCAGGGGTGAAATGCTACTGTTTCGCAGAACTGGTAGTAAAAAAATACTAAAAAAGTAAAAAAAAGAAAGTTCTGACAACCCACATTGCACAGCAGATCTTCTGAACTTTTTCCCCAACTTTTGAAGCATTTTTTTCACTACAGGTTCTCCAGAAATGCAGGGATGGGGGTCTGTTTGTGCTCCTAGCAGGGGGTGGGGATGGGAGTGGGATGGTGCTGAAAAAGAAAGAAAGAAAGAAAGAAAGAAAGAAAGAAAGAAAGAAAGAAAGAAAGAAAGAAAGAAAAAAAGAGAGGGAGGGAGGGAGGGAAAAAGGAGAGGAAGGAAGGACTACAAACATGGCACTAGATGCAGTTTCAGAGGATAATCCAGGGCTGGAAGAGATCTGGAGGTCATCTAGTCCAAATCTGCTCCAGCAGGACATTGTTAGTTTCTGTCTATTAATCTCCCAGTTACATGATTACATAGCCATGCCCACCCAGTCACATGACCCCACCAAGCCATGCCCACCAAGCCACGCCCATTGAAACGGTATTAAAAAAATTTAGATTTCACCACTGGACGTATTTATACAGTATATAGTAAATTTAAAAAAGATAATCATACAAATGTATTAGAAATATATATGTATCTGAATATAAGTAGTCCTTGCCTTACAACCAGTCACTTAGTGACTGTACAAAGATATGATGGACTCCCCAAAACATACAACTTACAACTTAGTTCTGGAGTTCTGACTGCTGCAAACTCTTCCATGTAAATCATAGTCGGATGACCATATTTTGGGCATTTGGCAACTGGCTCATCTTTAAGGCTGGTTGCAGTGTTCCACAGGCATGTGATGGCAATTTACAAGATTTTTGCCAATTTCCAGCATTTTTAGTTGGTTTCCAACAAAAAAAAATGCATGTGAGAATACATTGATTTGCTTAAGGACCATGATGTTCACTTGGGACTCTTTATTCTACTGTGGTCATTTGTCTTCAGCTTATGATTCCTTCATCAGAAACCCATGTTCTTTTTGTTGTCTCTTTTGAATGGTATGTAACTATGCTTTTATTTTTCTGTGCCTATTGATCCTGGCATTTTCACTTTTGCAGTCACACAGCAAAAAAGAAAAGTAATAATTCCTGTCTTTGAATCAGTTGAAAGGACTTTCTTGGAACGGCCATGGTTGTGGAATTTTGCTCTTGGAAGCCATTTGAATGTGAACTATGTACGAAGAATGAGAAAACCATATTTAAATGTATTTGACATGAAACATATAGAAAGCACCAACCTCGCACTCTCCCCTTTCTATAGAAACATAAAGAAAGACAAAAAAATCTGAAGGTAAAGCAATATAGTTTTTATGAAAATCTAATTAACCTCACTAGGCTAACATATAGGTAGGAGTAATTTGGAATATAGCAATAGCACTTAGACTTATATACCACTTCACCATGCTTTTCAGCCTCTCTAAGCAGTTTACAGAGTCAGCATATTGCCCCCAACATCTAGGATCCTCATTTTGCCAACCTGGAAAGATGGAAGGCTGAGTCAACTTTGAGCCAGTCAGGGTTGAGGGAATCAAACTTCTGGCAATACTGCATTCTGGCCACTGTGCCACCACAACTCTTATATTGTTTATTAAAGCCTTTCACACAATTCTAGCCATCAAAGACTCCTGAAAGACATTTAACAATTAGAAATTTCTTTAAATTAATTTTGCTACTGTTTACCAATCCATGACCAATCAAAAACAGGAAACTGACAACAAGAAAAAATAGTTCTAATAATGAAAAAAATAGAAAGATTAATTGGACTGCTGCTTTTCTAACTTGTTCACAAAAGATCTGGAATTAAGCATGAGTACTAAAATGACCAGGTTTGTTGATTACATCAAATTATTCATTGTTAATAAAAAAAAACTTGTAAAGGAGAAGTGGAAGATAATTCACATGTACTATTACACTGCGAGCTATACAGAGCTTGTAGGTCTGCATATATTCTCCCCTTATTAGAGAGATTGCCAGGGAGGGCAGACAATGTTTATCTAGGCTTTCTCCTCCAGGACACTAACCCGGCTACCACGTATGCAGTGGCAAAGTTCTGTGCTGCTGCAATGTCCATAAGAAAAAAATTGGCTACAGTATAGTACCATCTTGTACCAATTATCTGGACATACCTTTAGCAATCTTTGGACCATAATGTTATTATCCACTTTTAATGTCAATACTTTTTAATTATATTTTAATGTTAGTATTTTTTAATATAGTGTAAAAACAAATGTATATTGCTGGTCTTTGACCGTAATAAAGATCTTACTTACTTACATTGTTAATCAAGCTCAAGGTAGCATGATCTTCCAACCAGCAAAGGCCCTTTAAAATGGGATCGGCAAATACAAAATGATGCATTCACTCAGCTTTATACAACTCAAAGGTACCAGTAACTGACAAGTTTGTTGAGGATGAGAGGGACAATTAAGTGAAAATGGAACTGGCTGCCATGAAAAAAATAAATTTCTTATTGGAAAATATTAGCAAAGGAATCAAAATTAGAATTGCCTTTAAGATGATGTATGGGGACTGTTCTGACCCCCTCCTCCATCCAGTAATGAATGCCAAGACAAGCTTAACTGGAATGTCACAGTACTTTATTAGCAAGAAATCAAAACCTCGGGGGCTGAAAGCCAAACATAATAAACAGATAAGAACCTTGGCAGCAACTCACACAAGCCTTGGCAGCAATCCAGCCTGCCAAGCTAGTTACAAAAGTTCTCCAACTTTTAGTCAATGCATTGACTTCTGCAACGGGACGTGTGCATAAGCAGTCCTCTTATAGTCTTGAGAGGAACCTAATTACCACCAGCTGAGTGCAATTATCTCCTGTAACTGCGCAACTGTTCCTTACGCCTATCAGCTCTTTGGTGCCGGGCATCCAGGAATAACTTCCTTGGCTCCTCCCCACTGCTCCAATGCTCAGGCACCTCCTGGTGGCCAACCAGCCTCTCTACGCCATGCTTGGAGTTAGAACACTGTTCAGGGTCCTCCACATCCTCCAGAGCCGACTCATAGGACCCCTCGCTGTCAGAGTCTCGCAGCTCCAACGGCTCCTGCTGGGCCACAACACGGGACTACAATAGCCACATGCCATGTAAACTGTAAACACACTCTAGATCAGGGATGTCAAATTCACGTCATCACAGCAGCCTCACATGACCGATTGGGACTTCCCCCTTCGTTAAACCGGGTGGGGCATGGACAACCCATGACACATCTGGTCCATGGGCTGGGAGTTTAACAACCCTGCTCTAGATGTTTGCTTAAAGAGACTATAGATTTAGAAAGCAATAAAATGATGGGGGAATCAAATTATTATTTCTTATTAAATGATTAAAATAAATTAATAAAAGTAATAAATGTTTATTAAATACTTACTATTGAAAAACTTGTGAGTGAAATCCACAGGGGGGAGCCCAAAAAATCAACAGTCTTACCTCATTATCACAAGCATTTAGAAAGAGGAAGGGCTTTTGTAATATGGTTGCAACTGCCATTTTTTTAAAAAAATTCCCTTACTAATGTTAGTTTTGTAAAATGTGAAATGGAGATCCCATAATATTCCAGACATTTGAGGAGGTATCACTTGAAGAAGAGCATAAGCTGCTCTTTATCATCCAGGAGAGTATGATGCAAACAAACAAACTTCAGCTAGACAAAGGGAGGTTTTGTTCGCACTTCAGGAAATAATTAAATGTTCAAATTAGAAAGTAAAGTCAGTTCAATTTCAGGATAAAGTTTCTCCTCTGATTGCATTCAAGCAGAGGTTTCACATCTGGCTATTAAATGAATTCTCTAATTTGAAATCATGCATGTTTGGATTCAATTGCTGAAATGGCTCCTTTCAATTGTATGATCCTCTGACATTCCACATCATTCTTGTTTGCTTTCCTTAGCCATCTGGTTTGCACAATGTGAGAAAAGAATCCTGGACTGCAGGGTCTTATCAGTTCATCATTATTAGATACCTATTTAAAAATACACAAAAGACATCTAAGATTAAAGTTGTTTGCTTTTTTATAGTCTGAGGTGAAGTTGCCGATCATATGTCTTATTTTAAAATCATCTAATTGTATCTATTTTGATTCCATTCTCTCTATCACTTGAAAAAAGGAATATAAATAAAATGAAAACAGTGGTGGTATATAAAGCAAGGATATCCAAAGACTTATCTGGGTTTGGTCAAGAAGTGCAATTAAGAGTCTAATTGCTAAATTCACAATTTGAATTCCTGTTTCATGACCTGCAAGTGCCATTTGTTGCATTGGATCACTAAATATCACTAAAGTTTCCAAAGAGTTTCTTTGGGATCCAAATTATAGCTAATGTGATCTCAAAATAGGCCTGACCTGAGTAACAGGGGTCCTGGGAGACATTCTATGGTTATCATAATAATACAGGCCAAGTAGAGAGGCAAGAATAGGACGTGGGGTATCCCAGTTCAAGAGGTACAGGTGGACCAACATGATAGGCTCTGATAGGAGCAGAGTATTTGTGAAAAATCATCCTCAATATAAAGAAATTCCATAGGCCTTCTAGTTGTGAGGGGTGTCCAACTTCAGCACTTCTGTGAAAGTAAAATGGGCACTTTTTCACCTCAGAGGACCCATTTAATGCAATGCACCAAGGATTATTAAATCTGAAGAAATTAGGATGGCTTTATTGTTAGATTTTTCTTCCTCTCTGCTTCCATCTAGAGGTCATCTCCTCATTTGCCTGGCAGGTTTCAAAACCTACATATCCTGTTTAAACTCAGGCTTTGTCAGAGGTGGGATTCAGCAGTCTTGGATCGGTTCGGGCAAACTCGTTGTTAAAATTCTGTGCAGTTTGGCAAACCAGTTAATCCCACCACTATCTCCCCCCAACCAGCCCCTCACTGCCCTGCCCCACCCTGACCACTCAGACTGTTACAGCCACTCCTTTTCTCACCTCATCTGCATTGACCACTTGCTTAGCTTGCTCATTTTTCAGCCTGTTTATTGCCCTTTTTCAGTCTGCTTTTGGGACATTTGGGGGCTATTTTTCAGCCTTTCAACATTCCTTCCTTCCTTTCCCCCCTTTTTCCTCTATTCCTCCCTCCCTTCCTTCCTTCCTTCCTTCCTTCCTTCCTTCCTTCCTTCTTTCTTTCCTTCCCTCCCTCCCTCCCTCCCTCCCTGCCTTCACTGCAGCTGTGCTTTGGCTCCTTCCCTGCTTGCCTGCCTTTGCCCCTGGCCTACCATGCGGCACCACACCCCAGCTGCTCTCCGGCACCTTCCCCACTTGCCTTTCTTTGTCGGTCTTTGCTGTTTGCTTGGTAAGTTTCTGTCATGTACAGGGAAAAAGAGCTGGGCAGGCCTTTTCCCCCTACCTCTTTTGGGCAATTTTAGAAAGAAAGGGCTGGGAACTTAAAGCCAGGCATGCCCCGCAGGCCCCACCTCACCTCACCTACCCCTGCCGGCAGCTCTGGGTTGGGCAGCAGTTTGGCCCAAACCCCTGCCCGGTTGAGCACTCCACACACCCCCAGCAAAGGGGGTCGCCAGGGTTGCAAGGTTGCACTGCCCAGATCACCCCTCTCCTACCCGCCTGCCCGCCCAATCAGATTGTGGGAGTGCCTGACCTCCCAACCTCACTGCCCTCTGGAACAGCAGTGTTCCCACACAGGATTGCCTGGCAGTGATGTCGGCGTCCATGGAGGGCCACCAGGCATAGCTGCAAGCGAGCGCCTTCATCCACACTATGCCCGGGTGCCCTTCATGGAGGCGGTGGAGGAATTGCTGGTGGAGGTCAGCAGGTACGACGACCCTGGAGCCACAGAGCAGGCAGTCCTGCAGGACTGACAGTTTGTCCCGGCGGCGGAAAAACTAAAGAAACTTGGCCGCACGAGTCTCCTCCATCCAGCCCCACCGAACTGCATCCAGGACCCTCTGGAGGAGGGGGTCAGAGCGGGAGGCCTGGGAAACGTCCGAGGCAGAGAGGGTACACTTGAGGTCATCGGTCAGGGCTGTGACCATGACAGAGGGGGCTGGGTCTGAAACCGGTAGGGGCAGGGGGCAGCAGCTAAGGGCATCGGCGTGGCCCATGTGCTTGTGCAGCTGGTAGACAAGGGAATAGGAATAGGCAGAGAGGAATTCAGACCAGCGGCCCATGCGGGGAAATAGGATAGGGGGCGTGGGCTGGTCCCCAGAGATAATACCCAAGAGGGGTTTGTGGTCTGTTAGGAGGGTGAAGCGGCGACCATAGAGGTAGGGGTGAAAATGTTTTACTCCCACAATGGCTGCAAGAGCCTCCTTGTCCAACTGGCTATAATTTCGCTCAGCTTTGGACAAGGTGCGAGATAAAACGCAATCGGGGCTTCAGAGCTATCAGGGTAGGAGTGGCTGAGCACGGCCCCCACACCAAAGGGGGAGGCGTCATAGGCGAGGAGGAGTGGGAGATGCTCATCATACTGGACGAGCACAGGGGCAGAAGTTAACAGAGTTTTGACAGCCACAAGCGCATGCGCTTCGCGGTCTGTCCAGTTCCAAGGGGCGGAGGCATCGAGGAGGCGATGCAGGGGCTCCGCAACAGAAGCCTTGTGGGGTATAAAGGAGGAGTAGAAATTGAGTAGCCCCAGGAATGCCTGAAGCTCCGCCTTTGGGGCGGAGGCAATGGCCTCTATCTTAGAAGGAGTGGGGTGGATTCCTCTGGAATCCACAAGGAACCCAAGGAACTCTACAGATGGCACGCCCAGCTGGCACTTGGACCGCTTCAAGTGCAAGCTGGCATCACAGAATTGGGAAAGCACCGCCCTAAGGGTTTTGACGAGTCCTGATTGGTCTGGAGTGGCAATCAGGACATCGTCAAAATAGAGCACAACTCCTGGGATGCCATGGAGTACCCGCTCAATGAGCCCTTGGAAAATACCGGGAGCCACAGTGACCCCGAACTGAAGCCAGCGGCACTTGAAAGCCCCGCGGTGGGTCACAATGGTTTGGGCTGTGGCGGAGGCCTCGTCAACCGGCAATTGCTGGTAGGCTTGGGCCAGGTCCAATTTCGCAAAAATCTTGCCCTGGCCCAAGGAGTGCAGAACGTGCTGCACCACGAGCACTGGGTAGGGATGCGCCTGAAGGGCCTTGTTCAAGGTTGCCTTGTAATCGGCGCAGACCCTCAGGGACCCATCAGCCTTTAAGGGCAGGACGATGGGGGTTTCCCAGGGGGCATGGTCGACGGGTTCCAGGACGCCCTGGGAGACCAGTTTGTCTATCTCGGCATCCACACGAGCCCGCAGGGCGAAAGGAACACGTCGTGCCTTCAGGCAGATGGCCGCCACCATGGGGTCCAAATTGAGGGAGATGAGGTTGCCCTTGTAGCAACCCAGGGCGTCGAAGAAGATGTCATCGAATTCTGACAAGAGGGAATCTAGGGAAGACACGAAACGGAGAGAGTTAATGCCGGCTATGCTGAGCCCAAAAGCCCTGAACCAGTCAAGCCCCAGGAGGGAAGCCAGGGGGCTTTGGACTACCACAAGGGGCAGAGAACCGTGGAATTTGCAAAATCTGACAGGAAAATACCCGCAACCCAGGATGGGAATTGGGTTGCCCTGATAGTCATTAAGGAGGCAGTCAGCAGGGGCCAGCTGGCTTAAGGTGAGGGTCGGTATTAATGATGTCAGGGTATCCCAAGACATAATTGTGCAGGCGGACCCCGTGTCCAATTCCATTTTGCAGGAGTGGCCAGCGAGTAAGACGTGAAGGTGCATCTTACCCCGGCTGCTGTAAGAGGAGAAGGCAGCAGAGTCGGGCTGCCAGTCAGGCAGAGAAGGCTCAGGGTCGGAAACTGCGTAGCACCCTAGGCGGTGCTAGGCGGTGCTAGGCGGTCCCTAGGAGGACCCAGGAGGGTGGCATTGGAAGGCAGCAGCTGGAGCAGTCGAAGCAGGAGGAGGAGGCCTCAGGTTACGAGCATCCCCTGGAATGGAGCGGCAAACGTTGGAGATGTGGCTCTTCTTCCCACACCGTTGGCAGAGGGCCGTTCGGAAGCAGCAGGATGTCCTGGAATGGTGGCCGCCACAGCTGAGGCACACACCGCCATCCCGAGGAGGCAGAGAGCGGAGGCGGTCGACAGAAGAAGTGGCATCGGCACAGGGATCTTGCACCATCATCTGACAATGAACAGCCGAGTGAGGCAGCACTGGCATTGCGGATGGAGGGAACCGCTGGACATCAGGAGTGGACAATCTCGTAAGCTCGGGCTTCGTCCACCGCGATCTTCATGGACAGCTCAGCGCGGGACAAAATGTGATGGTGAAGGTTGATGTCGAGGAGCCCGTAAATAAACTGCTCCAGGAGAGCATCCTCAAGATCAGCAAATTCGCAATTCGTTGCGGCAGCTCTCAGCTCGGCCACCTACTGGCTGATGGACTGTCCTTGTCTTTGGATACAGTGCCTGAAAAACTGCCGGCGCAAATACTTAGAAGGCGTAGGTTCATAGTGTAGCTTGAGCTGAGCCATGAGGAGATCAAGCAGCATACTGTGCACCGGGGTCGGTGCTGAGAGAGCCCTGGCAGTGGCAAACATTTCTGGACTGCAGTAATGTAAGAAAGTGCCCCGTCGCCTCCCCTCAGGGAGCTCGGAGAGGTCATGGGCTTGGAGGAAAACCTTGAACCTCTCTAAAAATGCGTCCCAAGATTCAGCCTCTGGCCTGAAAGCGGCGAAGACCGATGAAGGAGCCAGGGCAGGGACGATGACGGGGTCCGTGTCGCTCATCCTCATCGCAAGTTTTAAGAACGAGGCGTGAGGTAAAATGCAACGTCTTTATTAACAGGCAACAGCAACGAACAAGTTCAGAACCTGGACAGCGCGCGGGCCACCTGACAGCTATTTATATTTGACAGCTGTCAGGCAGCTGGCCAATCAGTGGCCAGTGATTTTCCCGCCAGCCGGCAGGTGCGCCTGGGCCAATCAGGAGCCTGTGGCTCTGGCCCCACCTGCCGGTTGCGTTGGAAGGATGCAACAGATTAAATAGTGTATTTTGGATGTTCAGTAGTAGTAAATAAATAAATAGAGAGGGAAATTGTATCTTGTTGAGGCCTTTGAAGTGAGAGGCAGTGCTGGGTGTGGTGAGTGATGTTGAATTGTCACTCCCACTCAGCCACATGACCACCTGGCCATGACCACCCAGCCAGTCATTAGGGTAGAGAACTAGTTGTTAAATTATTTGAATCCCACCACTGGTGCCACATTGTGCTTTAAAATATTACTATATGTGAAATATGAAACTAACTAACTGAGGTAACTCAATAAACCATAACTAAGCTACTAATGACTCACTGCAGGATGAGTGTTATTCTCCACAAAAGAAGATGAGCCACAGTCAATCAGCATGAAAAAGGCTGCAGCTACATATAGCCTGTTGTTTGACAAGCCCTCCTTTTTCAGTCTCCGGTATTTTTTTCAATAATGGTCATCTTGATGCTTTCAAAGGCAGTGCATAAAAGCAGTAGGAACTGCTATTTTGATAACCATTCAGGCTTTGAAACAGTAATGGCCTAGTTGCCTGGCTGTAATGTATACAATAGCCATGGATATATTTAAAATATGAGAATATGAGGCTACATATAGTCAGCAAAGAAGAGGTTTTGTAGTAAAAAAAATATTTAGTCTATCTTACTTTTTAAAATCTTCATAGCATTTTCCCACAATGCAGGGTCCACATTTTTAAATCAACTTATGGTTGACCCATTGGTTGCCATAGAATTGACCAACTGACTTCTCACCTGAGCCTGACATTGTGAACTAAGAGAGAGTGGTTCAAAGCTACCCCACCAGTTTTAATGCTTAAGGTGGGACTAGAACTCACAGCCTCCTGGTTTTAGTTTTCTGCCTTATAGGCTACTAACTTCTAACTGAGTCTTACTAGACCAATCAAAAACTTTGCTAGTGCCTTCCCAAGATGGAATCAAAGAGCTGGGTTCACCATATTAGAGTCTAATGATATTGTTGCTTTATCTTTATGCACATATGAAAAATTAAGATGTGAATGTTTGTGGGACACCTAGATCAAATTTCTCTCAAACATAATCAAAGCAATTTGATTTCATCAATAATTGAAAGAAACAGGAATAGTCCATAAAGTTTGTTTAAGAAGTCAGATTTGTGCAGATGGCAGGACATGTCACAGTGAGACAGCAGTCAGAAGGGCAGTGTGGCCACTGAGCTGACCAAGTGATGAACTCAACCACATGTCAAACCCTGAGGCAAGTCTATGGTCACCAGCACAACAGCTGCCTTTGGACATGGACAAGGAGCCAGATGCTGTGTCTTGGAATTCGTCTTGATACAGGTTGGCAAGTGGATCCCTGGACTGTCATGCTTGTTTGCAATTTGGCACAGCAAGATAAACAAAAGCAGCTCTGGGCTCTCCCTGCCTCTTCGGAAACTTCTGTGTTATAATTAAACAAATATTGTCCAATTGCTTAACGCAGTTAGTATTTCTTAGGTAGGAAAAGAAAAAGAGGGTGAATATAAAATAATAATTAAAGAAGCATACAAAGCTACTGTCTATCAAAACATGCAACCTCTCTTTATTCTAAAAGTTGCAATATTCATCTAATCTGGAAGCAGACTCTTCTCTTCCAGATTAGATGAATACGCAATTTTTTAGAATAAGGAGAGGATGCTTATTTTGATAAACACAGAATCACTTTCCTGTCTTAGTGCCTGCAACTCCAAGCCAGCCTATTCATCAGCAATAATCATAAGGAACAGTGGGACTATTAATTCAGCAACAACTGGAGCGCTACAAGCACAGTGCTGTTCATTATTGGCTAAATCATTTGAATCAGTTCAACTATTGTAAAAAGACTATGAGATCTTATGTTTATTTCCTTGAAATTGGTTCCACTGATCTCAGAAAGAAATTCCATTGAAATCAAGTAAATTTCAGATGGGATAGCAGAGAGATTTTTCTAAACAACCTGGATGAATCTATATAAAATGCAGAGACACTGAGCTGCAAATCTGCAATGAATGGATTCCCAGAACATTTGAAATAAATTCCAGCTTTGAAGCATCTGGTAGAGACCATAAACTCTACACCCAGTTGCTGCATCATCTTTTATCAAATTATTGGCTCACTTTCCTTACCCTGCAAGTCACCTGCTCCTGGCATCCTGATTGAGCTCTTCTTATAAAACATCCCAAGTTTCAGTACCTTAGCATCAGTTTCCCAATATCACCCAAGCTTTCTAATCCAATACAATGCAGAACCAATATTGGAGTTATATCTAAAACAATAAACCATCTCTGATGACTTATGACATCATATATATTTGTGGTGTTCTAAGCCTTTGTAGATCACATGTTGCTTTTGTCTGATTTATTATATGGTGTAAAAAATAGCAGGCATCAAGACTATCTGGGGATCAAAATAGTTAAAATGGTGGCCACAGCTTCATCCTCTTTTACATCAGAGTTAGTATTTTGATTGCATGACACAGCTGCCATCCTGGCGTAACTACTTATTTATTTAAAGCAACATAAACTATATTAAAACTATTATAACCATGAATATTGAAAAAAAAGAACCTGGCACCAAGCCAGGATTCTGACATTTAGTCACTTCATGGTTATCTAGCATCTGGGGGACAGGCCAGGTCCTGAGTGCTCTTCAGGTTAGGAGGGTGGAGTACTGCCAAACATTGGGGATGGGGGAAGTGATCCATAGGGCAGCAGCTGCACAGAAAAGGCATGCTTTTTAGCTCCCATAATGTAGCAATGTTTAAGGGGAAGGACTAAGAGCCTGCCCATCCTATCTAACCTGAATATGATTACTCCTGTGCATGACCTTAATGAGTGTGGTCTTAATTTAAAATTTGATTCTAACACATAAAGTGAATCCCCCCGCCAATACGTTCTTTAGGAAGGGGCCAATGGCAAACTACTTCTGAAAAATAAGAAAATTGCAGGGATTTATCCAGGCAGTATCTAAGTTTCAGACACAATTGAACAGAAGAAAAAACAAAATCGTAGCAACCATTCCACATCAATAATTATTCAGGTGGGAAGAAGTGTAAGGGCTTGTTTAAACTGAGAGTTTGGATAGGAATGAGAAAGCAAGAATTCATTGCAAAGAAAACCAAGCCATCCAATTTTTGTTTTTAACAGAATTGATGGAAGTGACTATTTTTTTCTGTACATGTTTACATGTACAGGTCTAATTCAGGAAAGATGCAAAGTATGCTTGTGGAGTTCTCAATGAAAATTCCATTAGAGCCAGTTTGGTGTAATAGTTAAGGTTTCAGGCTAGAAAGCATGAGTCCAAGTCCTGCCTTAACCATGAAAGTAAACTGGGTGTCCTTGAGTCAGTTGCCCTCTCTCAGCCCAACTCATTTTACAGGGTTCGTGTTGTGGAAAAATAAATAAGAGGAAGAAAAAGTGTTGGATGTTTTCAATGCTTTGTATTATTTGTAAAAATAAAAAGACAGGACACAAACTGTAAATAAATAATTCTGAACTGCAGAGATGAATTTTCTGCTAAACCTAGTGAATTACCTGACTTTGTCCTTTCAAATAATGAAGAAATAAATTCCTATTTCTTGTCAATTATAAACACACGATTCCAATATTTCACAGAAAAGCAGACATATTTGCACTCATTTATTGCTGTGGTTGAAACACACAGAGTTACATACTGGAATCTTTCACAACATTTAAGTTGGAGAAAACAGGAGAATTCTTATAATTGTTGGTTGTAATGATGTTATGGATGCATTGGGTCTTGAATGTGCCAGAGTTGTAATATCACAGATACTGAAAGAATGTGTTGAGTTCAGCAGAAGAAACAAAATGCAGCAGAAACAAGGAAAATCTACCATTTTTGTGCAAGAAAACAAACTGCTCATAAATTACCAATTGATGTTAAACCTGAACTTTTCTGAGCAAGGGAATAAGCTGCATTCATCTACACTAAGCAATATAATATAACCCAGGAGCATTTCACCTTGGTTAAATACCAGATACATTAAAGGCCATTGCTAACAGCTATAATGAATGTCACTTGGATGCAGTCTTATTGCTGGCCAGGTGCTATGAGTGAAATACATCAGCCCTTCATTAAGGTCAGCCTAGATTTGGAATGGTTCATCTACGAGGTTTGGCTGGAGGCACCCTTGGGAGTACAGGAACTGAAAAATCTCTTTGGTGCAAAGTGGATTGGAAGAACAGGTCTTAAAGAGTGTCAGAGAAGAGTTATTGTCCATTGCCCATAAGCTAAAAAGAACAATTTGCCAGCAAACGAATAAGGTGCAGTGGCATTTTTAGTAAGGCACAAAAGAAATTTGAGGTAACACACATCTTCTTGGCACAAGTAAGTATGATATTGTAACGCTGTTTCATAAATCAACAATGCTATATTCTCCTCCGGATGGATCTTGGATCCACAAGACCTACTTTTTGTCATAACACTCAAACAAGCAAAACCCATCTTCAATTTATGGTTCTTGGCAAGCTGGACTGCCATTCTATACATGACAAAATCGTTAGTTGCAAATATTAGAGTAATGATGAATTTCAGGGTTACACTATTAAGTACATATTGTAGGAGCAATCTATCCAAAACTGAACATAAATAAAACGTGCAGATTTCAAGGAAGAATTTCAGCAGGATTTAACTCTTCGATTGAAATTATAGGAGTGGGTGGATGTTACAAGCAGGTTGCTCTCCAATATCCCCTTTAGTTTCCCAGTAAGTTTTCTGACATCCCAGCTTATCTTTATATTTTTTCTTCATAATTGGATACTCTTCCTAATCAGCACCAGACTGCAATCTCTTACACTGTTTATTTTCCAATAATGCTTCTGTGGTCTATTTGTACTCTGTACCCATTATAGCAAGCAAAATTAATGTTGACTGACATCTCACTTTGCAACATACCAACTTCCCAATTCTTCTTTTAATTGTTATAAATATGGAAAGTCATGAAGGACCTACTAAAACACCAAGAGAGGTAATCTGCAGTTATCTGGAGACAGGGATTGCGCTGCCTACTCTTGAATTGTAGAACTGTAGAATAGATCTAATTCCAGTTCTGAATTTATAGAAAATGCAACATCCACATTATAAAATGTTTGAGTTGGCATAGTCAGTAGTTTGTGATTAGCTAGGTCCTCTGCCTGGCCAGCCATATTTCATTCTGACTATTCTTTGCCTTCTCTTGCTTATGAACATAATTTTCTGGAAACAACTTTTATCTTTCAGGAGGAAGGATAACCAGTAGGTAATAGAAAGAGGAGCTTTAGAGGCACATCAAGAATAAGCCTCTCCCCAAAGTATTGGCCTTTGATGTCTTTGTTCTGGGAGTTTGTGATGGAGCCTTATTCTCTTGAAAGAACTATATTTCCCTGCTGGCTGGAAGTGCTTTTTCCTAGTACCTCAGCCATGTAGCCTCCAAGCTAAATAAGTATAATATGCTATGTTAGACTATCTTTAGTGGTTTCTGGAAATACATATTAATGCAGAATGTACCCACCAGTTGCTTCCAGAGACGGGACACAGGGAACATCATGCACTGGTGTTAAAGCACTTGCTCAGACTTACATGCTGTTGTTTTTTGCGCATAATTCAAAGTGTTGTGCTGTCATTTTTAATTAAACTATAAAAAAACTGCTTGCCTCGACCCAGCTTGTCTTATCAGCTTTTTCTTTTACTGAAATATTCAAAAGATTCTCTTATTGCATTTCCTATTCAAAATAGGAATTGGAGGAAATTCTACAGTCTGTTTCTACAGTCTAGCCTGAGTGAGAGGTCTGGGCACTCTGGAAGCAGTTTGAAAAGCCATAAATTATTGATTCACGTGTTAATTATTGTAACAATGTTAAATACATTGTAGTTAGGAACAGTAATGGGGAGAGGCACCTAAAGTTTCTCTCTTCTCATGTGCCAAAACACTTGGCTGGCTTAGATTTTATGTTTGAATGCATGATGATGAGATGTTACAGAGTAGCAAAATGACTGGGTATAGCCCTGGACATCTAAAGACAATCATTTTTGGGCAAAGTCCAAATGACATTTGTTAGATGAATTCCCAGCTTGCAACTCCCACCTTTGTCAGATGAATTTCCAACTCCCTTCTTCAAATTAATGACATAATTCTGACACATGCACAATGGGAGGCGATGATTTTAATTTGTTTTTTTTATATTATTTTTATGTTGCATCATTGTCATTTTCTGTTTTATGCTTATTTCTGTTTTAATTATGTTGGTTTTCAAAATAGTGCACACATGCTATAATTTAAGATTTTTTTAAAAAGAGCTATTCAGAAAACAATATTTTAGATGGTGCTGCAATGATTATTATACTTTAAGTGAGGTTGACAGGATGTAGAACATTTAAATCACCAAGAAAATTTCAATTTTCTAAATTGAAACCCAAGAATTTCAATTGGTCCCATGCTATTTTTGTCATGGACCATGGCCAGTTTCCAGGAAGATATAAGAAAAAGCCAGGTGAATAAGGAATTTCAATTAATTCAGCCTTCAAATTTACTAAATAAATTTTACTGAGCAATAGATTATGATAATCTTTTGGAAATTCCTATAGATATCAAGAGTTTAAATTTAGATATCTTATATTGTCCTTTCTGCTACATTCTATGATAGTATAACTAGGTGACTAATTTTATTAATTTGAAACTAATATACGGTATGTTGTGTGTTTTTAAAATATTTTTTAAAAAAATGAATGCATTTCATTTATTCAGAGTATAAATAATATGAGGATTCAGCACTGAGCTAAATCACACACACAGGCACTCACACAAATAAACACACTGGACTGACACCATAGTAGACAAGGAAATTAGGTTGATATGATCATTTAATTGAATGAATACCTTTGATCGTTTTATTAAGGAACATCCAATATTATATGTTGACAGTATTAATTTTCTGAAAAACTCCTGATATGCACTTAGTTAGAGATAAATATTTTCAAAAATGTTAATAAAAAGTATCAGCTTCATAATCTTGAATTTAGATGTAGATTTTTTGGGGAATTTGTAACTTCAAATGCATCGTAGTAAAGATTTGGAGTTAGGGCTGAAATAACTTTTATAAAGAATTGCAAGCCCATTTACTGGGCCTGATGTTCCCCCTTGGTGCAACAAAGAGTTTTACATGGCAGAATGAGGCATTGAGCAATGTTTTTTGTTCACCTACCAGTAAGTAGCATCCTTTTTAAAATTCTCAGCTAAACAATTGCTTTTGTTACCAGCAGTTCGCCAGATGGCTTAGGTTTTGAGAAGATAAAAGAGTCAGTTCCTTCTGCAATTAGAGGTATTTCATGTAATGGTTTAAAGAGGATATTACAGTTAAAGTCACTTCTCCCTAACTGGATACTTTCCCTATATGTTAGATGTGAAATGCCACAACTTTCTCCCTGATTGGGAATTATACGAATTAAAGTCAAACACATCTGAAAATAAGGAAGCATTAAGTGGTTCTGTATTTTTACCTTTTAATTACATAGCTTCAATGTGATCCATATTATCCTTCTCCAAATAAGTGCAAAATATGACAGTATTCCACATATTGGACCCTAAAACCCACTATAGTTAAAGCAGAAATTTCTGTATTTTTTTTCTTTTAATTTGTTTGTCTGCCTATAATCTGGTAATATCATATGAAACATGCAATGATAAGCTTGATTATGGAAGATAACAAACTTCTTCAATTCTTTTATAGGTAAAGGAGAGGAAAATGCAATGGGATAATCCTTCCGAAGTTCATTTATTGGGATTCATAACTATGGATTTTGATAACTAATTCTATCCCTCTCCACAGCTCTCATTAATTTGCCCCCCCAAAAAAGAACTGGGATATGAAATACACGAGAGAGAGGGGGGGAGGGAGGGAGAGAGAGGATTGACCCCCACCTTTTCCTTGACTTTCTAAGTGTGAAAGAAAGCTACCAACCTTCCACTTCTTATAAATGTCACATTAAACCCTATTGCTGTCAGGCCTAATGGAAATTTACAGGCCCAATAGTCCTTGAATTAACTGAAGAACTGTCAGGCTTTGTTATTTCCAGTGGGCTCTGACAATTTTGTCTTAACAAAATAGAGTGTCAGTCCATTTTCCCTTGATGGCTGGAAAGTAACACAACATCTACATTTCTCCACTGAGGCAGTGGAGTTTTTGCAACTGCTATGGTCAGTTAGCATTTCCTGCCAAAATCAGAAAGACTAAACTTTCCTGCTTGTCAAAGACAAATGAAGAAAGACAATAATAAAGCTTCTTAATTAAACAAATAATGGGCCTGCAAGCAACCATATGATATGGTTTAATTTTCCAATTGACTATCGTGGCCAACAACCTTTCTGGTATGTTATATTCATGAAGATACTCCAAAAGGAAACCCATAAGCTTTTTCCTTCCTCATGAATGGCTTCCCTAACCTGGCATCTTCCAGATGTATAGGGACTGCAATTCCCGGAAGTTTCAACTTTTGGCCATTATGGCTAGGAATTCTAAAAACTGTACTCCTATCACATCTGGAGGGTATCAGCTTGGAAAAGATGGAACCATGACAGTAGACAAGTGAAGCGCTTCTGCACCTGTTTTTATTCTTTTTTAACCCACTCATTTGTTATTTTTGCTTTTCTCTTCACTAAGTAGAAATGTTTGCCAAGTAGGTTTCTCTAAGACCTCAGAATTTTTAAAATTATTTGGTGCAAACTGATGGTAGAATTCAACACAATGTTATCTCAGTTTATTAGCATTCTTTAAGACACAATGTCATTTACATATCACAGAGGAAACATTCTATTCTACATTCTATATCATTGTTAGAAGTCTACAGAACAGCATCACAGAAAGCTCAAGCTCTTGTTTTGCATCAAAATATTTTACTGCCAGGGCTGCCATTTTGCTATGCTATGCATTGCCTGCTGACAACCTGAGATATGCAATGATGGGGGGAGATCGATGGTTGGGATGAGGGGAGAGTTAGCATGAGGAATCAAAGCCATGCAGTATGTGTGAGAATCTCCAGCCATTCAAAGGTCATGCAAAGGAATGCCGAACTAACCAGTCTGCGAAGACAGGGGTCATTACCCAAACAATTTGTTAGCACCTATTTGGACGCTTTTTGAAAACCAGGGCAGTGGATGGAATTAAAGGGACATTAACCATATGCTTTGGGCATGAAAACCCCAGATTCAGCTTCTTCTGTAACCACTTGGCTTTAGTGAAGTGTACTTTTGGTTAACCATGGGCCTGAGAGTTTTTTTTCCTAATTGACCCAGTTGGCACAGCTGAAATTTACTTATTCAGTTTTTTAATCTTTATATAGGTAGTCCTCAACTTACCACCATTTGTTTAGTGACCATTCAAAATTACAACAGCACTGAAAAAAGTACTTATGACTATTTTTCATACTTACAACCATTTCAGCATTTCCATAGTCAAGTGATCACAATTCAGACACTTGGCAACTGGCATGTATTTATAACAGTTGCAGTATCCTGTGGTCATTTTATTTTTTGACAACTTATGACAAGCAAAGTCAATGGGGAAGCCAGTTTCACTTAACAACTATGAATTAATAATTGCAGTGATTCATTTAACAAATGTGGAAAGAAATGTGGTCAATGAGGCAAACCTCACTTAACAACCATCTTGGTTAGTAATAAAAACTTTGTGCTCAATTATGTCAAAGACTATCCATAAGGCACTGATTATCACTTTAAAGCCTTCATGGCTTGGAACAGATTATCTAAAGGACTGCCTTGTCCCAGTGCTTTCTACCCCTCCAATTCATGTTATGGGTTCTGAAATTTTGGCTAGCACAAACCAGGAGACATGGTTTCTCTGCCATAGCCCCTCCCCCTGGAACATTCTCCCTTCAGTGATTAGAATGACCATGACTCTGCAGCCTTTGGTAAGGGCACAAAGACTGGATTGCCTATCTGGGCCCAGGGCTCTGAGCGTGCTCTGGGCTTTATTTCTTGACTGTACTAATATTCACAGCAATAGTTCTACCCATTGATTACTTTGTATTAATTTAAATTTGTTTTTACAATTTATGATATACATTGTCAAGAATCAATTGGGCAGGTTTAGAAATCAAATAAATAAATACAGGAAATAGTTCAGTGGTGAGTGAGAAAAAGAAAACTTAAACCATTCATCTAAGGCTGATCCTGTACAAGGAAGGTTTGAATAAGGAGGAAGGCATTTAAAAGCTATATTTCATTTTTGCGTGTATTGCATCAGTCGTGGGTTTCAAATTTTTTTAGAAGCTCTTCTATAGGTGTGGCCTGCTTTGTGGGAGTGGCTTGCTGGCCATGTCACTGGGTGGGTATGGCCAACTTTTAAAATGTAGTGAAACTCACTTAACAATGCTCTTACTTAGCAACCAAAATGTTGGCTCAGAAACTCTGGCATTTGAAATACGCAAGCCTTAAAGCTGTCAAGTTACAAGACCCTTGCACCCCTAACCCTTTAGAAAAAAAACCGAGGGGTGTTCAAATTTGACAGCTTTAAGACTTGTGGACTTCAACTCCTAGAATTCCTCCTCTCGCTCTTCATCTTGATGATGTGCGGACAGGCGGGCGGGGAGCTGGAACTGGTTCTAAATGGCACTGTAGATTTTTGGAACCTCTTCTATAGAAGAGGTTAGAACTGGCAGGAACCCACCCCTGTATTGCATGCACAAAACCATCCCTCCCCCAATATCATTGCTGCTGGTCCATGGAACCAAAGGTCTGGTGGCCATTGCTCTATCATATCTAATTATCAATAAACTATATTGACTCTTATTCCTTCTTCTAGAACAATATAGCCCTGTGATAGAGTCAAATCTACTGATGCTTCAGAATAATTTATCGCTCGCACTATGCATTGTTATATTATATATGAATGGAAAACAGAAATTGAAAGCCAGAGGTATCTTGATTACTATATAATTTTTCCTTTTTCATTCACACTTAAATTGTAACATTATGACTGTTACAATTTACTTATTCTTAACATCTTTCCTCTCAGATGCATTAAGTGCCCCACTTAATATATTATTAAACAAGTTCAACTTACTAAATAGAGATTCAGCTTACACCTTTAGTATAAGGTTAATCAAGGTAATCTGAAAAGAAAATGTCATAAAGGAATCAAAACTTTGCAAATAATAATTCTTAGAATAGGATGGAGATGTTATTCTCATACTAGCCAAATCCTTCCTTTCTAATAATGGCATGGCATTTTACATAATTATATATGCAAATAAAAAGACAAAAAGTATTTATGTGTTTTGTATGCCCAGGTAAAAATTATTTCCATTATGTGCAGGGCCAGATTTAGATGAAAAGAGGCCCTAGGCTATTCCACTTATGAGGCTCTTCCACCTCCCATTTTTAAGTTTGTAAATTACATGAGAGACAATAAAATACATCGTTACTGTGATATATATCAATATATATCAATATATATAGCTGGCCTCCCGATGGAGGGCGGCTCTGTTCTGCGGCAAAGGCAGAAAGGCCAGCCGCCTCCCCTGCTGCGCTCAGCTGCTTGGCTCGGCCCCCTCACCCTCATCTGCCTGGCCGCTGGTGGGCTCTGCATCAACGGGGCGGCTACTGGGAGCGGCCGCGCCTCTCACCCGACCACCGGTGCCAGGAATGTGGGCAGGCTCCCCAACTGCCGTGGCGCTGGAACGATCTTAACCAATACATTTTTATATTTGTTTAGTAGCTATATACGTAGAATTTCTCCTTATTTTCGGTTCAATGTTTTAGTGTTCACTGTTTTTAGAATAGTGTAATTTTAATTTTGCTAACAATTTGAATGTAGGCCCCTCTTGATCTTAAGGCCCTAGGCTGAAGGAAAATCCGGCCCTGATTATGTGGAAAGAGAGAGGGTGTAGTTAAAAAAATAGTGTCTTTATCCCATTATGCACTACGCATTGAACAGGGAAAGAGAGGAAGTGAAATCCAGAATCCCTGCTGAAGTATGGAAACAATTCACATAGAAGAAGAGTAGGAAAGTAATAAACAAGTAGCACCAGAAGGCTTTTATACAGAAGCACCTAATGGCTGAAGATGAATAATAGGACCACTTTCCCAGTAACGGCATTTGGTACAGAAATGCTGAGACTGTACCTTTATGTAGTACTTTAGCCATTTAGCTACCTTTGGTATCTGTAACAAGTCTCTTTGTTACATTTTCACATTCTCAGTTTTTCACTCACTGTAACATTACTCTACACAGATGTTCCTTGACACTTGTTTTGGGTTTTACATCTGATATTGTTTGTAGTTTTCCTTGACTTAACCTGATGTGTGGTCTGAGCTTTCTAACCAGCTTTTTCAATTTCCCATGAATTTATAATATGTTCACAAATTTAATCCTACCATTTAAAAATCTGTCATAAATATTTTGCACACACACCTTCTGCCAACACAGCAGCAACATTTGCTCTGGATTTACATCAGAGTGAGTTATTTTGACCCTACAGATGCTTTAGAACTGATGCAGAGAAGATGAGACTTATTCTATGTAGACTCTTGGTACAATACCACATATGTAGAATGACACAGAAAGCTCTTAGCCTTTATATTCCTGGTCTTATTTTTGGCATGTTTGATAATTTGAATCTAAACAAGATTTGCAAGTATCTTAAATTCTACTAAATATCTTAAATTCTATATTATGGTAATTATTCTCACTCAGGTGACTGGGCGGTATTCAACATCAAGTTAATAAATGTTATTTTTAACATTTGCAACATATCTGATTGGAAAAAGCAGTTTTAGAGACTGTGCAATAATCATAATATAAGAAGGTTGCCCTGAATTTAGATTGATCAAAACAATAGTGATATTTTGGGGGGGGGGGATGACCCTCATTTGATTTCAATATTGTATTCTCAGCAACTAATTTGAAAATTAAAAAATCAGAGAGAAAAACTCTTCATCCTTTCAGCTAAATAGAGTGCTGCACTATTATTATTCTCAAACTGGCTTACATATGTAATTTTAAGTACAATTTTCCCTGCCTACATGTTCCATATGCTTTCCATTTCTATATCATGTTAATAGGGCTAATTTTCCAAAACAAAAATTGGGATAGAAAAATAACAGATTAAAAGCATTTTATTATAGTTTTTATTGTTATTCTCTTTTTTCCTGCAGTTCAAAGTGAGTTACAAAAATAAAGCAACACAACTATAAAACATTTTAAAACAGCCATTGGGAAAAGCAGCAGGATAAAAACAAACTATTTCATCAGTTATGGTAATCCATGTATATAACAGATAATTAGATAATAAGCTCTTTTTAAGAAAGAAAGAAAAATTGTCTAGGAACAATAAGGGTGGGCTACCCTACCTAGGGAAGGCTTAGTCACTTCTATAAAAATATCCAGTCCCACACTTGTCCATCATATCTCATATAAAACTTGGACAGACCTTAGAGTCTTCAGTATTGACTTTAAGTTTTGTAGTGGCATCATATATGGAAAAAGACAATTCTTGAGAAAGGTATTCAACCTTTTAACAGGTCAAACATGCTGTTTAATTGTGTACAGTGAATTCTAAACTGAAGCCAGAAACAAGTAGGAAGGCAGTGCAGATGATGTAAGATCAAACCAATATTTTTGGTCATCAGTCTCAGGTATCACTTAGGTTACATTGCAGTAGTGAGTAACAGTGAGCTAGGCAGAAAGTAAAGAGAGAATGAATTATGTTTCTAAGTTAATTTTATCTAGGAAAGTCAATTGCATATTTTTAGCTGGAGCTGATAAAAGGTGTTTAGCCATTGCCATCACCTATACATCAAATTCCTGTTCCATAAATATCCCCAAAACATTCTTCATAGAAAGAGCAATTTTATCCAGAATAGGACAAAAATATCTTTATTCAGATTAGAACTGTTGACTAACCTCCATTATGCCTTCATTGTATTGTTTGTCTTAATCTGTTCTATAACTAGCCTCAAATATCACTTTATCATTTTTACTATTAACTGCTTCCATTTGTCTTTCATTATTCAATGTTTAGATGTGTTGATGTTCAGAATACAAATTATTTAAACATGTTCTGAAGCCAAGTAAGACAATATATCTACTTTAGGAGGTTCAAGAATTCTGCAGCAACTGAAATTGAAAAGCAAGGACAATGGCAGAACTTGCGATCCCAGCATTTCCTGCATTTTTCCAAATTGGCTGGGTTTGAGATGCTCTGTACAATATTAGAGTTTTTAATTGAAATTTCTGGCAGCAGAGTTTTGTACCCAACATAATAAACTACATCAATACAGATATGTTCATAAATTCTACATTAGTGCAGGTATGCGCATGAATTCTAGGATTTGTTTATTCATTAATGTGGATTGATTATTGGTATAAAATTTTATCCTAATCAGTGCTTTGGCATGAACACCTATTTCTGCACTCACTGAACTGCCTAATGACATTCTCTCCCAGGGGTCTTCACTTTAAAGGACCTAGTCTAGCTTTTAGAAGTACTCTGAAAAATCCTCTTGCCAACTTGAACAGGCACAGTATTCTATTCCTTTGCTAGATTTTGCATGCTCAGACTTGGGTTTAGCTGATCCAGGTTAACAGTTTCCAAATAGTTTGCTGGGACCTAACTTATATAATTCTTCTCAAGGCTTTATGTCTGTGGGGTGGAAAGCCTAGACCAATTTCCTCTTCCTTCTCTTGCTTATTTTCTAGGATTAGTTTGACCTGTCCCATCTCTGGCAAAGTATTTAGATATCTAGAAGCTTACCAGGGATGTTGTCAGAAAGAGATTGTGGGGAAAATCAATACTGCAAATTCTGTTCACAGAAAGATAGAAAGATGGTGGTAGTTAAGGAATACAAATGCAATGTGAGAAAATCCTTTGCAGGATGAAGTCAGACTTGAAGGCAGAGCAGAAACTTCTACAGCCAGAGAAAGCATAATGCCATTTATCAGACAAGGGGAAAAATAGATACAGAGGTTGTTAAAAAATACTTGGGAGATTTTTGAGCCACTAGACAGCAAAAGATACATCAAATGAAAATGTATGGGCAACCTGAAGCACTAAAATATAGTGCCACACAATTGAGTTTATTTCATTATTTCATATCATTTATTTGCTATAGCTTTCTGACCTCCTTCAATCCACTGTTTGCTATAGCTTTCTAAGCTCCTTCAATCCATTTTTGTGAAAATTACCAACATGTTCTTGCCATTTTTATATGGAAACACACAAAAATTGCAAGGATTAAAATACTTGACATTTAAAAGACAGGGAATAACCTCCAAGTTCTTTTCCAACTCAGGAAAAATATCCTGGTACTCTTTGTTCACTTTTCATTGTCACCCTATCCAGTAAGGACCTTGGCTTGTTAACTTGGCTTTTAGTTACTAAATTGATTTCCAGTTCCTGGTATAAGTGTTGAAACTGGTATTAGTGGCATAATCATGAAGTGAATTGTTTTGAGACTCAAAGGTATGATATAAACACTTTCCAGTTCAGTCCACAGTTTTCAGTGAACAATTCTATGAAGTGGCTATGCCCTTGTTTTCTTCATAGTGACTTCCTGCCTGAAAATATTAAGCCAAGCCCTAAGAACCCTTTTCTGAAGAAGCAGTCAGCCACTTTATTTCTTTTATGGACTCTCATTCTCCCCAATTCCCAAATCATTTTAAACAACAGCCTCCAGTAAACAGTACACAATGCCAGAATGAGACATTTGCTTTAGCAACATGTTGATGGAAGACAGGTAACATCTTTATGCCCAGGAGATATCTGCCCAAGAAGAAATTGTTTAAACTTAACACATCTCCTAAAAGGTCCTTACAGACTGCAACCACGAAGGAAGTCTGATCCCCTTACTCCTTTCATCTACCCAACCTTCTCCAGCAACGGTACCAGATTTAAATATTGAACTGCAGAAGGCTCAGGGCTGACCCTTGAGTGCACTTGGATTTTACAAACTGTCACATGGCGAGATAGTGATGGTTTTTGATGCTGTCACCTTTTCAGTCAGTCCAGATGAACTAGAATCACCATTTCAGTTATATCATAGCTTGCGGGCGAGAACATGTCACCCTCTTTATTTCCAGCTCAGAACAAGCTGCTTAGGCAGATGCTAACTGTGGTCCTCCCTGCCATGTTCTTTGGAGTGGCCTTTGTCTGGGTTAATTGAGCCCCCACTCCATTTAATAGGCTGTTGAAGCCTTATTGAAACGGAGCTAGTGCCGCAGGTTAAATACATTGCCGTGCTCCTGTTAATCCCCTCATTAACAGAGTTGTAAAGCTTGTTGAGAGCTGTGAGCCTGCATATATTAAAGAAGAGTTCTTTGCTAGAATGCTATCAATAAAATGACAAAACCAGTTTGCAAATAGTGAAATCAACAATGACAGTGAGCTACATGTTTTAGAAGAAATAAACATCTTAATAACAGATAACTCTTATTTTCGCAGTGGGAGAATTAAAGAAAAGGTACCTGAAGAACATGAATTGTTTTTTATATCATCATCATCATCATCATCATCATCATCATCATCATCATCTATTAGTTGGAAGTACAGTAAAGATAATAAATAAAAAGGTCGGGTAGGTTGAAATGAAAGAGCAAGCAAAGGAGAAATATATTATTTCTTCCTGATTGCATTCTGGTCAATGAGCCATTTGGTTAGCACCACACTTACAAGAAGCACCGAAAGCAAATGCATGTTTCAAACAAAACCTGAGAGAATGTGAGATGCAAGAATCCTTAGAGATTAGAAAAAGCCAAATACAGGAATGGTGGATAGAATGACTTGAGAAAGGAGAAAATCACTAATGATTCACCAATGGGTGGAGTAGAAGAAACTACACAGACATAATTTGTGGCAATCATAGACTAGGTATGTAGAATTTATCAAGTTTTAAATAGCCCTGAGTTTTTCTAATTTACAGACAATTGTAACAGTGATGGATTCTGTTATGATCCAGAAACAAATGTAAGGAGAAATAACTTTAGCTGATGGGTATGATGAATCACATGTTGAGTGTAATGAAGCCAGAAATATGAATTAAATGTGCATGATAAGGAAACAATTTTTTCACCTGGACCATACAATTCCTTCAAATTCAAAATTCATAACTGAGTATATATATATGAATCAACAGAAAATATCTGAGCAACAATGAACATGACTTCCAAATAATGGCAAAGAAGGATTTTTAAAGGTTAATTCTTAAACCAAGGAGCTCATTTCCAAGGGGATGTAGATGAGAGAATGTGGGAATGAAATGGAGTGACTGAATGTTCTATCTTCTAATGACAAGAAATTACAAATTATTATTTGTATAGCATATACTGAGTCCTTTGTCTATAAATGTAATTTATATATAAAATAAAAAGGCAGGAAGGGAGGGAGGAGGAAAGTCAAGTTTTAAAAGATTCTAATTTCAATGCTTCTATACATCTAAGCCTATCCTTTAATTTGCATTCTGCATGCATCATAGGTATTACCTACAAAACAATGTCTGTAAAGCTGCCCCTTTTCTACTCCACTATCTTATTAGTTACAGAACAACAGGTTTAATTATCAAAGAGGAGATAGCTGAGCTTGTTAACCTTCAGCAGATCATCCCAAACAAGCCAAGTATAGACATATACATACTGCAAAATCTGTGTATGTATTTATATTAAGAAGACTTTAACACACAGGAAGGACTAAGAATCCAAACTTCAACTCCTGGAGAAAGGGAAAATATAAAAGCCAACAGTAATCTCTACAGACATAAAAGCTAACAAACCAACAAATAACAAAGGGCCAAGTTTCATCCAAAATATCACAATAATGTAATTGTTTTTCATGTGCTCTAGATTCAGCAAGCAAATTTCACTATCCCAAATCTTTTGTCTAATTTGAATCCTAAATAAGATGCCAATTCAATTTGCATTGAATGAAAGTATATTCTGAAATACCAGATCTCATGTAAATCATATATTTTGTTCATCCATATCTCTCATAGGCATTTTTATTTTAAATTTGGATTGAAATGCAGTGATTATGATGATGAGTATGATGATGAGTCATCATCAGTTCTGACTCTTAGCAACCCCATAATTTCTCCAAGAAGAACCTTTGTCTTCCAATAGTGCACCCATCACCACTGTAATTAAGTCAATTCACCTTGTTGTTGGTTAGCCCCTTTTGTTCCACATTTCCCAGCATGATATATTTCTCAGGAGAGAAATGCCATAAATAATCTTAAAATATAGCACTGTAGAAGTAGGGAGATGATACAGGACTATCATAAATAAAGCCCAGTGAAATTTATCATTAAGCTTTAATATCAAAGAGTAATAATAACGAAACTACATAAAATAGTAATAGCAATAGTAGTAGACTTATATACCGCTTCATAGGCCTTTCAGGCCTCTCTAAGCGGTTTACAGAGAGTCAGCATATTGCCCCCAACAATCTGGGTCCTCATTTTACCCACCTCGGAAGGATGGAAGGCTGAGTCAACCCTGAGCCGGTGAGATTTGAACCGCTGACCTGCTGATCTAGCAGTAGCCTGCAGTGCTGCTTTTAACCACTGCGCCACCTTGGCTCTAAAAATATATATTTGTAAATTGTCTTTGACCCAAAGATACATATTATGATTACATGAATCCTTGCTTATCCCTGATAAATTGCATCTGTGTTCTACAAAATGATTCTCTTGTTAAAATTATAGGGGTTGAGAATCCTTTGCTGAGCAACCTATGGCCCATGAGTAGTCATTGTACTATCAGTACCAGTATTTCCTACTGCAGGAGATTAGCACCCACCCCTCTACTAGAAAAATGAAATATCCTAAGAAATATTAAAAAGGCAAAATATTATATTTCCCTAGATGAAAATGGAGAAACATATTTTTAGGCAGGAAACAGACTCATTCTTAATCCCCCCCTTTGACAATGGGGCCATTAAGGCCTGAGCCAGTCTATTCTACATAACAAAGATCTACCCCCTTCAGGCAGAGCCATTTCATTGCCCTTCATTGCACCACTCAACAAGTTTCAACCAAACTTAGCACACAGACAACCTACGAAGCTAGCTATGACCTCTGACAGAACGAACCAGGATACTCTTCCTGTGTCCCAGGAAGTTCAAAGCCCAGAGAGGGCATAAAACCCAGAAACTCTCAACATCTCTTCCCTTTTCACCCAGGAGCTCCAAGGCATGTGATCCTATGTCCACCATTAAACCATCTTTCCAAAAAACCATCATGAATCCAGTACCTTTTTCCCTACTTGGAAATGAACCCAGATGGACATTTCTTCCAACACTACTTTTGGAAATTGTAATCTCTACATCACCATATTAAACAAAACAGTGTTAAGGGATTTAGCCCATTCAGAACTTTGAACATCAGTAGAACATGGCATAAAAATTATCATGATGAATACTGTAGAAGAGATATTATCTTTTATAGGATAACAATTAATGTTTTTAAAATGAATCTTAAATACATAAGAGGTTTTTTTTGATTGATTTAAATAGTTCCTTTAGAATCTTATAATTTATAAATTATAAACTACATAATTTACTATAAAATTTATATTTAATAATAAATCAAGTATCAACAGATGGCAAGATATCCAGCAGGCCATTAAGACACATAGAAATGTACATATCTATCTATATGTATGTATATATATACAGTGTTTGTGTGTGTGTGTGTGTGTGTGTGTGTGTGTACACAAATGAGCATTGCAATCTAAGATAATTTTGGCTTTGGGAAATGTTCTTACTTTATCAGACTGACTGTGTGATTGTTTTATTAACACCCTTTTCATTTTCAGCTCTTTTCACTGTTGATAGTCTTTACAAATTATGCCCTCATTTTGCTAAATTTGGATTCCCCAAGAACTTGCGGTTGTCACATTCTACCAGTGCTAGACTTCTGCTGCTGTGAATTAATGGCAATGCTTGTTCTGGAGCTGGGAAAGCAAATTCCAGTGGAAATTATATTTATCATCTTTAACTGTTGATATTCACAAATCTCTGAAAGAAGATTCCCAAATGCAAAGGTAATAGGTGGATGTCCCAAATCCAGGCATGCCCTTTCCTGGGGTACTTCATTCTTTTGAAAAAAAGAAAATATTTCTAACTTAAAGTTGAACTGTGGGGTCCTTAGTGTTTTCTGGACTTGTTTTCTTGCAGATGTTTCATTACCAAACTAAGTCACATCATCAATGTTAGAAGGGAATAGGATTTGTTCTTATTTTATATACTAATGGCTTGCCCTGTCAGTATTTGTGGAAGTAATCTTGATGGTTCCTTGATTTGGCTATTGTTACTGTTAGCTTTTCTATCTGAGTTTGTGGTTCCTTGATTAGGATATTTACTTCTTTATTGTTGGTCTATGTTAATCTTGGTATTAATCTCGACTGATCTGGATGTTAGTTCAAAATTAAATTAAGATTATTTACCTTAAAAAAAAGGTGAATCACCATTATTTCTTTTATCACTTTTGGCAGAAACTATTGCATACTCCATATTTAGTGCAGACTCCTCCATCTCCACCAGCATAAAAGTAAAATAATAAAGTTGAGCTTCTAGCTGACAAGTCCAGGGTTATTTTACTGAGCTGAGAACTCCTGCTGATGAGGCAGCTTGATGATCCTTATTGTCCCTGTTCAGGCTCTCCTCCAAGAACCTAAGGCCTCAGTAGATCCCACTATATCAGCTGTATGCAAAAGATGACAAAGCTTTGACTCCTCATCTCTCCATTTCAACTGGAGCAAAAGTGTTAATAAAGCTCATGCTCTTAATAGAGCTTATTTTCTCACTTTGGTTCAATAGGAAGTAACCAAGCGATGAATGTGAATCAGCATGGGAACAAGGACAATTGAGAGTTGAGGTCACAGAGGAGACAAGGGGCAGGAGTTCAGATGTTAGCCTGCTGAAAACACTGATGCTCAATCTCACTCCAATATTGTATACTTTTCTGGATTTCTCCAAATTAAGTTTACCTATGACATCTTCCTCCTGATAACATTCCATCTTTTTATTTTCTTGGAATGACAAAGATTCATAGCAGTAATAGAGTCATCCAACCAGCCAAGGATGTAATGAATGAAGTGCAAAAGTCAGCATATGGAGTAGAAGATAAACTGAAACCAACCATCTGATTTAGCTATTTGTATTCTTGTATGAAGCAGCATTAATAAATATATGCAGGTCTTGGCGTATTCAGGTCTTTTCCTGTGTAAGATTGACAGTATCTTGGTGACATTTTGACAAGGTCACACTCGTCATCTTCAGGTTGGTGCCTTTGGCTTCGTGCTTGTGCGAGCAAAGTGTGATCGGAGCTGCCATTTTTTTATAAATATAGGTGGGTGGGTGTGGAATGTTGGCTTTGTTGCTTTAAATGGATTGGTTGGCTGTGTTGTCACATCTTGATTGGTTGATGGAATTGATGTTTGGTGAGGGTGATTGGTGATGGTGTCCTGTGTTGTTCTGGGTCCTGTGTTGGTTTTTGTGGCTGGGACTCGTTTATTGACTAGGGCTAGTTTCCAGATGTCTGGTAGGTGGGAGGTATTATCACATTTATTCATGTTGTGGGGATGTTTCTTTATTTCGATAGCTTCCATAATTATTCTCTTGTTGAAGTGTTCAGTTTTGGAGAGTAATTTGGTTTCTTCAAAATCAATTTCATGTCCTGTTGCTTTAAGGTGCTGGAAAAGGGAGGAAGCTTTTTCTTCTTTTCTACCTGCGTTCTTGTGTTCTGCGATGTGTGCATTTAGTTTGTCTAATGTATGTGGCTGGGCAGATTTTGCATGGTATTTCATAGACTCCTTGGTTTTCTAGCTGGATTTTGTCTTTGGGATTTCTTAAGATGTTGGCTATGTTTTTGGTCAATGCCGAAGGCTGTCTTGATATTGTGTTTGTGGAGATTTTTGCTGATTTTATCTGTGGTGTCTGATGGAAGGGAGGAGAGTGATGCCGTTGTCCTGTTCTGTGTCTCGGTTCTTGGTGGGGGGGTGTCTCCTTTTGGATTAGGTTGGTAATTGTGTTTCTTTGGAATCCACTGGAAATTAATATATTTGTGAGAGTGTGTAATTCAGTTTTCAGGTAGTCTTTGTCACCTAAGCGTTTGGTTCTGGAGATGAGGGTCTTGGCTACAGAGTGGATTTGTGCAGGGTGATGATGGGATTGTGTGTTTAAGTAGCAGTTGGTGTTTTTTCCCCCCAGTAGATAGTGTGTCCTAGGGAGCCATTGGGTTTTTTTGTAGATTAGGACGTCCAGAAAGGGAAGTTGGTTGTTAGCTTCTATTTCCATAGTAAATTGTATTTTGGAGTGTAGGCTGTTGAGGTGTGTGAGGAAGTTGTCCTATTTTTACTTCCCATGTGGCCAAATTATGACAGTGTCATCTACATATCTAAGCCAGAGTTTGTGTTTGTATTCAGATTTATCTAAGGCGTTGGTTTCAAAATGTTCCATGTATAGGTTTGCGATGACGAGTGAGAGGGGTGATCCCATAGGTGCTCCTTCTATCTGTTTGTATCTTTGTCCATTGTGGGTGAAGTATGCGTTGGTTAGGCAGTGGTTGGTCAGATCTAGGATATGCTTAGGGAGGGTTGTATTTGTTTTGGATAGCTGTTAAGGCTTCTTTAATAGGCACTTGGGTGAAGAGGGATGTGACATTGAAGCTCACGAGTAGGTCGCTGGGTTGTAGGTTTTGTTTCTTTATTGTTTCTATGAAGTGGAGAGAGTTTTGTACGTGTGAGGTAATGGATTCTGAGTAGGGCTGAAGTTGTTTGGCAAGAAATTTGACAAGATTCTGTAGAGGTGAGCCTATGGAGCTGACTACGGGTCTGAGTAGTGTTCCTTCTTTGTATATCTTGGGGAGGCCATAGAGCTTGGGGCATCTGGATGATTTCTCTCTGGGGATGATTCTTTGCTGGATCTCTTCACTGATGGGAGAGGCTTTTATTTTAGATTTGGTGTTTTTTTCCAGGTAGGTGGTGGGGTCTGTGTTTAGAGGTTTGTAAGCAGGATCTTGGAGTAGGTTGGATCATTTGGCTTGGTAGTCAGATGTGTTCATCACCACATGGCATTACCTTTGTCTACTGGGAGAATGATTATGTTGTTGCTTTCCTCAAGTTGGTGAGTGCTTTTTGTTCTTCTTTATGTAAGTTGCTTCTGGGTGGATTGCTGGAGCAGAGGATGTTGGTGACTTCAAGTCTGATTTTATTGGCTTCATCTGGGTTGATTTTGGTTAGGTAGCTTAAACCTCGCATATGATGTTTTCAGTGGGGATGCGTTTGGGGGCGACTGCAAAATCGAATCCTTTGGAAAGGACATTGGTTTCTGCTATGGTGAGGGTCCTGTCTGATATGTTATGTACTGTTTGTTTCATGAGTTGCTGTGCTATTTATAGAAAGACAACAGCTGCAATCACGCTTTGCTTGCACAAGCATGAAGCTGAAGGCACCAGCCTGAAGATGGCGAGTGGGACCTCATTGAAACATTGCCAAGATACTCTCAATCTTACACAGGAAAAGACCCAAATATGCCAAGACCTGCATTCACACACACACACACACAGACACACACACACACACACACACACACACACAGGTTGTCACTCAATTCCACTTAATTGGATTAAGGTAAAGAAGAACCTGAAGACGTTTATTTTCATTTTATACATACATAGATACATAGATACATACATACATACATACATACATACATAGATACATAGATACATACATACATACATACATACATACATACATACTGTGTGTGTATGTATGTGGTATATGTATGTATATATGTATGTATATGTATGTATGTATATATATGTATGTGTATGTATGTATGTATGTATGTATGTATCTATGTATGTATGTATGTATACAAGAGCCTGAAGGTTTTTTCTTTTTCCCCCCTTTCCTTTTTCTCTTTTTATGGTTATTTGGGATTATATTTATCCTCCATATAAGTGGATTAAGGTATAGAATAACCTGAAGATCTTGTATTTTTCAGCCATCATATAGTACCAATTGTTTGGAAATGAATAAAAAAGATAATGGCTATCGGCTCTTCAATACCAATTTCTTCCACTTCACCATCTGGAGGACAAAGATCAATGCAGACAAATGTTGCAACAGGAAAAAGAAAAGGAAGCGACATTGCAGATGATTATGCAAGGAATTCAAAAAATACAAATAAGAACAGAGAATATTGAAAGGAGAACAGAGAATATTGAATAAAGAACAGAGAATATTGAACAAAGAACAGAAAAACAGATGAAAAAATTGAGAATATCCACCAAATGATGATGAAATATGAGGACAGATTTCAAAAATTTGAAGAAAAAGATGAACAAAGTGATAAGAAAATTTGAGATATTGACAGCAGATTGAGCATGGTCGAAAAAGATAAGAGTGTTTATTAAGTAATTAATAAGGTGTTAATTACAGATAGTTGATACCAGAAGGTCTCATGTTTGTATGGCAAGGACAAAAATACAGAATAGATTCAATTGAGAAAGCAGAACTATTTAAGCAGAACATTTGAGAGGGAAAGAGGAGGAGACAGGAAAAGAAGAATCATTAATTGAATTTCAAGAGGAATGCTTATTAGTAACTGAAAAAGAAGAAGGTATGGTAGGAGGCATTGTGAAGCCCAAAGAACAACGAGAACTGAGATCTACTAGAGCAGTAAATCCTTCTTATAAAGTATAATATGGAAGAGAAAAAATTGATTACAGTTAATATAAATGGATTTAATTCAGCTACTAAAAGAAGGAAAACATTTCACAAATTAGAAAAACTAAAATTTAATATAATCTGCCTACAAGAAGTTAATATTAAAAAGCAACATGAACAAATATTGATACCGCCAAAACTAGGGAAAATATTTATGCCGTTGACACAATGTAAGAAAAGAGGAGTGGTTTTATATATTAAAGATACAATTTCAGCAAAACAAATTTATACAGATGATGATGGAAGAATCCTGATGGTGGAAATTATTGACAATAATATGAAAATACTTTTAATAATAATTCGTAATTTAATAAACTTATATGCCGCCCAATCCCGTAGGACTCTGGGCGGCTTACAAATACAAAGATAAAACAAAAAAAATAGGGGAAAGACGAGAACAATTTAAAAGGAGCACACCATACACTCGACTTAGCTGGGGACTGGACCTCATTCATGGGTCATCAGCAGTCCCAGGCCTGCCAGAACAGCCAGGTTTTGGTCACTTTTTGGAAGGCCACGAGAGTGGGAAGGGTCTGGATGTCTGCGGGAAGATCGTTCCACAGGGCCGGAGCAGCTACAGAAAAGACTCTCCCCCAAGGGGCCGCCAGCCAGCATTGTCTGGTTGACGGCACCTGGAGGAGGCCCAGCCTGTGAGTTCTTATCGGTCATTGGGAGGTATGCAGCAGGAGGCGGTCTTGCAGATATCCAGGTCCAAGGCCATGTAGGGCTTTAAAGGTAATAACCAGCACCTTGAAGCGCGTCCAGAGACCAATAGGGAGCCAGTGCAGCTCGCGGAGGATAGGTGTAACATGGGTGTATCGAGGTACACCTGATATCACTCGCGCGGCTGCATTCTGGACCAACTGTAGTCTCCGAACACTCTTCAAGGCAGCCCCATGTAGAGCGCATTGCAGTAATCGAGCCTTAAGGTGACGAGGGCATGAGTGTCCATTCGAAGTGCCTCCTGGTCCAGATAGGGCTGCAACTGGTACACCAGGCGAACCTGGGCAAAAGCCCCCCTGGTCACAGCTGACAGATGGTGTTCTAATGTCAGCTGCGGATCCAGGAGGACACCCAAGTTGCGGGCCCTCTCTGAGGGGTGGCACGGGGCGGACAGATACAGCTGGGTATCGTCTGCATATTGGTGGTATTTAATCCCGTGCTGGCGAATGATCTCACCCAGTGGCTTCATGTAGATGTTAGATAGGAGGGGGGGACAGGACCGAGCCCTGCGGCACCCCATATGTAAGGGGCCTAGGGGTCGACCTCTGTCCTCCAACCAACACTGACTGCGACCTGTCTGAGAGGTAAGAGGAGAACCACCACAAAATGGTGCCTCCCATTCCCACCTCTCCCAGTCGTCGCAGAAGGATACCATGGTCGATGGTATCGAAGGCCGCTGAGCGGTCAAGAAGCACCAGGATAGAGGAATGTCCTCTATCCCTGGCCCACCAGAGATCATCGGTCAGCGCGACCAAAGCAGTTTCAGTGGAGTAACCAGGCCAGAAACCCGACTGAAAGGGATCTAGATAGTCTGCTTCATCCAAGGACCGTCGGAGTTGAAAGGCCACCACCTTCTCAACAACCTTCCCAACAAAGGGGAGGTTGGAGACTGGATGATAGTTTTTAAGAATAGCTGGATCCAGAGAAGGTTTTTTAAGGAGGGGTCTCACCACTGCATCCTTTAAAGGCTGCGGGAAAGATCCCTCCTGTAGAGAGGTGTTAATAATCCTCTGGAGCCACCCTCGTGTAACCTCCCTGCTGGCCGAAACCAGCCAGGAGGGACACAGGTCCAGTAAGCAAGTGGAGGCACTCACCGCTCCCATGGCCTTGTCCACTTCCTCAGGAGTGACAAGCTGGAACTCCCTCCAAGAAATCCGATCAAGGCCCACCCTCCGCATCTCGGCAGGTACTGTCCAAGTGGAGTCCAGGTCCATCCGAATCTGAGCGACTTTGTCCGACAGAAACTGAACAAATTCCTCAGCTCTTCCCTGTAAGGGTTCCTCCGCATCCCTCCCTTTCAGGAGAGAGCAAGTTATCCTAAACGGGGCACCGGGCGAGATTCTGCAGATGCAATAAGAGCGGAAAAATGAGCACATTTTGCCGCCCGTATCGCCACTAAGTAAGTCCTAATAAAGGTTCTTAGCTGTGTTCGGTCAGATTCGGAGTTACTGGCCCTCCAACGTTGCTCTAGGCATCTCTTCTGGCGTTTCATCTCCCGGAGTTCCTCGGAAACCAAGGAGCCCTCCTGGATCCACTGCCACAGAGGGGCCGCAAAGGCGCAATCCGGTCAAGAGCCCCAGCTGCCGCTATATTCCAAGCAGCGACCAAGGACTCTGTCGGATTGTGGGCAAGGGAGTCAGGTATCTCCCCAAGCTCCGTCTGAAATCCCAATGGGTCCATCAGGCGCCTGGGGCGGAACCACTTAATCGGCTCCACCTTCCTGCAGTGGGGGAGTGGTTTCTGAAAATCCAGCCTCAGTAGCAATTTACGCTCCAAATGGCAATCAAGAAGAATTTTATAGAAAATTACACATAAAAATAATTGAATTGGATTATGTTAATATTTATATGATGGGAGACTTTAATGGAATAGTAGATGAGAAATTGGACTATAAAACACAGAAAACAATAAAGCAAAGTAGAAAGACTCTTCCAAAATCCTTTTTCAAAATGATATATGAAATAGACTTAAAAGATGCATGGAGAGAAAGAAATGCAAAAAATAGACAATATACTTTTTATTCAAATAGACACACATCATCATCTAGAATAGATATGATATGGATGTCAATGGAATTGATCTTCAACATACAGGAAATTGATATAGAAACAAGTACCTGGGCAGACCACAATCCAATGACAATTAAATGGAAAGGACAAAGGAGAAGATCTAGATGGACTTTAAACAATACTATATTAAAGGAAAAGGACTTTGTACAGAAAATGGAAAAAGAATTTGCTTTCTTTTTCAAAGAAAACAGAAAAGAGGACACATCAATGCAGAATTTTTGGGATACAATGAAGGCCTATGCTAGAGACCTGATAATAGATTACACACGGAAAAGAAACATCAAGAAAAGACAAACCTTTAAAACATTAGAGGATGATAACAAGAGACTTGAAAAAGAGCTACAGAAATCTCCACAAAAAGCATGTCAAAATAAAAATGGACACAATTAAACATAAAATGGGACTAATGGAAAAGGAGGAACTAGCACAAAAAATCAGAGGTGCTAAACAGAACTACTTTGAAGATGCAAATAAACCAGGTAGATGGTTAGTGTATAAACTGAAAAAAAGAAAGAGAATCAAGAAAAATAATGCAATTAATAGATGATCAAGGGCAAATTTGCCATGAAAATAGAGAAAAGAAAAATATTATACAAGATTACTATGGAAAAACTGTATGAACAAGAGCATATAGATGAGGGAAGAGTTAAACAATAATTACATAAATCGAATCTACACCAGATATCTAAAGAAACTGAAGTGATGTTAGAAGGGAATATAACAATGATGGAGTTAACGGAAGCACTTAAAAAACAAAATAATGGAAAGGCTCAAAGTCCGGATGGACTGCCAGCAGAATTTTCTAAGACACTACAGGAATCAGTGAATCTTCCATTGTTAGAAGTTATGAATGAAATCATGTTAAATATGAGGTTACCCAAATCATGGTCAGAAGCATACATTACACTTGTGCCAAAGGAGGAAATTGACCCACAACAAATTAAGAACTATAGAACTATTTCCCTGCTAATCTTCGCTTCAATATTGGCAGAAAGACTTAAAAGATAGTTAAATAACTTTATTCATCCTGATCAAAATGGGTTTCTGCCAAAGAGACAAATTAAAGATAATAGGAGAATAATTCTAAACATTTTGGAATGCTTCGAGGCTCATCCTGAAAAACAAATGGCTTTGATATTTCTGGATGCACAGAAAGCCTTTGACAACGTGAATTGGTGATTTATCTTATTACAGTTGGAGCAGATGGGCTTTGGCAAGAAATTTATTTAAGCCATAGAAGCTATATATCATAAACAAACAGCAAAAGTAATGGTAAATGAGAGATTCTATTGACATAAGGAAATGGACAAGACAAGGCTGCCCACAGTCACCTCTGTCGTTTGTGTTAACATTAGAAGTCTTAAATAGAAATATTAGAGAAGAAAAAGATATAAAAGGAATGAAAATTAAAAAGGAAGAATACAAACTGCAAGCATTCCTAGATGGCCTGATTTTCATTTTAGAGGATCCATTAGAAACAGCACTTAAATTGAGAAAAGATAGAGGAATATGGAAAAGTAGCAGGCCTGAAAATAAATAAAGATAAAATGAAGATCCTGACAAAGAATATGCTAGCAAGACAAAAGGAAGAATTGGTGGAAGCTTTGAAGATACAGGTCACGAATAAGGACAAGTATTTGAGGATATACTTGACAGCAAGATGCAGTACACTTAAAGAGAATAATTATCATAAATTTAAACAACAGATTGTGACAGACCTGTGAAATGGGAAAATTTACAGTTATCACTAATAGGAAGAATATTAATAATTAAGATGAATATACTACCTAGGATTTTATATTTGTTCCAGACAATTCCAATCAGATTAGGGAAATATTATTTTGAAGATCTAAATAAAATAGTGTTGAAGTATATTTGGCAGGGAAAGAAAGCGAGAATAAAATTAAAACTTGCAAGATGCTAGAACAAGAGGAGGATTTAGCCTGCCTAATTGGGAACAAGCTTGATGTGGATTAAGGAATGGATAATGCTGAGAAATTCTAGACTATTGACACTAGAAGGACATGACCTGTTGTTGGGATGGCATGCTTTCTTATGGTACAAGGGAATTAAAACACAGGGATACTTCAGAAGACATATATGTGAGGCTTTGTTATTAAGCTGGGAGAAGATTAAAACGCATCATTATTTTAAAATTCCAGTCTGGTTATCAACTATTGAAGCTTTTTCATATCCAATAACATATAAAAAGGAATGAAGAGTTAAATATGGTGAAATATTGAATGCTAAGGGTGAACTTAAAACTATGCAAGAACTGGAAGAACAAGGTTAAGGATGAATTTGTTTTCATATGTGCAAATATCTTCTAGATATGATAAAGATTTTAAAATAGAAGGCTTTTATGATAAATTGACTGATTCAGATAAAATCACCAATGAAAAGGTGATTAAAAATATATGGATACTTACTAGAGGTTAAGGTAGAGGAGGAACAAGTTAAAGAAACAATGATTGCTTGGGGGAAAAATTTTGGACATGGGATTGATTTAGAGAAATGGCAAAAATCATGGTCTCAAAATTATAAAACAACAATGTCAGCAGCATATAAAGAAAATGTGTATAAAACGTTTTACAGGTGGCACTTACCCCCGACAAGAATAGCAAGAATGTTTAAGAATAAATCTGAAAAATATTGTAAATGTCATCAGATACTGGGTTCATAATACCATATATGGTGGGCGTGTGCAGAAGCTAAAAGATACTGGACTAAAAATCACACATGGTTGGAAAAAATGATAGAAAAACATATAGACTTCAAACCAGAGATATTCTTATTGGGGATTTTACTGGAAACATATAGTAGAGAATTGAAATATCTGATTGTAAATATGTTAACAGCACTAGATTGTATTTGCAAAAATTGGAAAAACGAGAAAACACCAACACAAGAGGAAGTTATTCAGAAAATAATGGAAAGTGCCGAAATGAGCAAATTAACATTTGAAATCACAGAAGAAGAAGATAAACAATTTTATAAGATATGGGATTTATTTTATCAATAGTTAGATAAAAAAATATGGAAATAAAATATACTAGAGAATCTTACAATACAAGGATAATGGAATGATACAGAATATAATATAAAGATGTACTACCATTGGATGGATTTAGAAGGATGTAATGAAAATGCCATAATATAAATTAATTCAAAATTCAGAATATCTCGCATAAAATGAAGTAATAATAGATATAGTCAAATAAATAATAATTATTAATAATAATATATACATATATACTAGATTGATAATATGAGATTTTATATAAATTGTAAGTGAGGACTATGGAGAGAATGCACAAAAGTTTTGTAACCAGCTGACACACTGTATGTAACTGGAAGATGGTTTTATGTTTTATGTCTTGTTTGTGTTTGTTTGTCTAAAAAACCTTTTTTTAAAAAAAAAATGGCTGAAAATCAAGACCGAAATCAGCTGGCCTTGAATTGGCACACGCCTGTGCATTGGAGTTGACAGGGCAACACCTCACGTGCTTTCAGAAATGGCTCCGCATGCCATCTATAGGACTGATCAGTGGTCTCTAGGAACTGCAAATAGTTTTTGAAGCAGATATACAAACAAACACAAATCTCTCTTTCAGCTATCATCTGTCTGTCTGTCTCTCTAGCTAGATAGCATCTATCTAGCCCCCCTCTCCCTCCCTCCCTCCCTCCCTCCCCCCCCCCTCTCTCTCTCAGGGATTTGCAGACAGTCTCCAAGAATCAGACAAGGAAGGGAAACACAATCTGCAAGGTTTTACAAAAAGATAACTATTAATTTTTTTCTTTTTATGCCATACAGGAAAAAGACATATCACTTATATTGTTGTTGAAGAGGTCATTCAGCATATTAAGCATTGAATGTGAATCCATTCCATTGCTGGGAAAGGAGGTCTGGCCAAAAGAAAATGTGAAGAGAAATTTGGCACTTGATGCTATATAAATTCCTTTGAATAGGGTGAATGGGTAGGAAGAGAAGTTAAGGTAGAGAGATATGTAAAGATGAGAGATATCAGAATCCCCTTGGGGAAAATTCTGTACAGGATTTAAAGATTTTTACATTTGTTTATGTTTATGATTTGAAAGCAATCATGGACAAACCTTCATTGTAAGTCAAAAGTATTATCTGGATATTTCTTAAATAATGTGGAGAGAAATATGTTAAGCAAGTCTGATGCTTGCTTGATAAAGATAGATGTCTGGAGAGTTCAAGGTTGTTACTGAAGAGCTGAAATTCATGTTACTGATTATATTAACCAAGATGGAACAGGCTCTATGGTTAGACTAAATGGCTGTTTCCTTCCACAAAGTATGAGTGCCATCAAATTTAAAGGAGGCAATAATCAGACTTTTGTTAAGTAATTCTACCCTTCACCAAGTAGACCTGGAAAACTTTGGGTCAATCTCAAACAACTATCATCATGATCATCACCACTACCATTTTAATTGAGGTGCCTCAGTGGGTCATAACCTGCAAAGTCATCAGGTGACAAACTTCACTGAAAATTGATGCCAAAGGATAAGGCATCTCCATTCTCATCCCTGTCTCAAATTATCCATACCTTCTGGGACATGGGGAAGGTACTCTGTTTCTGCCACTTGAAAGCAAAATATACAAAACAAAGCTTCCAAAATTCTCCAGCAAGATATTTCATTAGGTTGACATTTCATAGTTACCTGTTGTGATTCAGCAGACGTCTTCTGTGAGTCTGTTCAGGATGCAAGATTAATTATGCAGCTGGGGCCCGTTAGGGGCATATTCTGGGGATAAAAGGACAGATGGTGCCACGCCCTAGTTGCAGGAGTCAACGTTCCTTGGTTCGTTCAACATTGATTGATCAGCAGTCGTGGTTTATGTAAGATACACTTGGAGAAGTGCTTTGTTTTCTGTAACCCTGATTCAAGGATACACTTGGAGAAGTGTAAGAGTTTTTGTTTGGTATTCTGTTATCTGGTCAGAGACTGTATTTATGTTATTTTTGGGCTTGCAGCCAGTTTGAGCCGAGAACTGATAAAGAGAGTTCCTTTTAAGTTGTTTGCCTGTCGTCTGTTTAACGAGCGGAGAAGTGGGGACAGAACAGATTGACTCCTGACTGACAAGCCTTCATTTCAGTAATTATGGAACAATTGATGGCTGAAAATAGACAAATGGCACAACAAATCACGATGTTGTCGGACCAAATTCAATAGTTGCAGAGAGCTGTAACCCCCCCCCCCCCAGCCAAGGAGGAAGTGCCCAGTAGCCATGCCAGATAAATATGATGGGGTCTGGCCATGTTTGCCATGTTTCTGGGACAATGCCAGCTGTTCCTGAGTTTGAGAGCGGAGGACTTTCCCACTGACCGGACGAAGGTGGGATTCATTATCAGTTTGCTCTCAGGTACAGCTGCCAGTTGGGCTACCCCCTTGTTAGTTCAGCAGAGCCCTTTGTTGGATGACTTCCAGGGCTTTTGCCAGTACTTCAAATGAATGTTTTACGATCCAATCAAGGGGGAAACATCTGCTAGAAGTCTGAAATCACTGCAGCAGGGGCGTGGTTCATTGCAGGACTATGTGACTGAATTCAGGCTATGTAGCCAGGATTCCACGTGGAATGAACCAGCTCTAATGGACACGTTCCAGGATGGATTGTCTGAGGCCTTGCAGGATGAACTGGCGAAGGTGGACAGGCCACCGACGTTCAACGCATTGGTCCACCTGTGCCTCAGGATAGACGCCCGGCTGCAGAGGCGAAAGCCTCGCCGTGTATTCCAGGAGACCACCAGCATGCCGGTTCATCAAGGGACTGCAGTGGACTGGGAGGAGCCCATGGAGTTGGGTGCTGTCAGACCTCGAGTGTCACGAACAGAGATGGACAGACGATGTGCTGAGGGATTGTGCTTCTACTGTGGGGATCTTGGACACCTGGCAGGGAGCTGCCCCAAGAAGAACAGAAGGGTTGCGCGGACTGCAGCCATATCTCAGCAACGCACTATCATGTCGGACAACCAGCACGTTGGTGCGGCCATGATACCCCGTTAGCACAAGATAGCATGCGTTCGGGGGGGATGGGTGGAGTCCCAGAGCGGATGCCCTGCCGAGTAAAGTAGAGAACTCTGACCCTGCGAACTTGCTTCCACCACAGACTGTTCTACCCGTTGCAGCCTGCGCTGCTGTTTGTCATCCCGTGAGCATGCAGTCTCTGATACGGGATGCACAGCGGGGTGATAACTGGATGGAGCAACGAAAGGCGGAAGTGGGGCCAGCGTCCCCATGGACTTTGGAAGGGGATCTTTTGAAGTGTCGGGGATGGCTCTATGTTCCCGCAGGGCACATCCGTCGACGAGTGCTCACACAGATTCATTGCGCGTCTGCGTCAAGACATTGGGGGTTTGTTTGGATGTTGCACCTGGCCTCCCGTCAATTTTGGTGTCCCCATCTGAAAAATGACGTGCGGAGGTGCGTGAAGTCATGTGCCCAGTGCCATTGGGCCAGGTCTACAAGGAGAACTCCGCCGAGATTCCAGCCTTTGTCGACTCCGGTCCCCGCAGCACTGGACTTTGTCTCTAGGTTCCCAGTGGGGTACCAGTGTCTTGGACCGTGTTTTGGGGAGGCTGTCACCAACCTTTCTGGGCCGCACCCTGATCATCGAAACCGGGGGAAGGGCTCTGCGGGAGGGGATTGCGTGGTGGCTCAGCAGTAGTTGGTAGAGCTGCCGTCAACCTCCAATGGAAGGGGGGTTGGTGGGTCGGCCTTGCAGAGGGTGGAGGACCCTGGACAGGGTGTTAAGGCTCAGCCGAAGCTGGTAGAGCTGCCATCAACCTCCGACGGTAGGGAGGCTGGTGGGTCGGCCTTGCAGAGGGTGGAGGACCCTGGACAGGGTGTTAAGGCTCGGCCAAAGCTGGTAGAGGTGCCATCAACCTCTGAAGGTAGAGGGGCTGGTGGGTCGGCCTTGCAGAGGGTGGAGGACCCTGGACAGGGTGTTAAGGCTCGGCCGAAGCTGGTAGAGATGCCATCAACCTCCGATGGTAGGGGGCTGGTGGGTCGGCCTTGCGGAGGGTGGATGACCCTGGACAGGATGTCGACGCCATGAAGGGCGGAAGGAAACATGGTGGCCACTGGATACCTAAGGAGTTCCGACTCAAGGGGGCTATGCCTCCAGAGGTTTGGGACTCATGAAAAAGGCACCACAGGAAATGGGTGCGGGTCTTCTTGTGGACACGTCATTCCCACCGCATCCAGACCATCGGAACCCGGGGAAAGGGCCCTGTGGTGGGGGATAGTGTTGTGACTCAGCAGACGTCTTCTGTGAGTCTATTCAGGATGCAAGATTAATTATGCATCTGGGGCTCATTAGGGGCATATTCTGGGGATAAAAGGACGGATGGTGCCACGCCCTAGTTGCAGGAGTCAACGTTCCTTGATTCGTTCAACATTGATTGATCAGCAGTCATGGTTTATGTAAGATACACTTGGAGAAGTGCTTTGTTTTCTGTAACCCTGATTCAAGGATACACTTAGAGGAAGTGCATTGCGTTGTAAGAGTTTTTGTTTGGTATTCTGTTATCTGGTCAGAGACTGTATTTATGTTATTTTTGGGCTCGCAGCCAGTTTGAGCTGAGAACTGATAAAGAGAGTTCCTTTTAAGTTGTTTGCCTGTCATCTGTTTAACGAGCGGAGAAGGGGGGACAGAACAGTTACCCTTGTTCTTTCTGTACATTTTGGATTGAAGGATTAGAGATGGAGCAAGGTTTAAAGGAAAATTAAATATTGCTATCACTGCTAGAAAACACATAATTCATTGGCTTCTTAGAAAAAAGGAAGTATCCATACTCTTTCCTGTGCAACAGGCCCCAATGACAGAAAATGAACAAACTCTGGGAAAAAGTAATATGTGGCCATGAAAGAAGGGTGGTTTTGTGGTGTTGGAAGAAATATCCATCTGGTTCAGTCCCAAGCTGGGAGAAAGACACTGGAAATATGGAGGCTGATTGGAAAGATGGTTTAATGATGAACAGAACCACCAGCGTTTATGGTTCTGGTGCAGCTGACAAAATGGAGTTGAGAGTAGAGGAGAGTTATTCCTTACTTCGGCTTTATATTTGAGCTTCCTGTTCACGTGCAAGAACATGTCCTTTAATATTCTATTGGCTGTTGTCAGATTACTATGGGGTCGTGTAGGGGTTGTGTATGGCTGGCGCTAAAGGCAAAAAAGGAAATGCAAATCCTAGGTGCTTAACTGAGCTAATCTGGCTTATTGTTTATCTGAGCTCCCAGGTGAAGTTTGGACTGCTCTGGGGGTCACATAATGAAGGGGCTTATGTTCTGAAATGGAGTTGGGCAATTCTTATTGCCCAACTCTTTAATGGCTTTCATCCTGTCTTGGATCTTGGGTGAGGGGCTGCTTCTAATCCTACCCTTCTGCCTTTTTCAGACTTTGCTGCAGAGAGTTTCAAAATATCCTATCTTGAATAGATTTCTGCCTGCAGTATTTGCTTTGCTATGAATAGTGCTAGCTAGATACCTGTCTTCCTCTTTCAATAAGATCTTTATCTCTTAAGTGTTGGCATCTGCTGTGGGCTATTAAGAAAGTCTTGAGGCCTGCTTCCTGCTTCTAAAACATGTTTCTTCCTTTCTCCTTTAAGAAAATATAATATTTTGCCCTTTTTAATATTTCTCAAAATATTTCATTCTTTTAGGAAGGGGGGGCTTTCCATGGGGGATTTTTTTTTAAAAAAAGAAGTCCAATGATGTTAGGCAGCATTTCAATTTGTACTATGAACTTTCACCTACAAATTGTCAAATATTGATTGAACAAACTTTTACACTTATAGTGTGTTTCATGCAATATGGCATATATGATAGGATAGGAACTGGAATATTCTATGCTGAATTCAGCTATTAATTTTATTTAGAAAAATGATGGCAGGAATGCTTCTGTGAAACAGGTATAGTCATCAAGTTTTCAAGATCCCAGGTTAAAAAACTAAACTGCTTTTAACTGCTGTGTCCTACAATCAGACCTCCCATCTTAATACATTACAGTATGCCTGCATTATGGAGGAAAGTATATTTTTCATTCATGGTTTGCCTTTTGTTGTCACATACCACTGCTGCACATGCTGCTAAGGACTGTATCTGTCAAGTATTGTCATTAGACAGAGAGGATATAAAAAAGATTTCAGTGAATGAATGAGAGAAGGAAAGCAGTGACATAAGCCACATGTCCTCTCTTTGTCCTGTAATGGTAAATAATAGGTCAACAGCATAGTTCTACCATCATATGTCCTTGATTATGTTACACCCATTCCTTCTTAATTCTCATCCCCTGCTGACCAGAATGTATTTATCAATGCAATTATTATATCATTGTTGCTCCTAATCCCGCTCAAAACACTTTAATGCCTCCCCCTCCCTATAATGGATATATCTTCAATAGCATCTTTTCTCAACTGCAACCACAGGCTATTATTAGATTGAAGGTGGTGTGTGTGAGAGATCAGTTCCTTTGAGGACAAATATGTTCTAAGAAAATCTGCACTAAGAATTAAGTGCACAGAAGTTTTCATAGCTGATTGATGCTTTCCTTCATGATTTTAGCTTTTAAAGACACAAAACAATATCTTTTAAAGGCTTTATGATAATTGAAATAAACAACAGTGCAATTTAGTTAGTTTTCCCCATTTACTAAGTGATAATTTATGTAATGGTCTTGCATTCTTACATTTGTTGCTTGCTAAGGATTTCTATTTAAATGTATATAATAAGATAGTGAGATGACTGAAAGTTTTGTTCAAAATTCTGTTTTCTTCACAAAATATGCTGCTACTTCTATTGACCAAGTTATAGTCTTCATAACTGTTCTTGTTCTGATCGATTGTCAGACTCCCATGGGGCCATGCAGGGGTAACTTTGTAGGTTGTGTTTTGAATCTCAAGTTTGGTTGAGCCTTGCTGGGTGATGATGTAATGAAAAGGCTTTGAGCAATTCCTACTATGGCTCTGCTTGAAGGTGGTAGATGCTTGTTATGTAGAATAAACTGGCCCAAGCCTTAATAGCCCTTTGACAAAGTTGGGGAGGGGGGCTGAGTTTCTGCCTCCCATTTAGGAGAAATATTCTACTCTCTTAATATTTCCTAAAATATCTCATTTTCCTAGGAGAGATGTGGGCACTAACTTCTCACGTTAGTTTAGGGCAGAGTATGACTTACTCAGTACCTTATTTGCATGCCAGTGGAATTCCATTATAAAGCAGCCAACTTAGAAATGCAATTTGGGTAAGGATGCGAGTTGTTCTAATATCCTATTTTCACCCTAACCTTCCTCCTTTGTAATTTTTTTTTAAACAAGCTCCTAAAACCAATCCTTTTTAGTGGCATCCCAGAGTCAGTGGGCAACCTGAACCTGGGAGGCTAGTTACAGTCCCTATCTCTTCAAGCCTAGCTTATCTCTAGTTTAGGGACTGGCATGTCCTAAACTGGCCCTGGGAATTTAGCATATGACTTCATCTTAGAAGCCACCCCTGCAATGTCAAGTACAATAATTCTAATCTCTACCATTATCACCAAGGATGTTCTGAAGAGCTAGTGAACATATTTGTTCTGTCGTTCTCTTTGCATCTAATTAATACTATTGCATAATGTCTTATCATGATTTTCAAGCCATACTGAGAAATAATGCAGTGTTAGTTTTGCAATTTAGTATACAGAGTACTGTAGAAGCAGGAACATGGTCAGGAGGAGCAATTAATCTACTATTATTGGGCAAAGAAAGTGGGCATTGCTTGTTACATGCCCATTGCCATATTTTTGTATGTATGGTTCTATACAGCTGAAAGTCAGTCCTGGCAGAATGCCAAATTGGATAAAGCTCCTACCATTAACCCTTAGAAACCAAACTGTTAGGGAAATGTGTTGTTAGTTCCCTGGCTTCAAGACCTTCTGAAGTTTGATTTCCTTGATAGAGATCATCTGATCATGGATAGCATCTCTTCCCAATATCCAAGGATTCTCTTTCCTCTTGCCCAACACACAGATATTAGGCAAGATCCATCTCAACAATCTGAGATTTGACCATACAGTTATAGCTACCAACTTCCCCACATTCCCAAATGCTCTTGCATTGAGATGTGACATTTGGATAAGACAAAAGTATGTTTCTTTTAGTTTATGGATGAATTCAGACAACAAGATTAACCTGATTATAGGATTACTCAATACTTGCATTTGTAGACAAACACTCGCCACCTCTTGTGCTGGTTACACCCATTGCCCTGGATTTATTTTTGGGATAGCCTTATTTTGGGGGAAACACAGCAAGTTATTAACCAGGCTATTTAAGAGTGTTCTATAAACATGGTTTAATCATTGTATACTCCAACCATCTGGAGAGCATTAAAGAAGTTCACTAGAAACAATGGTCTGGGGCAACTTGAATTCAGTGAGGAGATTTCTGAATATACATGCATAAAATATAGGACTAACTTTAATTTTAACAAACAGTATCTTTGCAAGAGTCACCTTGTAGAGGAGATGGATGGCATGAAAATTTAATAAATAATACAATTTAATAAATAAAATGAAATAAAAATGTTATTTCTAAAGTCAAATGAAAATGGTTTTCTGAAATTAAATGAACATGTGATATTCACTTCTTATTGTATATTAGCAACTCTAAAAAATATTTTTGCATCACTATCCATGGGGCTCAACTTTCTGAGCTAACACACATTAAAAATCTTCCAGTAAAATGATCCAACTGAGTATAGCTAAACCACTAAGCGAACAATCCACTCTGCCATCAAACAAAAAAAATTATTAGCATCCATTATATACCTACTTTCATTAAAATAATAAAGGAAAATTCAAATTTTCACAACTATAATGCAACTGTTGACTAAACTTTACTGTAAGTTTAGAATGCCTTCCTTATCCTTCCTCAAACCATGTTGGCATTGTTTTACTCATGTTTGCAAAGCTTCATGAAAATGCCACTGCTTTTTATACACTTCATCCTACTGTTATTCTAGTTATTAGTTTTTCTCCATACTGTCTTGTATTTATAGCAATAACAGTTAGACTTATATACAGCCCTCTCTAAGCAGTTTACAGAGTCAGCATATTGCCCCCGCAGTCTGGGTCCTCATTTCACCCACCTCGGAAGGATGGAAGCCTGAGCCAACCTTGAGCCAGTGAGATTTGAACCGCTGAAGTGCAGATAACAGTCAGCTGAAGTGGCCTGCAGTACTGCACCCTAACTACTGCGCCACCTCGGCTCTATTTATCTTGTGTTTGGATAGAGTTTCATTTGTGAAGGTGGGAGTTTCTCCTCATGAAAAAAGGCATGTTTTAGTTTGCTCTTCAAATTCGGTTTGCTATTCAAATGATGCCCTCACTGGTGTCCCAGATATTACAAATACAGACAAGGGCATAAACCAGTCTACCAAATTCTAACCAGCAAGTTTGGAATATTTCTGTCATACAATGTTGCATCTTTAAATCTGATTATATATTAATCCCAGTTTTGGCATTTGACCTGTTGAATTGTGCTCTACATAAATACTTTATTTAGAGCAATTATCATGTCCTGCGCCAAGGAAATACAAAATGAAAATATGTTTGTGAATTTATCTTTAGAATCTATAAGCACATATAGTTTTTCAACATTAATCAATTATGTTTATAGATTTCAATAATGCTAAATTCATAGAATGAATTTAAGGTATTTATGTACATTATCTCATTTAGGAAACAAAAGCGGAAGAGTGATGCAAAATACTTTGCTCCCCAAAATGTGGGAGGAAGGAATAAAAAATAAAATAATTCTTTGCAACAGTGCAATGGAAGCCCTGCCCCATGGTTGTCATGGACGCCATCTTGTCTTTCGGACCTCTATTAAGTACCCCCTTACTTTACATTGGATAAACCTTTAACCTGGACCTGCACTTTTAAAATAGAATTATTGTTTTATCAAAAACTTTTATGAGCAAATCAATAATATTATTAATAATGACAACAACTGAACTGGAATTTTCATTCTGATTTATGTGTATTTCTAGATATTGGAAGAATGGTAAAAATTTAAAGATATATTAAATCTGTCAGAGACTTCAACATCTTAATTTGTTTTCATTCAGCAACACAATGTGGCAGAAAATCTTTGTTGTTGCCTGGCAATTTGAATGTTGTAAGCAACAATCTGGGAATAGGAAATTCCAGGATTCTACGGACCCATGGAGTGTCCATTTCTACCTGCGGATGTTAGCTGGACATGCATTGATTTCATACTATTTAAAATTTGAATTTGAAGAGTAGCAGAATGCAAGATAATCTGTACTACTGTATGTAACAGACATAGCTCTTTTCTGCATTAGAGAGAGCTTCCAAGGTGTTCTGGGGAAAAAAAACAGGTGAGGACATATATTGTCTCCCAACATCTCCTGCCTGAGCTAGTCCTACATAGGAAAATAATGGAAGATCTACAATATTTGGTATACAGTATATTGTTACAGAACTCATGATGATCCTCCTTCATCCCATTCCAAGTGCTGATGATCCACTGAACAACTGGGTGGGGGAATAGATATTATCTGGAAAAATAAAAAGTAACCGAAATTAATTTCAATAGAAATAAATAAGCAATCATTTTCTAGTGTTCATGAATGCTTTATATAAAACCACATATTTGTTCAAGTCACTGTCTTTATCCCTAGGGCTAAAGGAATAATCAGCATTCCACCAACAAAAAGTTATTGTAGAGGTGTAAAAGCATAGAACCCAGGAACCAAATGATCAAGGCTTCAGAATAATTTCTTTATGATAAAAATTAAAGCATTTATGGCATTTTTACTTAGAAAAAGGGTCAGTAGGGAATTTACAAAACTTTAGGTAGTCCTCATTTAGTAATTGCAGATATGACACTGATGAAAATAAATTTATAACCAATCTTCACATTTAGGACCTTCAAAGGACTCCTATAAAGTCCTTTTGTAGGAAGTTATCACCCAGCCCTCTCCCAGAGAAACGAAATATCCTAGGAAATATTGAAAAGACAGAATATTTTTCTGGATTGAATCTGTGGGTGGACTTTACCTGGTCTTTAACCATTTGGATATAAGTTTTAAAGGGGTTTTGAGTTTAAGCTCAAAGGCTGCTTGGAAAGAAGGTGAGTACCTCTAAATTTTAATTCTCTAAAATTTAATTTTAAAGCATGGCAAAGCATGGAAAATATGTGTATGCCTGCATGTGTGTGAGTGATGATGAAATCTTTCTCTCAATCACAGCTGGATCTTGGTTCCTCTGTGTGTTTTACCAAGAGAGCCTGGAAAGTATTAGGGTCAGGCCAGAGCACAGGACCTTCTGTTAGGGAAAGGAGAGTGTGTGTGAAAATGGATGCAAAAGTGAATGAAAATGTGTTGTTGCTGAGGCTTTCGTCCTGTGAAAACAAAAAAAGCAAAGGCCCATGGTATATGGAAAAGATTAGAGGTGCCTGGTACTAACTGCAGAGGGGCAGAAGTCCTCAAGGATTACTTTTTTGATCCTCAAAACTCAGGTGATTCCCTGAGAGGAGAGGCCGAATACTTCATGGGGGAATCAAAGTCCTTCCCAGAATCTTTTTTTCCCCTGAAACTTACAGTGTGTGGTCACCCGGCAGTGACATGCAGTCAGGGGAGGCAGGGTATCACCACTGTCATCATGAAAAGAAAAGAAAATTCAAAGGAAAAAGGCTGAGGTAGTTGCTGCCAGAGTCACTGTGGATGACTCTGCTTAGTGCTTAACTGTTTAAAAAAGCCTCTAAAAGAAGTGCCCTCTGCAGGAGGAGGCGAGAGAACCACGTGCCTCATTTAGTCTATCTTTATGATCACTTGAGCAGAGTTAAGCAAGGGTTAAAAGCCGAAAAATTCCTTATGTAGATGAGGTACATGGTTCTCTCGCGTCCTCCTATAGAGGGCACTTTTTAGAGGCTTTTTAAAAACAGCTAAGCAGAGTCATCCATTGGAGGCTCAGGCAGCAGCTAACCCAGCCTGACTTCAGCAGCTCTTGCCTTTATCTTTTTACATTTTCTACATTTTCATCATGGCAGACAAGAGCAGAGTTGAAATCCTCTGTGAAACAGCTGGAAAAGGTATGTGGGTCGGAGGGAGGAATTCAAAATTATTGTAATTTGTAAGTAATTGTAATTTGTATTATTGCAAGTAATTTGTGTGTGTGTGCGTGCGTGTGTGTGTGTCTGTGTGTTTTACCTGTCTCTGCTGGAGCACGGGCTGGCATTTTATTTTTTAAAGCCCTGCTGTTGCATCTGCCATAGAGCGGGACGCGTCGGGGCTTCAGGGGCAGCTTTCAGAAAGCCACGCCATAGAGCAGGATGCGTCGGGACATGAAAGAAAGGACCCTGAAATAGACAAGTAAAGACCTAAAGACTCTCTTCTATCCCCAGAAGACAGCTGTAAAGACTATGAGGGAGGGTGGAAATTTATTGTAAAGTTTTCGTTCTTTGCCTCCTTCACAGAAATTCATTGTAAGGTTTTCTTTCTTGTCTCATTTATTTTGTAATAAGTTTAATGTATTCATGTAAGAATTGTATTTGAGAATGGTTAGCACAGCAAGTTCTAAACACCTTAGATTTCTATCTAGTGGACAGAAATTTTGTCCAAAATGTCTGTATTTTCTGTATTGTAGAAGCAGCGCATACACGCACACACACAGAGAGAGAGAGAGAGAGAGAGAGGGAGGGGGAGGGAGGGGAGGGGGGGAGAGAGGGGGAGAGACTTCAGGATTTCTTTTAGCTTTTTGGTTGTATTTTAACAATTAGTAATTAACAAATGCTACGGAAGTCCCAACAAAGCTAAAGCAAGCTATAAACTACAAACCACAAGCTAATACTGCCATCTAGTGGACTTGAACTTTGTTATCAAAATCCCTCCTGTAATGCATTTCAAACCAGTATTTACGCAGCTGGATTTTTGCTAGACAAAACAGCAGAGCTGAGAATGACCTTGGAAATACTTTTATCTTAGGGGGGGGGGGGGAAGAGTCCGAAAAAACCATTTGTTTTAGCTTGTTGGCATCCTTTCATCTCTCAATACCATTCTCACACCATCTGCTGTGGAGATATTGACATTGATTTTTTCTTTTTTGATCATCCTTATTGACTTTTTGATTTTTTACACCTTTTTCTGTTTTGATCATTTCTTTTAACTTTTGGATCATTCTTTTTGACCCTTTGACTATTTACACCTTTTTTTTCTTTCTCTCTTTCCCACGTGTAGCTGAAGCAGCTCTCCTTTTCTTTTTGGAGGGGGGGGTTCTTTATATATATATATATATATATATACATACACACACACACACACACATACACACACCTTCCTTTGTATTCTCTTTGTATTTCTTTCTTTTCTGAAAAAATTGGGACATCAATAGATAGCTCAATTTAAATCTTGAACAAAATAGTTGGAAGAGTCCTTTTTTTTCCTTTCTTTTTTTCCCCTTCTCTCTTTTCCTTTTTCTCTCCCTCCCTTTCCTCATCCCTGCCTCTTCTCCCTTGTGTACCCTACGTACTTCATCCATTGTATTTATAACCTTCCACCCTCTAATACTAATTGGCCATGAGTAGAAAAGCAGTTGCTTTTGGCTCTACATCAACCTCTGCCTCCTCACCTGCAGGAGGCCAGAGGACAACACAGACAATGCCCCAGCATGAAAAAGAGAAGGAAGCAAATTTTGAAATACTTATGCAAATGATGCAAAAAATGCAAGCAGGAATTGACAGTAAAGATAGCAAATTAGACACCCTTGTAAAGAAGGTTGAGAGTATGGGGAAAAAATGGAGGTAATGGAACAACAAAATCAAAGCATAGTGCAAAAAGTTGATAAAATGGAAGGGAAAGTTGAAAGCATGCACAACTGGATGTTGAAATACGAAGACAGGATTCAAAAAATTGAAAACAAAATCCAAAAAGGAGAGAAGAAAACTGAGAAGCTAGAGACCAGACTAAGTGATGTAGAAAGAGAGAGCAGTGGAATATTAAGATGGGAGATGGATAGGTCAGAATTCTTTTTAAGATTTCAAAACATAGAAGAAGATAAAGGAGAGGACTTAGTTCAGATAATTTCAAATATTTTGATAGACGTTCTGGAGATGTCCCAGGACAAAATAATAGAAAATATAGACGAAAGTTTTAGAGTATACACAAGATATGCAATGAGAAATGCTCTCCCAAGGGAAGTGCATGTAAGATTTACTAAGAAAACAATTAAATCACAAATCTTACAGAAATTGAGAGATAGAAAATTAGAATATAAAGGTAAGGAGATTGTAGTTCTCAAACAAATTCCGAGAGAGGTGAGAGAGAGGAGAAGAGAATACCAATTTCTGACTAAAGTATTGATAAAAAGGTGTTAATTACAGATGGCTCATACCGGAAGGTTTACTATGTACATGGCAAGGACAAAGACACAGGATAGATACAATTGAGAAGGCAGAAGCTTTCTATGAAGAATACTTTAGAGAAATGGCTGAGAAAGCTGGGAAAGACGACTCAGCGGTACAAATATTGGAACCACCTGCAACCGCGACCGAAAAAATAGAAGGAGCAGTAGGTGGAAGTGAGAAAGAAGGGGCGACGGGGAATGGAAGCCGTAAAGAAAAACGAGAACCCAGATCTACTAGAACGATAAATCCTGTATATAAAGTATAAACATGGAAGAAAAATGATTACAATTAACATTAATGGACTTAATTTGGTAATTAAAAGAAAGAAAATATTTTATAAACTAGAGAAATTACAACTTGACATAATTTGCTTACAAGAAGTACATATCCAAAAGAAATATGATTACTTATTAACTCAACCAAAGCTTGGGAAAATGTTTTCATCATTGGTGAATTGCAAGAAAAGAGGAGTGGTCTTTTATATTAAAGGCAACATCCCAGCAAAACTAGTCTATGCAGAGGAAGAGGGAAGAATTTTGATGGTGGAAATTATGGATACCAAAAAAACGCTCCTAATTGGAATCTATGCCCCCAACTAAAAACAGATGAATTTTACAAAAAACTACACAAAAAAGTTTTGGAACTAGACTATGCTGATATTTGTATGATGGGAGACTTTAATGGCATTGTGAATCAAAATATGGACTATAAAACACATAAAACAAAAAAAATTAAACAGGAAGCCTCTGCCGAAATCCTTTTTTAGGATGACAGATGAAGTAAATCTAAAAGATATATGGAGAGAAAGAAATGCTAAAAAAGAACAATACACCTTCTACTCAAACAGACATTCTTCATTTTCTAGAATAGATATGATATGGGTCTCAGCGGAGTTGAGCTCCAACATAAAAGAAATTGAGATTGGAGCAAGTACCTGGGCGGACCACAATCCAATTTTAATTAAATGGAAAGGCCAAAGGGCAAGACCTAGATGGACACTAAATAACACTATATTGAAAGAAAAAGAGTTTGTACAAAAAATGGAAAAAGAGCTAGTCCTCTTCCTTAAAGAAAATAGGAAAGAAGATACATCGTTGCAGAATCTCTGGGATACAATGAAGGCTGTTATCAGAGGTTTGACAATAGACTACACAAGGAAGAGAAACTTAAAGAAAAGACAAATGCATAAAGCTTTAGATAACGACTATAAAATACTTGAAAGAGAACTACAGAGAGCACCACAAAAAAAAGATGTCAAAATAAAAATGGACATAATTAAACACAAAATGGACCTATTAGAAAAGGAAGAACTGGCACAAAAAATTAGAGGTGCCAAACAGAATTATTTTGAAAATGCGAATAAGCCAGGCAGGTGGTTAGCATATAAGATGAAAAAAGAGAGAGAAACAAAGAAAATAGTCCAACTAAGAGATAAGCAAGGAGAAATTTAGTATGGAAATATTGAGAAAAAAATATTATACAAGACTATTATGCTAAACTCTATGAACAAGAGAAGGTGGAGCAGGGATGAGTTAAAAAGTACTTACAAGATGCCAATCTCCCCCAGGTACCAGATGAAACTAGAACAATGTTAGAAAGTAAAATAACAATGATGGAACTAACAGAGGCACTTAAAAAACAAAACAACGGGAAAGCTCCAGGACCAGATGGACTACCAGTGGAATTCTACAGAACATTTGAAAAAACACTGACCTTCCCACTCCTACAAGTCATGAATGAAGTGATGTCTGAGAGCAAAATACCGAAGTCATGGTCAGAAGCGTATATCACACTACTACCCAAGGAAGAGACTGATCTAACACAAATCAAGAATTATAGACCAATCTCCTTATTAAATTCAGACTACAAGCTATTTGCATCTATACTAGCTGAGAGACTTAAAAAATATTTAAATGGCTTCATCCACTCAGATCAAAATGGCTTCTTACCTAAAAGACAAATTAAAGACAACATGAGAATGATTTTGAATACCTTGGAATACTATGAGGCCCATCCTGAAAAGCAAATGGCACTGATGTTCCTCAATGCGCAGAAAGCCTTTGACAATGTGAATTGGCAATTTATGTTTTTGCAACTGGAGCAGATGAATTTTGGCAAGAAATTCACTCAAACTATACGAATGATATATCAGAAAAAAACAGCAAAGATAATGGTAAATGGAGAACTAACAGATCCGATTGAAATAAAGAGAGGTACGAGACAAGGCTGCCCACTATCACCACTACTTTTTGTCCTAACACTAAAGGTCTTAAACAGAGAGATCAGAGAAGAAGAAGAAATAAGAGGAATGAAAATTAAGAGAGAAGAGTATAAATTACAAGCGTTTGCAGACGACTTAGTTTTTATTCTTGAAGATCCATTAGAAACAGCACCCAAATTGCTAGAAAGAATAGAGGAATATGGAGAAGTAGCAGGCTTGAAAATAAACAAAGATAAAACAAAGATCATGACGAAGAATATCCCAGCAACACAAAAGAAAGAGCTGTCAGAAATGTTGCAGATTCAAAATACAAGTAAGGTTAAATATTTGGGGATACACTTATCACCTAGATGTAGCACTCTTAAAGAGGATAACTATACCAGACTAAAACGACAAATAGCAATTGACTTGGAGAAATAGGAAAATTTGCACTTATCAATGATGGGAAGAATTTCTACAATTAAAATGAACATTCTACCTAGAATTCTATACCTGTTTCAGACAATCCCAATCAGATTGGGTAAGGACTTTTTTCAAGATCTAAATAAAATAGTTTTGAAATTTATTTGGCAAGGGAAAAAAGCTAGAATAAAACTTAAATTACTACAAGATGCTAGATCTAGAGGAGGATTTGGGCTACCTGATTGGGAGCTATACTATCAGGCAACAAACTTGATGTGGATTAAGGAATGGATATCATTAAAAAACTCTAGATTATTGAATGTAGAAGGTCACGACTTACTGTTGGGATGGCATGCTTTTTTATGGTATAAGGGAACTAAATCACATGGTTACTTTAGAAGACATTATATAAGGGAGGCGTTGTTGTTAAACTGGGAAAAGGTTAAAAGATTACACTATCTGAAAATTCCAGTCTGGATATCAACAATTGAAGCATTTTCATATCCAATAATATATAAAAAGGAACAAACAGTTAGATATATAGAATTATTGAATACAGAGGGTGAGCTCAAATCTATTCAAGAGTTGAAACAAGAAGGGATGGAAATGATCTGGTATTCATATGTACAGATACAATCTAGATATAATGAAGATAGAAAAACTAAAGGTCTTTATAATAAAATGACTGAGTTAGACAAAATTTTAACAGGCACTGATGAAAAAGTAATTAAAAAACTATATGGATATTTATTGGAGTTTAAATTGCATGAAGAACAAGTTAAAGAAACTATGATAGCCTGGGGAAAAAACTTTAGGTATGGGATTGACTTAGAGAATTGGCAGAAATTGTGGTCTCAAAATTACAAAATGACAATGTCTACTGCATATAGAGAAAACTTGTATAAGATGTTTTACAGGTGGCACCTACCCTCGACCAGAATCGCAAGAATGTTCAAGAATAAATCAGAAAAGTGTTGGAAATGTCACCAGATACCTGGCTCATACTACCACATGTGGTGGACTTGCACTGAAGCTAAAAGATACTGGACTAAAATCCACATGTGGTTGGAGAAAATGACACACAAACAGACTTTAAACCAGAGGTCTTTTTATTGGGGATCATACCAGAAATCTACAACAAAGACTTAAAATATCTGATTGTAAATGTGTTAACAGCAGCCAGAATTGTATTTGCAAAAAACTGGAAAAACGAAACAATACCAAAACAGGAAGAAGTTATCCGAAAAATAATGGACTGTGCTGAAATGAGTAAATTGACATTTGAAATTAGAGAGCAAGAGGATGAACAATTTTATAAGATATGGGATTTGTTTTATCGGTGGCTAGGGGGAAAAAAAACTTTGGAAATGAAAAATGATATACTTATGCCTTAATTGAAGAAAGTAAATGATGATATAATTATGCTGTGAAATAATCTAACAATGACACAATGAAGAATTAATATAAGATCTGGTGATATAATGTATAAGGTTAAGAACTTATTATAATGATATTTAGCTGCTGATAAGCAATTCTAATAGGGGAACAAATGAAAACTGGTATATATAGGCAGCGATGTTTTGTTGAAAAATGAAGGAATAAGATCTCTGTTTGAAGGTATGAAATGCAAGGTTAACAATAAATATAAGTATACTTTCTGGGGAAAAATAATGCTAATGTTAACTGAATATATATTGTAGAATGATATTCTACAATATATATGTAGAATTATTTTTAGTTATATTAGATGAGCCGAGGTGGCGCAGTGGTTAGGGTGCAGTACTGCAGGCCACTTCAGCTGACTGTTATCTGCAGTTCAGCGGTTCTAATCCCACCGGCTCAAGGTTGACTCAGCCTTCCATCCTTCCGAGGTGGGTAAAATGAGGACCCGGATTGTTGTTGGGGGCAATATGCTGACTCTGTAAATCGCTTAGAGAGGGCTGAAAGCCCTATGAAGCGGTATATAAGTCTAACTGCTATGAAACATTTGAGACAGTAAATATTATTTGAAGATGCAGATGTTAAAACACTTGTAACCAAACAACATGCTGCATGTGATGATGGTTTTTTTTCTTTTTTCTTTTTTCTTTTTTTCTTTTTTTAAACCCTAGGTTATTGTGGTGTATATTAAATATATAACAGAGAGATACGGGCTATGTGTTTGGGTGGAAATGTACTAGGGATGCACCTGTAATCAAATGATATACTGTATGGGATGATGGGTTTTTTCTTTCCTTTTTTTGTGTGTGTGGGTTTTTTTTCTTTTTTCTTTTCCCTCTGCCTTTCTTTTTCTATTGTTATGTGATTATGTTGTCTATGTAACAAAAATAAAATAAAATTTATAAAATAAAAAAATAGAAAAAAAAGACCTAAAGACTCTCTTCTATCCCCAGAAGACAGCTGTAAAGACTATGAGGGAGGGTGGAAATTTATTGTAAAGTTTTCGTTCTTTGCCTCCTTCACAGAAATTCATTGTAAGGTTTTCTTTCTTGTCTCATTTATATTGTAATAAGTTTAATGTATTCATGTAAGAATTGTATTTGAGAATGGTTAGCACAGCAAGTTCTAAACACCTTAGATTTCTATCTAGTGGACAGAAATTTTGTCCAAAATGTCTGTATTTTCTGTATTGTAGAAGCAGCGCGCACACGCACAAAGAGAGAGAGAGAGAGAGAGAGGGAGGGAGGGGGAGGGGAGGGAGGGGGAAGGAGATGGAGAGGGGGAGAGACCCCATTCAGAATTAGATTGAAACTATCTCCTCCACACAAAGCTTCTCCTAGGTTGATTTTTGCCCTGGCACAAAAAAAGCCTAAGCAGTGATATCTCCCTGTTAATCCCATGGGGGAGGGTCAATTCCCCTCAGGCAATTCCCCCACTTGAAGAGTAGCAGAAAGGATCTTCAAAACTTGAGCCCTGGTTGACTCAAAAATGATGCTGCCCCATTGCCTAGTAAAGCAGGATATGTTGCACTGGTGGTCTCATGAGTAGTGTATAATTTTAGAAATACTAAATACCTTGGATTGCACACTAGCTAAACTCAATTTGGCCTCACTAAAATAAGAGCTGGGGCAGGTTCAAGAACCACCCATTCGAAATGGGCAGCCTGAAACTTAAAGGAAAAACATGGCTGTGAAGAATTTTGGGATTTCTGCTTGCTTAAAACCTGTCTGGAAACTCACAGAAAATGATATTTGATATTAATTGACATGGAAAATTGGATACTGTAAATTTCTTTCCAGAAATTGTGTCCTGGTTGCTAGACCTTCATGGTTGAAAGCTCTCTGGGAGCCACTGAAGGGATCCTTCTGCTGTCTCTCTCAATGCCTTTCCATCAGAAAAAGAAGTCTCCTTAATCTGACAAATTTTAACCTTTTGTCAAGAACATGTACATTCCACTCACATGTTTTGAAAAAAAGGAGGGATTGTAGGAAGTTATCATCCAGCCCTCTCTCAGAAAAATGAAATATCCTAGGAAATATTGAAAAGGCAGAATATTTCTCTGGATGTGAAAAGGAAGAAACATGTTTTATAAAGAGAGAAGAGCTCCCTGTAGCTTCCTGCCCCCACCCACTTTGTCAATGGGCCATTAAGAAGGCCAAGCCAGTCCATTTACATAATAAAGATTTCTCCCCTTCAGCTTCAGGGGATGGGATTAAGGCATGATAATATTGGCCCTTTACCCAACTCCCCACATGGCATCTGAGAACTCAACCAAACTGGATTCAAAATGCAGCCTAGAAAGTTACCCCTGCATGGCCCCATGGGAGTCTGACAACCATTCAGATACAAGCTCACGATCAAAGGCCAGAGAGGACATAAAACCAGGGACTCAGCTTCTCTTCCTGCCTTCTCTTTTCTCCACCAACATTGAAGCATGTGATCACCTTTTCTGTTCAGGACTCAAGCCATGTGGTCCTGTCCAACAATAAACCATCTTTCCAAGCAGCCTCCATGTCTCCAGTGTCTTTGTCCACGCTTGGAGCCGAACCCAGGACATTTCTTTCAACACTTTTAAGGTTCTAAAGCAAGAAAAAGTTGAAATAAGATCATGTGCACAGAGTTTCACTTTGTGATAATTCTGCTTAATGACTGAATTGCCAGGCTCAATTGTAATTGTTAAATAAAGAGAAATAAAATAAAGAATAAAGAGAATAAAGAGAAAGTGATTGGAAAATTCCTAGATTGGAAAAATCCCAGGTGAATCAAATGGTGGAAAACATAAGCCAGATAATAAGTACTTTATTTATTTATTTTTATTTATTTAAAACATTTGTATGGCTGCCCATCTTAAAATACAACTTTGTGAGCTCACAAACACAATAAAAGTCCAAGTCCTAAAAACCCTAAAAACATAAAACCTGACACCCTTTGAATGCAGGAAGATATCCTCACTTGACCCCAGTGCCTGGGTAAAAATCCAGGTCTGGATAAGCCTTCTCCAAGGCTAAAATGTGTCCATGTGGAGGAAGGGGCTGCCAGATCATCAAAGGGTGGGGAGAGGGGAGAGTGTTTCTGAGGATATATATTGGCACACAGAATATAGACTTGCCCTTCCCTCCTATAGAGGCAACTAGCTCAGTCAGCAGATGCCAAGTTCTCCTGAGTCTTCAGATAATTCTCTTTCTTTGGAGCAGAGAAATGCACAGTATATTCCACAGAAATGTCTTTCCTCCGTAAACAGCCTCCCTGCTAAAGATTTTTTGTTCCAGTGATAGTGAGGTTTCAATTGTCAATCCTTTCACTATTATACACAGAATGATACATGATGCCTTCATGTACTTTGCTTAGGAAGCCAAATTTCTTGGGCCACTCCCTGTCATATTAGCAGAAGTGAGGACAGTTAGCCATTGTTTATAGGCAACTTGTATATCTTCTTAAAACAAGAAAAAGTATACAAAAAACATTAATTGGTTAATGCAAACTCACAAATCTAGCACTTGCACAAACCTTTGTCGATCCATTTGTTTTAGCATGTAACATGTTTCCCTCATTATAATACTGAGGGCTGGGTTGGTTTTTTAATATTATAATAAACCAAAAGTGTAAAAGGTCATTTAGCACTGGAGGGAACCAGCTTGTACAGGGTCTGTCACATCCTTTGTGCTTATCTTTCCCAGTGCATAGGTGAAGATTTCCGTTTTACGTTTCTCAGAGTTGGGTTGTGAATATTGCTACAGAATAAGTCACTAAGCAATCAGTCATAAATTGAGGACAACTTGTACTTATCCACTTGCAGAGACTTAATTATTTTCTGTTACCTGCTTCTTTCATCATTCAATAGCCTCGTGAGCATGTGCAGAAGCCTTGAAGCTAGGCAGCTGATGAAACCAGAGCACACTGCCTTCGATCTTCAATGTGAAACAAAAGGTGGATTGTACCATTTTGCACAGGCCTGCTCTGAAGCTGTAGAATCTACGTTTAATGTGCCACTAAAATGCACACATAAACACACACACACATAAATCACAATTACCCTTTCATTCCTTTTTCATTTCCCCTCCCAAACTCATCAGCTGTGGTGGCTTCTAATTTCATATTGTCAGACAGTAGCAGTTGGATGGAGATAGAGCCAGCTAGACTGAGAGGCAGACTCCCTGCTTCACAAAGCTGAATTTAATAAGATGAGAACAGTATGCCAAGATGGTGAGCTCCCTCCCTAGCACTTAACATGACACTAGTAGCGCAGCGGGGCTCTTATTGGAGCAGCAATCTGGGTGAAGCTGGCAGAGACTCCTGCTTCCAGGTTCAATATAATAGAACAGCAGGGCACTGGGAGGGGGGCTGGCAGAACAGCTTAACAAACTTAAAACCTATTACTCCATGCTTGAAGGAGGACGAGATGAGGAAAAAAACAAAGCCAAACAGCACCTCACAAAATGGGCTATACAAGTCCAGGGCCGAACACCATCAAGGGCCACGGACTACACATTCCTTTCTATAGTAACACATTTGGTACAGGGCAATTGAGCGAGACAAAGGGAAATGGCTGTGATGCCAATTGAAGCATTGATGCAAATGTATCCTGTTCTTTTCTGGAGTGGGAGATGCACCATATTGCTGAAAGAGAGTTAGGAATGGTTGCAAACTTCCCTTTCCATGTCTTGCATTCTTTCCAAAGTAAGTGGTATTCCAGAGAGTAGAGATGGAGAAGAACATATTGAAGCTCTAAAAGATTAGCTCCTCCTATCATAGGTAAGCAACTCTAGTCCTGAAGTTTACAAATATATATCCACATTTATCTATTTATATATGCATTTGCCCACTCCATTAATGCCCACTTCATCCCTCCCCAAGATCATCCCTCCCCAAGATCTTTCAAGAAGATCCTGGACTGCCACCTGTCAGAAAACAAGTTTCCAAGTTTAATAGAATTTGTATGCCGCCCACTCCCATAGGGACTCTGTAGAAATGTTGTACGGTGTCCTGCTTCAGTAGGAGATTGGAACTGATAATTTCCAAGTCCTTCCCAATTCTATTATTCTGTCATCATGAGGCTTCCCACTGTTGCACTGCAGATTATTCTATTATGAACCAGTAAATAGATTTCATAGCCAAGTATAATTTTTAAGATTTCAGCTTGCTAGCTGATTAGTGACACTAAGGAATTGACAATTCATTTTGTCTTAGCTAGATGATTGTTCAAATCAGCTGACAAAGGAGAAACTAGATGCTATCCATGCAACTTATCTCCATTAAATTATTGATGTCCCCTCATTTATATTCTAGCAAGTTGAAGATCAAGAGGTAAAATTATATAAATTGTTTCCTGAAAATGTTATCACAAAATAAAATTCTCCTTCTCAGCCATGACAAATGTATAGGAAAAGACAACTACTATACCCTTTCAATATTTTACTTGTGAAACTTTTTAAAATTTTAAATTTTGGGGGGCATGGCCAAATTGATGTCACTCATCAGGACAACAACGCTTTTGCTTAGCAAACAAAATTTTGAGCTCAATTGTAGTCATAAGTCAAGGACTATCTCTGCCTTCCTCTGCATGGCAGTTTTCCTAGTAAATTCCTTCTCCTTTCTAGCAATTTTCCTCTCTGTTAGAGGCACCAAAATAATCCAGACAATGTAAGATTTCCTGCTGCAGCAGGGGATTGGACTAGATGACCTCTGAGTAGACTTCTAGCTTTAAATTGCTGTACTGTCTTTCTTTCTTTCTTTTTCTTTCTTTCCTTCTTTCTTTCTCTCTTCCCTCTCTGGGAAGCAACCTCTTCCCCAAATAACTGCTGAACGTCAAACCTCCTTCCGAGCAGCTTTTCAATTTAAAACAAGACTCCAAAGTTTGCAGCTTTAAGACTTGTGGACTTCAACTCCCAGAATTCCACAGCCAGGCATACTCAGTTCCAATTTAAAGTGACAGCATTTGTTTTTCTTCTTTGCTGAATTTCCTCGCTAAAAAGTGAGTTTCTTTCTTTCCCTTTCTTTATTTCTTTTTCTTTCTTTCTCCCTTCCTTCCTTCCTTCCTCCCTCCCTCCCTCTCTCTCTCTTACTTTTTAAACCTTTTACCCTTGTATGAACTTTTTAAAAAAAGCTTCTGACGAAACTTCTAACGGGAGAACAGGTTAGAGGGCGTGACCAAGCTATCATTACTAGGGGTCCTATCCAGTATACCATATTTTCACTACCACATCTGGCATACTGTACCATACTGGGAGGAATCCACCACACGTGTGTGTGTGTGTGTGTGTGTGTGTGTGTGTACATGTATGTATATATCAGTGGTGGGTTGCGGTACTGTGCTCCAGAGGGCCGACCCGCCTACCTGAGTTCCTTACCTGCATTTGAGCTCTTCGGTGCTTCCGCACACATGCACAGAGCCCACGGCACCTGCACGATGCTCCGCCGAGCAGCTGGAGTATCGCGGAGGTGTTGCAAGAGGTAAGGATGCATGCACCAGGGGTGGGTTTCAGGGAATATGCCCTGGTACACCCCTATCAGTTGGTCAAATTTAGTGTGTCTTCTTGTACCGCGACTGAAAGACAAGAAATGTGAGAGGACCAGTGGGACCTCGTCCTTTTGAAGAGGACCTGTCCCTGAAGAGGGCAGATGTAGTGGGATTGGTCTTGGGATGTTCAGCAGAGCCCCCCAGGGAAAAAATGCCGCTGCCAGATACTTTTAACCATATATTTTGGTCCTATGACTGCAGAATGCTGCAAAAAACCACAAATGCAGGGCAATTGTTGAGTGTTTCAAATGTGATTGGAACACTCAACGAAGTGACCATAGTATGTGTGTGTGTGTGTGTCTGTGTGTCTGTGTGTCTGTGTGTGAGTGAGAGAGAGAGAGAGACAGACAGAGAGAGAGAGGCACAGAGAGAGGGGGGAGGGAGGGAATCAGAGAGAGAGGGACAGACACACAGAGACAGAGAGGGGGAGGGAGGGAGAGACAGGCAGACAGGTAGATAGGCAGACACACAGAAAGAGACAGAGAGAGACAGAAAGAGAAAGAGTGAAAGGAAGGAAGGAGGGAGGGAGGGAGGGAGGGAGGGGGAAAAAGAAAGAGAACTTATGATCACAATTGAGCTCAAAATTTTGGTTGCTAAGCATGAGCGTCGTTAATTGAGTTTCACCACATTTTCCAAGTTAGCCATACCCACCATGTCACATGACCGCTGAGCCACTCCCACAAAGCAAGCCACACCTACATAATAGGTTCTAAAAAAATTTGAAACCCACCACTGGCATGCATGCACTGTGCACGGGATCTGGAATCCACCACTGGTGTGTGTGTGTGTGTGTGTGTGTGTGTGTGTGTGTGTGTGTGTGAGTATGTTTTCGTAGATTTTCAAGGGTGTAGGTATGCTGGTCTTGTTGTATTCGGGTCTTTGCCATGTAAGATTGAGATTGTCTTGGCAAAGTTTCGGCGAAGTCTCACTCGCCATCTTCAGGCTGGTGTTTTCAGATTCGTGTTTGTGTGAGTAAAGCATGGTCGGAGCTGCCGTATTTCTATAAATCTTGGTGGGGGTGTATAGAGTGCTGGCTTTGTTTCTGTAAGTGGATTGATTGGCTGTGTAGTTGTATCATGATTGGTAGATTGGTGCTGATTGGTGCTGGCTGTGTGTCCATTGTTGTTTTGTGTTGTAATGGCCTGGGTGGTGGGTGGGGCTCATTTGTTGACTACGGCTGGTTTCCAGATGTCTGATAGGCGGGAGGTATCGTCACGTTTATTCATGTTGTGCGGGTGTTTCTCTATTTCGATAGCTTCCATAATTATTCTCTTGTTGAAGTGTTCAGTTTTGGAGATTAATTTGGTTCCTTCAAAATCAATTTCATGGCCTGTAGCTTTAAGGTGCTGGAGAAGGGAGGAAGTTTTTTTTTCTTACTGCGTTCTTGTGTTCTCCGATGCATGCATTTATTCTCCTATTACTTTGTTCTATGTATGTTGCAGGGCAGATTTGGTGTTGTAATTTCGTAGACTCCTTGGTGGATTTTGTCTTTGGAGTTTCTTAAGATGTTGGCTATTTTTTGGTCAGTGTTGAAGGCTGTCTTGATATTGTATTTGTGGAGAATTTTGCTCATTTTATCTGTGGTGCCTTTGATGTAAGGGAGGAGGGCAATGCCGTTGTCCTGTTCTGTGTCTCGGTTCTTGGGCGGAGTCTCCCTTTGGATTAGGTTGGTAATTGTTTTTCTTTGGAATCCGTTGGAGATTAATACGTTTGTGAGAGTGTGGAATTCAGTTTGACCTTGCCGAAACATTGCCAAGACAATCTCAATATTACACGGGAGAACACAAGAATGCAGTAAGAAAAAAGGAAAAAACTTCCTCCCTTTTCCAGCACCTTAAAGCAACAGGAGATGAAATTGATTTTGAAGGACCCAAATTAATCTCCAAAACTGAACACTTCAACAAGAGAATAATTATGGAAGCTATCTAAATAGAGAAACACAAAGCAAACTGACACATGCCATGAACACATGGCCAGACCGCAAACCCGGAGTCAAACCAAAGCCCGCGATGTTACATCACAGCCATCTGCTCAGGACATTACATCACAGAACTCAGGAGGTTACAATGCAAAGGCTCAGGATGTTACAACGCAGCCAACCTCCCAATATGTTGCAGCACACAACTCAGGATATCACTACACTAGAGCTCAGGATGTCATCACACAGCTTAGTGCCCAGGTCATTGCAACACAAAAACTAATGGGCACACAGCTAGTACCTCAGCCACACAGGATGTTACGAAACAGCGACTAATCTGCATACATCAACTCCATCAACTAATGTAACAACACAGCCAACCAATCCGCTTACAGCAACAAAGCCAGCGCTCCACACACTCCCACCAATATTTATAGAAAGATGGCATCTCCAATCACACTTTGCTCACACAAGCACAAAGCCGAAGGCACCAGGCTGAAGATGGCAAGTAGGACCTCATCGAAACGTTGCCAAGATACTCTCAAAGAAAAGACTCAAATAAATAAATAAATAAATACATACATACATACATACATACATACATACATACATGTGTGTGTGTGTGTCTGTCTGTGTCTATTTCTGTATCTTTGTGTGTGTGTGTGTGTGTGTGTGTGTATGTGTGTATATATGAATTCAATAGCAATATCAATAGCACTTAGACTTATATATCACTTAATAATGCTTCACAGCATTTAATAGTTCAATGAGTTAGGCTGAGTTAAGACTGTTGCGAGAAATTTATGTATGTCAAAATCTGAATGTCATATCCACTAGCTATAGGCTAATTTCAATTGTTCTTGATAGTAGTTAGTACTGAGTGTCCGTGTGTATACTCACACATACATATATACATACACACAGACACAGATATACACACAGACACAGACAGACAGACACACACACACATGCACACACATTCAGAGACACACATCTAGCAAAAAATGGAATATGTGTGCTTTCATTGTCAGTGAGACAGTGATTTGAAACTGAAACACCAACAAACAAATTGGCAGCTGGCACAGCAATGAGAAGTGTTAGCCATATGGTGCTCACAAACTAAAATATTTATTTGATGTGTCTTCAACAATCTAAATGGCCACATGTGCTTTAAAAATGAGGACAATTTCAATTCTACACATTCTCAAATTAGGGATATCACGTACAAATGAAGCTTGTATCACTCCTCAAATGATACTTAGCTTTACTTAAGGCACAATGTTCAGAAATGAGCTAATAATTTCTATTTCCTGCCAACAATTTATCTCTCAATCTTGCTTAGAAAGCTAAGAAAGAATAGACCTCCTCACTCAATTTTATTTATGTCATTCACTTTTTAAAACAATTTCAAACAATGAGAATAATCTGAGTAATTTCTTCTAAGGGAGAATTTACAGTGGATTTTTTTCCAGGGAAAGATCTTATTATAATATTAAAATGGCTCAGTTTGAAATTTGAGCAGAAGGCGCATATTGAAATATGTGGGGAATTGAAAAAAGTCATTTATTTTTATAAAATGTAGAATTGAAATTTGCAAGCTCTAATTGTTGATTTGATATGGTTGTACTTTTTACTGCTTTTATTTATTTATAAAAGGGGGATGCCATTTTGCCTAGTTGGTGGAGCACTGTAGGGTGTTGTCTGCCACAAATTCCTTATCTACTGGATAAGACAGTTCACTTGTTATTGATTGCTCCTGGTCAGTTCTTCCTCCATGCCCGTGACATGAGTTTAGTGCTTTTTCAGAAGAACTTTAGATCAGTGCTCAGAAGTTGCTGATTGATAAGTCACAGGAAGACAGCATTTCATACCTGTAATTTATAATTTAGACAATTTTGCAGGTGGCTAAATTTACCATTTAAAGTACCAATTTTTCTTGCCCTGTTCCCTCCCATGTTAAGAAGAGTGATTGATGGTTGTTTTTTCTGATATCAGGTGACACTTGGCAGCCACAGAAACAAAGCCAGGGAATTCACCAATCATTCCTTTAACTCATCCCAAATTCATTTTTTAAACATAGCACCACTCACCAGTCTAATTATTGAGGCAGAACAGAGCTCAGCTACCTAGGTCACACTTTCCTGCTGGCTCAAAGACTGGTGGATTTCATCTGAATGGACGCACTTGGCTGTACCTTAATTCAGTTCTAAAGACATGGTTTTTTAAATCATATGTAAACTGTGTTTTATGTTGTACTTTTAAAGCAGAGAGAAAAAGGTAGAGAAGATAGGAATAAGAATATTCCATCAATCCAAAGAGCAACTCAAACAGAAGAGATGAGAGCACTACCTTATTAATGGAGGAGAAACACTGTGCCCTACATTTTTGTGTCAACTTATGGATGGATCCCAGACAATAAATGAAACATGTCTCCAGGAATGCTCCACGTCTGGGATAGAAAATCTGGATGAATCTACATGGAAATAATTGCATTAACCTTGCTGACAGCCAGTTCTATAAGATGTCTGTTTTTGCTTGTTCTCATTCTGATCTATATCTAGTTTTTACTGAGGATAAGCATTTAATTCTAAAATTGGGATCTTAACTTCCTTTTTCCTCTTCTCTTTACAATCTGTTAAATTCTATGCTATGCCATTTCAAAATGTAACACTGGGATTAATTACTATCCGTTTTTGGAGGGAAGACAGAATTTCCAATACTGTAAAGATAAACAGGTACACTGTAAAATAGATCAAAATTAGTGTATACATTTAAATGCAATCTCCATAATACATATAATGACATCAAAAACAGAAAGGAATAAAAGAAAGACAACACATTTGCCAGCGTAGTTGATCACACCCATTTATTCTAAAAGAGTATGGAATTTAGCTGTTCTTCAAAGTGGACCTTCAGCTAGAAAGTTGAGAAAATAGCAAAGGAGGAAATTATATTTAAGATTAGAGTCACACAGAGAAATTTTGCAGGTTTTCTAGGCACTTCTTATTCATGAAAGTTTCCCTTCCACATTTCTTCCAAAGGGGGAAGAAAGTGTCTGTGAACTCATCTTGAGTGAGGTGTTCTAGAATTTACATATGTTAGACAAGGTTGCCATGAAGTAGATGTGAATATTCTGTCTTGCACTGTATAATAATTTCTCAAATACGTAGCAATCTCCCAGGTTATTCATGCTTCAGTTATCTCCCAAGGGAAGACACCATCAAAGAAATTCTCCCTGGAGACTCCTCAGACTTGGAATTGTAGGCAGGCAGGAGGTTTCAAAATGGTGAAAATTGTATTCTGTGGCAGGAAAGAAATATTTCTATGGCATAATGGAGTGAGAAAGATATTTATTTATTTATTTATTTATTTATTTATTTATTTATTTATTTATTTATTTATTTATTTATTTATTTATTTATTATCAAAATTTATATGCCGCCCAATCCCGAAGAACTCCAGGCGGCTTACAAAAAAGAAGGAAAAAAAAGAGAAAAAAAGAAAATCACAAAACCACATGCATTCATTCTAATTGGGGCTGGACCTCAACAATGAGGTCAACAGCCCCAGGCCTGCCGGAACAGCCAGGTTTTTACAGCTTTCCTGAAGGCCATGAGAGTGGGTATGGTCCGGATCTCTGGGGGTAGTTGATTCCAAAGAGTCGGAGCAGCCACAGAGAAGGCTCTCCTCCGGGGGCCCGCCAGCTGACACTGTCTGGCTGATGGCATCTGAAGGAGGCCCAATCTGTGGGATCTTACTGGCCACTGGGAGGTATGTGGCAGTAGGCGGTCTCGAAGATACGCTGGCCCTAAGCCATATAGGGCTTTAAGGTAATAACCAACACCTTGAATTGCGTCCGGAGACCAATTGGTAGCCAGTGCAGCTCGCAGAGGACAGGTGTAACGTGGGTGTACCTCAGTGCACCCAATATCGCTCGCGCGGCCGCATTCTGGACTAGCTGCAGTCTCCGAACGCTTTTCAAGGGTAGCCCCATGTAGAGCGCGTTGCAATAATCCAGCCTTGAGGTGACAAGGGCCTGAGTAACCGTTTGAAGTGCCTCCAGATCCAAATAGGGCTGCAATTGGTGCACCAGACGAACCTGGGCAAAGGCCCCCCTGGTCACAGCCGATAGATGATGTTCTAGTTTCAGCTGCGAATCCAGGAGGACCCCCAAATTGCGGGCCCTCTCTGAGGGGTGTAAATTTTCACCCCCCAGGGTTAAGGATGGACTGTCTAAGCTGTCCTTCGGGGGCAGCATCCAAAGCCACTCAGTCTTATCGGGATTGAGTACAAGTTTGTTCACTCCCATCCAGATCCTAACAGCCTCCAGGCATCGGCACATCACGTCCGCTGCTACACTGAGCTGGCACGGGGCAGAAAGATACAGTTGAGTATCATCTGCGTATTGGTGGTCTTTTACCCCGTGTTGTCACATGATCTCACCCAGCGGCTTCATGTAGATGTTAAATAAAAGGGGGGACAAGACCGAACCCTGTGGCACACCACATTTGAGGGGCCTAGGGGTCGACCTTTGCCCCCTGACCAACACCGACTGCGACCTGTCAGAGAGATAAGAGGAGAACCACCATAGAACGGTGCCTCTCACTCCCACCTCCTTCAGACGTCGCAGAAGGATACCATGGTCGATGGTGTCAAAGGCCGCTGAGAGGTCAAGAAGCACAAGGATAGAGGAATGTCCTCTATCCCTGGCCTGCCAGAGATCATCAGTCAGGGCGACCAAAGCGGTTTCCATGCTGTACCCAGGCTTGAAACTGGACTGAAAGGAATCTAGATAATCCGTTTCATTCAAGGTCCATCGGAGTTGAAGTGCCACCACCTTCTCAACAACCTTCCCCCAAAAAGGAAGGTTGGAGACCGGATGATAGTTTTTCAAAATAGCTGGGTCCAGGGAAGGCTTCTTGAGGAGGGGTCTTACCACTGCTTCCTTCAATGGTTGCAGGAAAGACCCCTCCTGCAAAGATGCATTAGTAATCATCTGGAACCAGCCTCGTGTCACCTCGCTGCTGGTCGAAACCAGCCAGGAGGGGCACGGGTCCAGTAAACAGGTGGAGGCACTCATTGCTCCCATGGCCTTGTCCACTTCCTCAGGAGTGACAAATAGAACTCATCCCAGAAAATCCGATTAAGACTAACCCTCGGTATCTCGGCTGGTACTGTCCAAGCAGAGTCCAGGTCTGTCCGAATCTGAGTGATTTTATCCGACAGAAACTGAATGAACTCCTCAGCTCTTCCCTGCAGGGGTTCTCCCGCCTCCTCATCTTTCAGGAGGGAGCGGGTCACCCTAAACAGGGCGGCTGGGCGAGATTCCGTGGACGCAATAAGAGCGGAAAAATGTGTACGTTTTGCCGCCTGTATCGCTATGATAAATTCTTGTACATTATTAAGATCAGTTTAATTTTTATGATCTTACCACACTCCTCATCTGTGTTTATAGACAGGGCCACCACAGTTTGGTGTGCAAATTGTGTGTCACATAGGAGAACCATACAAGGGGTCCACCCATAGGCAGCACTTGAATGTGAGTGCACTTTGATATATTTTCTATTTCAAACTCCTTGAGCCCCTTCTTTCATAGACTTAACTGTTATTTTTACCATTGTTCTAGCCCTGCACTTGATTTCACACATTTAGATACATTCCTTGTTATTGGATCATTACCTAAGGATTCATTCAAAAAAAAGTTTACATGTATGCACAGAAACGCTGTATATACCATACTGTTTTATGCATAGAGTCTTGGGCATTTTGGGAAGGAAGAAACTTTGATCTGGAACAGAACTGCATTGGGGAGTTGAATAGGCTCGAGGCAGCAGCTCAGCTTTATCCAGGAAACATAAAAAGGCTTCAGGGAAACATCATCCCTGAGCGATCATAAAAGCACCACTTGCATGTTTCCATATGAAATATTGTAAGAACCTTGTTCAAAAGCTCCAAAAGCATTGAGAGGCAACACTGAGTGGTTGTGGTACCCAAAGGATTTCAGAGGGAGAGATGCTGAACATGAAATCCAAACAGTCTGGGTAGAAAAAAATTGGGTGTAAATGCAAGACTCATAATCACATTCCCCAGGGTCCAGCAAAGGCCAGATTCAGGGTTGCTGAGCAATCCACTTTGACTACAGTTCACCTCCCACTGAAATCATGGGAAATGGCTTTGCAAGATATCCTATACGGAAAAAAGGTCGTCCACAAAATGTTGGTGCTGTGGATGCATTCAGATTAATAATTCAAATTTACTTCAGATTCATAAGAGAACTAACTGAATTTCAGAGATTGAGTGGTCATATTCTTCAATCACAGATTTTACAATGTTTAGAAATGTAAGTGCAGCCTTCTGCTTAAGCTAGCTGTTTATTATTATTTTGTTTTAGAAATTATTTAGGATCAAACAACTTGGGAGACTCTAGAAAGAGTGCAGAGAAGAGCAACAATGATGATCAGGGGACTGGAGGCTAGGAACTGTCTAGTTTAATGAAAAGAACTAGGGGTGACATGATAGCAGTCTTCCAAAATCTAAGAGGCTTCCACAAAGAAGAGAGAATCAAGCTATTTCCCAAAGCACCTGAGGATAGAACAAGAAGCAATGGATGGAAACTAATCAAGGAGAGAAGCAATCTAGAAGTAAGGAGAAATTTCCTGACAGAACAATTAATCACTGAAATGACTTGCCTTCAGAAATTGTGGGATTGGATATATCTGAAATGTTATATGGTCTCCTGCATGAGATTGGGCTAAAAGACCCCCAAGGTCCTTCCCAACTCTATTATTGACCTGGCCATCAAAACTACACAGCTATGGATGAAGCATGTAACAGTGATACCCATTGTCATCGGGGCACTTGGCACCATGTCCAAGAAGTTTACAAGATACATCAACAAATTGCAGCTTCCTGCAATAATACCACTGGAACTGCAAAAAACTGTGCTACTTGGAACATCTTATATTTTAAGAAGGTACTTTGTTGATACCTCGGATGCTGGCAGCAAACCATATCAACCATTAGCACCAGTCAATGGTATTTGTAATGCATTTTTCAATGTTCAGTTGGCTGAGTTTCATGTTTAATGAATAAAGTATATAATAACAATAACAATAACCAATAACAAACAATAACAATATGTTGTGCTCATTTGGATCACAACACGCCAGATATCATGGTTGTAGAGGGCTGAAGCGTACAGTCTATTGAAATCGCTGTACCAGAAGATGCCAGAGTTAAGAAAAAGAACTGGAAAAAAATCACAAAATATTGTGACCTGGACATAGAAACTACACGGCTATGGATGAAGCATGTAGCAGTGATACCCATTGTCGTTGGGGCACTTGGCACCATGTCCAAAAATTTTGCAAAACACATAAAGAAATTGCAGTTTCCTGCAATAACAGCAGCAGAACTGCAAAAAAACTCTGCTACTAGAAACATATATTTTAAGAAGATACTTGGTTGATACCTAGGATCCTGGCAGCACCAGTCAGTGGTATTTGTAACACATCTTTAAATGTTCAGTTGATTGAGTTTCATGTTTAATGAATAAAAGAAACAACAATGACATCAACAACAACAATGTAGTGCTTAATCATTATTAACTGAATAACCTATAGTGGCTTGGTTCATAGTACAACACACTAAATCAAGGGCAGCAAGCCATCTTTTGGCTTAGCATGTTATATAAATAGTATCGAAAGATAAGTCAAGAAATTTCCTTAGCATAGTCAAAACAAACAAACAAATAATTTAAAAAACCATTGGCATCACCTGGATTTTGGGTTGATCCATTTTAATAAGTCTACAGAGGTCTTTAGCAACTGCAATTCCAAAAATGACCAAAATGTAATTTAACCATAACTGCAATGTTTCTCAGAATTCTTCCATTGTTAGATCACTAGAACTGGTGAAACAGAACACAAAATCCAATAAGCAGATTTCCAGTTGATTTTGGTTCATTATCTTCCTGGAAGATATGAAATCCTGAGCTATTCTTATATATAAAGTTTTTTATTTTTTCATTTTAATAAATAACCACATGTATACTATTACATAACCAACATCATATAATATTGTTTACATCAATTTGTCATCATCAACTCCCCAAAACAATTATTGGCTCTTCTGCTCTCCATATTTGTACTCTATCAATCACTTTCTTCTCCCTCTCTCCTCCTCTTCCCTTCCTCCTTTCTTCCCTCTGTCATCCTTCTCTTCCCTACTTCCCCTTCCTCTCTCCTTTCCTCTCTCCCCTTTCCACTCCTTCTTTCTCTCCTTTTCTTCCCCTCTGCCTTCTCTCCTATCCCTCTCTTCTTCCCTTACCTCTCTCCTCTACTTCACACTCTTCCTCCCATTTACTTGGTGTATTTCAGCCTCTGAGTGAGCTCCATTTTATGTTGATGGTATTTATAATTCCTTTTCAATATACATATTTAATTTTAACATATATCTTCCTCCTCCTTTTTTAAAAGAAAAAAAGTATACATATATAGTAATTGTATTTTTCAATACTCCCTCCTCAGTCTATTTTGGGGTGACATGTAGCCCTAGTTATGATTCCTAGCTATTCTCATCATTATATTTATATAGTTATGCATCCTTACATGCCCCAAATGTGTAGTTGTGTCTTTACAATCTCAATAATTTCCCATTATAAGTAAATTTCATGTTCCCTCTCCATTTTTCCATACCTTGACTTAGCTTACCTTTAATTGTCTTTAAATAATCCTTACTGTTCAATGTTCATTACAGTTCCATTAATCTACTATATAGAATAACAAAAGGTACACATCTCACTTTGTCCATCATCTTAAGAGTTCTAAATGTGTCCATATTTCATATATTTTAACCTATACTTCCTATTCCTTCCATTGCAGGTGGGTGGTGGAAATGGTGAAATTTAGCGTGCCTTCCCATACCCGTTGGTCAGGAGGCCCTGTACCGGAACACTCCCTCCCCTCGTTCGCTCTTTCACTCACCCTGTCCAAAACACCAAAAAAAATAACAATTTCCCCCCAAGAGACTGCAGACGAAACCAGTTTTTTCCCCTAAAGACAGGAAAGACAAAGCCACTGTAATAAAAACCATCAACGCATTTTGGGAAATTATAAAGGACATTGCCAGGAAACTCACAGTACCAGCAACCACCTCACAATTACCTAAACAACCAGGTATCACACAGAAACACACAAAATCTGGCAAAGCTGCCTTGCACCAACCTGGCCTGCCCATAGAAAAGCAGCCACTTTGAGACACATAAACCATGCACCAACTTGCACACTTAAAAGCAACATATTGCATCACAAATAAAACATTTGCAAAAAGGAATAACATTTCTTGTAATAAACATATTCTATAAACAATAAATAAACAAAACACCCTAAAATATTTTTAAAAGATATTCTATAAATAATAAAAAAAATCTTTAAAAACCATTTAAAATATTCTATACACAATAAATTAAAATAAAACCATAAAAATATTGTATACACAATATTCTTAAATGTATTGTGGATAGAATATTTTTAAATCATTTTATTTAAAAGTATTGAGTATAGAATATTTTTAAATGGTTTATTTTAATTTATTGTTGATAGAATCTTTTTTTAAAATAGTCTAAGACAATTTTAAAAAAGATTCTACCAACAATAATTTAAAATCAAACCATTTTAAAGTATTCCACACACAATAATTTAAAATAAAACCATTTTAAAGTATTCTACACACAATAAATTAAAATAAACCATTAAAAATTCTATAAACAATAAATAAAATATTCTTCAAAAAAACATTAAAAGCATAAAAGAAAAAAAACAGGTCACTTACCAGCAGGCAGAATCAGCCGCTCTCCGATGCGATGGATGCAGAAGGGAGCAGGCAGGAGATGAGGCAGCAGTTAAGTTGGACTGAAGGGACAAGGGACAACCGGGTCAGCTAGGCCCACTGCCTGGCAGGCTTAGCCAGCCAGTCTTAACCAGCCAGGCGAGGCTGGGGACTGAGGGGAGGTGGTAGCACAAAATCCCTGTTAGGCCATGAGGTATATGCCAGCCTCCCGCCTCCACTGCTGCCCACCCCCTTTTGGCCATGTGACGTACGCCAGCCCGCGGTTTTCGCGAGGGAAGACCTGAAGGTGGGCTGGCATATACTAGCTTCCCGCCATCATTGCCATGCCACTTTTGGCCACGCGGCGTACGTGAAGGCCTTCCCTTGCGAAAGCCATGAGCTGACGTATGCTAGCCTCACTCCGCTGCTGCCTACCCCCTTTCAGCCATGGGCTGGCATACGCTAGCCTCCCACCGCCACCTCCACACCTCTTTCAGCCATGCTGCGTATGCCAGCTCGCGGCTTTCCCTCATAAAAGCTGTGAGCTGACGTACCCTAGCCTCCTGCTGCCGCCAACACCCCCCCTCGTGCTTACTTGCTTACCTGAGGGAAGCAGCAAGCTGCTGGAAAGCGAAGTGAAGGGAGGACCCGATCAGCAAGCACAATGCGACAGCTGCTCAGGAACGAGAAAGACTCTTTTCAAAAGAGGAAGGTTGGCTATTGGCACCGCGCTTTTAAATGGGTGTTAGAGGCAGGCAAGTTGACTCTAACCCGCTCACTGATTGGCTGGACTCCAGCCAATCAGTGAGCAGTGGGCTGGGCTAGTTTAGTGCGGACAGGCGGGGGAGCAAGCGAGCTGCGATGGAACAGGCAGGGCGATTGAGCGACAGGGCTGGGGCAGGCGTTCCAGAACTTATTTCTGGGTCCAACTGTGAAACCTCTTCTAACCGGTAAGATAGATTTGATGAACCTCTTCTACCGAACTGGTTAGAACTGGCAGGAACCCACCCGTTATAGTTGCTCAAAATATATTAATTGGAAGAAACTCGAATACAGAAAATCTCTGGTATGTTTCTCTTTGCCTCCTGCTTTTCCAAATTCTGATTTATGGCAATTGGTTAATTAAAACTTCCTGCTCAGAGTTTCACTTTCCATTCGCCGCACAGGCAAGATTAGATTATGAGTGAAAATAGTGCTTTTGTCTTGATTTTTTTCCCTTATTACATATCACCTCTCATTAATTGGAGTTGCTTAAGATTAACATAGAAGAAACTCAAACAAAACAAATCTCCTTGGTATGTTTTGGTTTCCATTTCACCCTCCTAGTCTCTTTTCAAAACACAATCTTTTCAAATCCAAATCCAAATTTGAAGTTTGTGTTTGAATGGGTTTGTCACTTCTCTGCTTTCTCCTTTCTGTCCCAATTGTTTAAAGTAAATGGCTCTTTTTGGGCTAGTGATTCAAACCTCCATTTTTCCCCTTCTTTCTTTATTTTTGCCAAAATCCCGATATGTTCATCAATATTATTTATATCTCAAGGTTCTTTGCCTTTTCCATATTCTGATTTATGACTGTGGGTTAATTAGATCTTCTTACCAGGCTTTCATCTCGTCTCCTGCATGCTATTGCTTAGTTGCTTTGACCTGAAGTCAGCTTCTTGTGCAGCCATGTTGTCATGCTGCCTCCCCGACGCAGATTCAGAGGGCAAATCTTTCTTTCTTTCTTTCTTTCTTTCTTTCTTTCTTTCTTTCTTTCTTTATTTATTTATTTATTTATTTATTTATTTATTTATTATTAAATCAATTTATAGGCCACCCAATCCCGGAGGACTCCTGGCAGTTTACATAGAAGAAAGCAGAATAATAAAAAAATGACAATAAAAACATGTTAAAAACAACACACATACATTCGTTATGATCGGGGCTGGATCTCAACAATGAGGTCAACAGCCCCAGGCCTGCCGGAATAGCCAGGTTTTCACAGCTTTTCTGAAGGCCATGAGAGTGGGCAAGGTCCGGATTTCTGGGGGCAGCTCGTTCCAAAGGGTCGGAGCAGCCACAGAGAAGGCTCTCCTCCGGGGAGCTGCCAGCCGGCATTGTCTGGCTGACGGCATCTGAAGGAGGCCCACCCTGTGGGATCGCACCGGCTGTTGGGAGGAATGTGGCAGTAGGTGATCTCGGAGATATGCTGGCCCTAAGCCATGTAGGGCTTTAAAGGTAATAACCAACACCTTGAATTGCGTCCAGAGACCAATAGGTAGCCAGTGCAGCTCGCAGAGGATCGGTGTGACGTGGGTGTACCTAGGTACACCCAATATCGCTTGCACGGCTGCATTCTGGACTAGTTGCAGTCTCCCAACACTTTTCAAGGGTAGCCCCATGTAGAGTGCATTGCAGTAATCCAGGCTTGAGGTGACTAAGGCGTGAGTGACCATTTGGAGTGCCTCCCGATCCAAGTAGGGCAGCAATTGATGCACCAGGCAAACCTGGGCAAAGGCCCCCCCCCTGGTCACAGCCGAAAAATAATGTTCCAGTGTCAGCTGTGAATCCAGGAGGACTCCCAAATTGCGGGCCCTCTCTGAGGGGTGTAAGTTTTCACCCCCCAGGATCAAGGATGGACTGACTGGACTGTCCTTCGGGGGCAACATCCACAGCCACTCAGTCTTGTCGGGATTGAGTACGAGTTTGTTTACCCCCATCCAGATCCTAACAGCTTCCAGGCATCGGCACATCACATCCGCTGATACACTGAGCTGGCATGGGGCAGATAGGTACAATTGTGTATCATCAGCATACTGATGATACTTAACCCCGTGCTGTCGAATGATCTCACCCAGCGGCTTCATGTAGATGTTAAATAGGAGGGGGGACAAGACCGAGCCCTGCGGCACACCACATTTAAGGGGCCTAGGGGTCGACCTATGTCCCCTGACCAACACTGACTGTGACCTGTCAGAGAGGTAAGAGGAGAACCACCGTAAAACGGTGCCTCTCACTACCACCTCCTCCAACCGTCGCAGAAGGATACCATGGTCGATGGTATCGAAGGCCGCTGAGAGGTCAAGAAGCACTAGGATAGAGGAATGTCCTCTATCCCTGGCCCACCAGAAATCATCGGTCAGTGTGACCAACGCAGTTTCTGTGCTGTACCCAGGCCTGAAACCAGACTGAAAGGAGTCTAGATAATCTGCTTCATTCAAGGTCCGTCGGCGTTGAAGCACCACCACCTTCTCAACAACCTTTCCCAAAAAAGGAAGGTTGGAGACAGGACGATAGTTCTTAAGAATAGCTGGGTCCAGGGAAGGCTTCTTGAGGAGGGGCCTTACCACCGCTTCCTTTAACGGCTGCGGGAAAGACCCCTCCTGTAAAGATGCATTCGTAATCCTCTGGAGCCAGCCTCGTGTTACCTCCCTGCTGGTCAAGACCAGCCAGGAGGGGCATGGGTCCATAAACAAGTGGAGGCACTCATCGCTCCCATGGCCTTGTCCACTTCCTCAGCGGTAATAAACTCGAACTCATCCCAGCAAATCTGACTAAGACTCTCCCTTAGCATCTCAGCTGGTGCTGCCCAAGTAGAGTCCAGGTCTGCCCGAATCTGAGTGATTTTATCTGACAGAAACTGAACAAACTCCTCAGCTCTTCCCTGCAAGGGCTCCCCCGCTTCCTCACCTTTCAGGAGGGAGCGGGTCACCCTAAACAGGGCGGCTGGGCAAGATTCTGCGGATGGACATTTTGCCGCCCGTATCGCCACTAAATAAGTTCTAATAAAGGCTCTTAATAGTATCAAATCTCCAACCTACGAGGGACCTGTTGCATTTCCTCTGGGTCTGATGAGACACTGCCCCTTCTTCACCACCACCCCACAGGAAGGTTCTGATCCAAAAAGGATCTTGGCATTGGTTTGTCAGACACAGTTCATGTGAGACTTTTCAGAGCTCACACCCCCTCATCTGTCCAGCTGGAGAATGTCTGGTCAAATCCTAAGCTATTCTTGATAGGGCATTTAAATAACTTCACATAAGAGAAACTGCTCAAATTTGCCAGACTATCAGATTGAGAATCAGGTCAGTGAGGTGGGTTTTCTACTGACCAGAGCCACACTGTCTCCACATCTTTGTCTCCACATCTCTGATCTATGATCTCAAAGCCATATGCAACCCTGTAAATTGTAGAGGTTCTTGAGAGCTTCTAATTAAAGTTGTCATCGGATTATATACATTATAATGTGACTGGGACTTCTTTTTAAAAGCCAGGACAGTAATTCTATTAATTGTATTTCATTAATTCAGTTTAAATTTAATGACATCAAATTACCAGCAGTCAATTTTGGAGTGCAGCCTCTGGCATGGAATTACAGCTACACAATCTACACAATCTATAAACAAGAGCTGCATCTTTCTCAGACCCTTTCCCCCCATAATGTCACAGGGTATGCAGTATTCTATAACAGAACAAGCTGACTTCTGGCTTAGCAGTTGTTGCAGAGAAAACATAGCAAAGAAAATTGTTCAACATTTCCTTGGGAGCTTCAGGATAAATAATTTATATTGGCCAGAATTCCTATCTTATCCATCCTCTTAGCTTCTGGGAGTTGTAACCCCCTCCCTCCAAGTCAAGGTAAAATTCTGTCTTGGTACCATTTCCTTACTACTCCTGACTCTTCTATTTGCAGTTTTCTAATAACTAGTGGGTTTTTTTGTTTTGTTTTCTTGCTAAGAAGCAAATATAATGGGAAAAGTGAAGATAGGGTATTAGCTGGCTGCCATTTTGACTCCTTCATTGACCAGCTGGAAGTGGAATCAAAGGGTCAGTCCAAGGATGTTTGCAAAGTGAAAGTCAAAGTCAAGTCAAAAACAAAGTTGCCAATTGAACTTAAAGTATTGGTACTAGCCTAGACCATGAATATTTTTTTTTAAAGAAAATGAATTGCAAGTAACTCTTTTGCTTGCTTCATAAGCATGATAACTATTATGAAATTTATACATAATAGACATAGAGAAATTCTTCAATTCTTTAACAACATAGAAATGGAACAGTGCCTTCTCCCTCCACCTCATTATTTTAAAGAAATTCCTGTCAGGCAACATAATAGCAATCTTCTCAAGTGAATAAAAACCAAGAGAAAGGTTCATGTAAAGCAAAACTAAATATTCACTTCCTGCCTGCAGAATCTCAGCAATCTGTAATTCTGTAATAAAAGGTATCTCAATAACTAAGGACATGAAAGCTAAAAATTTGTGATCATATTATATACACATACCTCTGGAAGCATTAAGAGCAAGATTCCTATTACATCAAAAATTAAATTAGTTGTCAAATGCCATATCTCTATTTTCTAATATTTCATATGTGTGAAAGACTTACTTGTACCATTCTATATGTGTCTCATTGTGCCATTGACTTTCTGACAGACCAGTAAAGACACATCAGCAATAGTGGGGTCATAGAAATTCTTGAGACAAGTGGAGTGTGCTCATCATTGGTTTTAAATGCTTAATTCTCCATTTGATATTGTACTAAGTTTACATCTGTTTATAATCTCAAATCAAGTCTACAAATTTCAGCGTGATGTTCCAAGCAAAGGTGAAAAAGAGTTACTGACCTCTTTAAATTAAATAGCTTAATTTTATTATCTATATGTGACAGTTTCCTAAGCTCAAAATATTAACATAGGATAAGGTGACCAGACGTCCCGCTTTCAGCGTTACAGGCACGCTTTTCTACAATTTGTCCCGCGCCCCGCACAGTTTTCAAAAAGTCCCGCTTTTATAGCTTGCTCGCTCCCCCGCCCATCTGCTGTCACTCGCTCCCCCACCCATCCACACTAAGTCTAAGGCAGCGCTTTCAGTGGGGTGCATGCTGGGAGGAATCTCTCCTGTCCTCCCAGCTCCCTTTCGCCCACAGCAGAGATCTGACGGGTGAGAGGAAGCGCTTTAGGCAGGGAGGTGCATGCCAGGAGGAGAGGAGAGATTCCTCCCAGCATGCACCCCACTGATTAAAGCGCTTTCAGTGGGGTGCGTGCTGGGAGGAATCTCTCCTGTCCTCCCAGCTCCCTTTCGCCCGTAGCAGAGATCGGGCGGGCGAGAGGAAGTCCTTTAGGCAGGGAGGTGCATGCCAGGAGGAGAGGAGAGATTCCTCCCAGCATGCACCCCACTGATTAAAGCGCTTTCAGTGGGGTGCGTGTTGGGAGGAATCTCTCCTGTCCTCCCAGCTCCCTTTCGCCTGTAGCAGAGATCGGGCGGGCGAGAGGAAGTGCTTTAGGCAGGGAGGTGCATGCCAGGAGGAGAGGAGAGATTCCTCCCAGCATGCATCCCACTGATTAAAGCGCTTTCAGTGGGGTGCGTGTTGGGAGGAATCTCTCCTGTCCTCCCAGCTCCCTTTCCCCCACAGCAGAGATTGGGCGGGCGAGAGGAAGCTCTTTAGGCATGGAGGTGCGTGCCAGGAGGAGAGGAGAGATTCCTCCCAGCATGCACCCCACTGATTAAAGTGCTTTCAGTGGGGTGCGTGCTGGGAGGAATCTCTCCTGTCCTCCCAGCTCCCTTTCCCCCACAGCAGAGATCGTGTGGGCGAAAGGAAGTCCTTTAGGCAGGGAGGTGCATGCCAGGAGGAGAGGAGAGATTCCTCCCAGCATGCACCCCACTGAAAGCACTTTAATCAGTTTTCCTAAACCCCATTGAATCTAGAGGAGGGAAGAGAGGGAGAGAGAAAGAGGGAGTGTGTGAGGAGGGGGGATTTCCTAAACCCCATTGAATCTAGAGGAGGGAAGAGAGAGAGAGAGAAAGAGGGAGTGTGTGAGAAGGGGGGATTTCCTAAACCTCATTGAATCTAGAGGAGGGAAGAGAGAGAGAGAGAGAGAGAGAAAGAGGTAGCGTGTGAGGAGGGGGGATTTCCTAAACCCCATTGAATCCAGAGGAGGGAAGAGAGAGAGAGAGAGAGGGAGTGTGTGAGGAGGGGGATTTCCTAAACCCCATTGAATCCAGAGGAGGGAAGAGAGAGAGAGAGAGGGAGGGAGGGAGTGTGTGAGGAGGGGGGGTTTCCTAAACCCCATTGAATCTAGAGGAGGGAAGAGAGAGAGAAAGAGGGAGTGTGTGAGAAGGGGGGATTTCCTAAACCCCATTGAATCTAGAGGAGGGAAGAGAGGGAGAGAGAAAGAGGGAGTGTGTGAGGAGGGGGGATTTCCTAAACCTCATTGAATCTAGAGGAGGGAAGAGAGAGAGAGAGAGAGAAAGAGGTAGCGTGTGAGGAGGGGGGATTTCCTAAACCCCATTGAATCTAGAGGAGGGGAGAGAGAGAGAGAGAGAAAGAGGGAGTGTGTGAGGAGGGGGGGATTTCCTAAACCCCATTGAATCCAGAGGAGGAGAGAGAGAGAGAGAGAGAGAGAGAGAGAGAGAGAGAGAGAGAGAGAGAGAGAGATGGAGGAGGGGGGATTTCCTAAACCCCATTGAATCCAGAGGAGGGAAGAGAGAGAGAGAGAGAGAGAGAGAGAGGGAGTGTGTGAGGAGGGGGGGATTTCCTAAACCCCATTGAATCCAGAGGAGGGAAGAGAGAGAGAGAGAGAGAGAGAGAGAGAGAGAGAGAGAGAGAGAGAGAGAGAGAGAGAGAGAGAGAGAGAGAGATGGAGGAGGGGGGATTTCCTAAACCCCATTGAATCCAGAGAAGGAGAGAGAGAGAGAGAGAGAGAGAGAGAGAGAGAGAGAGGGAGGGAGGGAGTGTGTGAGGAGGGGGATTTCCTAAACCCCATTGAATCCAGAGGAGGGAAGAGAGAGAGAGAGAGGGAGGGAGGGAGTGTGTGAGGAGGGGGGGGTTCCTAAACCCCATTGAATCTAGAGGAGGGAAGAGAGAGAGAAAGAGGGAGTGTGGGCCCGGTAAGTCTATTTTTCACCCTCCCCAGGCTCCAGAGGCTTTCTAGGAGCCTGGGGAGGGTGAAACGGCCTCCCCTGCCTCCTGGAGGCCCTGCAGAGGCCAGAAACAGCCTGTTTTCTTTTATTTAACATATCACTTTAAAGATTACTATATTACTAATCACTAATCATATTGAAGTGTGTTGTTGATTGGTTACAAATAACTTTCATGCATCTCTTCCACAGTCATTGCTTATAATTCAAATCACATTATGTATTTTAAATAAAAAAATCTTTTTATATCTTAGTATCAACATATCACACTTCTCATTTGACTGTGGTTGTTTTAACGTCCTTTTACATAAAATAGTCCAAAATTAAAAAACACAAGCACCAGTAGCATTTCATTAATTATTTCTAATATCATCTAATAACATTACCCCTTTATAGCATATTCTAAGTAAAAATTAATTATTTTTGATAACAAGGTTTCTGATCCTCCTTTCCAAATCGCTGTTTCAATTTATATCCCAATTCCTTTATTAAACCAATACATATATATATTGTTCATTATATCCCTTGTCATTTCATTGTTATTGTTATAGATTTTATTAACAAAAATTCATTCACTAATTATATCAAATTTTCTATCATCAAATCAACACATGTACCTTATTATCCTTATCAATTATTTATTTAACAGAGCACTCTAGAAATTACTAAATTATTAATCACTAATTACTAAAATTAACTAATTTTTTATTATCAACTTTCATATATCAGCCTGTATCCTTCCAGTAATAACACAGTCTTATTTTTTTTGTCATTTGTGGATTGATCTTCTATTTATTTCCTTAATAATTTTTTTGTGAACTTCTCTCTGCAGCTTGTTGCTTGTAGCATCACTTAAGTAATCTCAATGCCCTTCATCTGCTATTTTAATCAGGTTATCTTTGGTTGTCAATCTTGCTTCTGAGAAGTTCTATCTCAAATCTATCATTTTTCCCATTTTCTGACTTCTGGTTTGCATGTTGGGTCATTTCTTTTTTGCCTTCCGGAGCACGAAAAATGGCCCAATGCGCAAACTGGAAGTTTGGGAATGGACTTCTGGTTGCCCGTTGGGCTGTTTTTCTCCCCCTGGAGGCTTCAGGAGGTTTCCCTGAAGCCTCCAGAGGCCAGAAAACGGCCGAAAATGAAGACAGAGATCAGCTGGCCAGCGCACGCATGTGCACTGGAACTGACAGGGCAATGCCGCATATGCCCCAAGAAATGGCTCTGCATGCCACCTGTGGCACATGTGCCATAGGTTTGCCATCACGGGGATAAAGATTGCTATGCATGGTCAGGCTGATTAAATGAACCCACGGACCAAATTTTTGTCAATTAACACCCACAGTTCATCTAACTTGGAGTCACTGAATATAGCTTCACCTTAGACAATTTATCCCCAGGTAGGTTCTCTATGGCACAGTCAGCTGGTGAGCGAGGAGTTCATCCAAACACTTTTCACTGAACACCTCTCTTAAGTCCCAATATTCTTTGGGATAGTGTGGAGGTCCTTTTCCCTGATTTCCTGCTGTGGGAAAGTTGCCTTCCGGCTTTCATCTTGCTCTTGAGGAAGGCAACTTATTTGAATTTTTAGCAGTCACCAAAACTCCCGCCATGGTGTCTAGTGCCAATGTTCATCCCCCATCTTTCTCCTCTTGGACTGACATTGTGTGCCCAGTCCCACAATAGGACAGTATGCCTCTCTGGGTTGATCGACTTTGCTGATTTTGCCTAATGAAAGGACCTGCCTCAGCTGTTCCCTCAGAAAAACAAGACTCCTGACTACATTGAGTTGAATCAAAAGAACTTTTAATGAGAGAATGTGGTTGCAATAAAGTCAAGTGAGAAAGCCCGTGCAAAGTACAAAACAATTCTTTTGCCCCAAACCCAACCCCACTGACCAGTCCACCAGCAACCAATGTGATGCCACAAGGTCGTTTTGAGAACTCTGTGGTGCTAGGCAAAAAATAATTCACTTTCAGGCATGACAGCCTTGAATCCATGCTGGAACTGGCTAGGAGGGAGTCTGTTCTATTTCTAAAGACAATCCCCCTCCCTAATTCCCAGGCAGTTACAGCAAAAGCATGCAAAAAATGGCAGCAGCCAGCCTCCCCCCTTCCAACAGAATGGCAGGACACAATGAGGACCTGACGTTATGTTTGCCTCCTAGCTATAGAATTTAAATTTGATCTTTTGTAAATATTGTATATATCAATTTAATATTCTATTTCATTAAGCCTTTTGACACCAAGACTACACTGATTATGAATGGTGCATGTTAGCAATGGTTAAGGCTCTCCATCTGCTTACTTTACCAGCTTCTTCCTCACTGCTGGATTTGATGTAGGCTTTCCATGCCCTTGCCTACTACTCCAAACTCTTTCCCATCACTCTGTCTATCCTCTCAGTAGGTACATTTGTGACCCTTCTGTTCAGATGGAAATTTCCCACCTGTATAGGCACCATCTGTTCCAAAATGCCCAAATCATCAAAAGAAGGATGGAGGAACAAAAATTACTGATTGGAACTCTCCTGAGTTTTGGAAATGTAAAGTAGCTCCTCTAAAAAATCCAACACTTTTGCTTGCTGCATAATGTCTGCTATAAATAAAATCATTCGGAGCACTTATCAAATCATTTTTTTCCCCACCTTTGTTTTTCTACAGTTGAGAGCTTAAACTTAATGTACCTCCAAACTGTATCACTTGTTATAGTTCTGCAGCTTAGATTGTTGTTGTTGTTGTTAACATTTTATTATAAATACTATCATTCTTTTTCAATTACATACATACACATGTTATAAATGATAACCAGCCTCATCCAGTAGTCTATAATGTTAAAAAAGCAAGGCAGCAAATGTCTTGCTACACCAACAACTGTCTTATTTTTAAGGTGTGCAAATCCAATACTTATTCTGTTATTGTGTGATGAGCTTATTGACTGTTGCCAAGTTTGTCTCCTTACAGAATGCCACTTGTTCACTGGAAAGCTTTCTGCAGTGAGTAAAATACTTTCAAAATAGAAAAGAACAAACAAAAAATGCTATGAAATCAATGTGAAACTCACACACTTTAATGAGCTCAAAATTAAGACTGAAATCAAAGACAGCCAGCTGGAATTAACCTGCTACTAGGTACAACAATAAATTTGTATATTTCTGCATAGACCCCTAGAATGCAGGAATATTTTATCATACGTTCAAATGGAAAAAGGAGTTTTGTCGGTGGAAGAATTACAACTTTTTCTTTAAAAAGGGAAAAAGAGGTTTTTCTGAGAAAGAACAGGGATAGAATGAAAAGTAATGTTTGGCTTAGGGAGAATAGCAAGACAATAATAAAGATAAATTAAAATATTTGCATGCAGAATGTATTTTTATACTCAAAAGAGAAAGATGGCAATCTCATTTTTATTTTGTTTTTTTCTTCTTCATAATGTTGGTGATGAAGGAAACTGCAAATTAGATTCTGGAGTTAAATTGTAATGTAAAAACCAAAGTAGAAACCACGCACTTAATACAGTACATGGACTTACTTTAAAGATTTACAGAATAAGAAGAAGCTGCAAGATTTCTTTTCTTTTTAACAATAGGTTTAGATGCTCAAAATGGAAAGGCAGCAGGAGGCCTCTGAAACCAAAAGTATTAGATTTGTATGGGAAGATGTCAATTGTTTGCAATTCTTACTCTCATGATGTGCCCTAGATCCTGTCAGGTAAGAGTGCTGCAGCTTTGTTTATCTGCTCCCTCCCAATATTGTCAGGATGCATTTCCATTTTCCAAGTGACTGCTGCCACTGTGCTACAATCTGTGCTTATTTCTCGAGCAGCTAAACCCTTTGACACTGTGGTTTTTAATTAAAATTACATTAAAGTTAATCAGCCAGAAAGAGGCTTCTGAAGAAGGCAGGTTTGATTGCAACCTGCAAAGGGCACTGAGGCTGCCAACTTGCTAAAGATGTGCCGGCAGATGCCAAGCTGTTTGTGTGAGTCCAATGATAGTAGCTGAGTTGTTGAAAGAGGTCATGTCTGTTTTATTTTTTCAAAGCACTGTCCTGCAACTAGTGCAAGGGATATCAATTGTGCTACACAAGAGTAATCAAGAATCAATTTCATGGCATGTTTGTTTTGCCTTAAGAAATATTAATATTCTTTATTCCATTTAATCTATTTTAAATATTCTGTTTATTTTGTTTAATATCCTCAAATCATACGTTAGGATCACATATAGTCAGAAAAAAAGTGATTACTTTGTTTCATATCTCTAATGCTAAATAAAGATGTTGGATACTTTTCTGTGGGGCATTTTTAAAAAATTAGCTCATTTGTATGTTCTCATCTTAGATTTTTTTTAATCCACAAAAATTAGGTTATTTAAAGAGTTAGACTGTGACTAACCACATGCAGACCTATAATAGATTTAGATTGATTTCTATATTCTATATTCTAGGGGTGAAATCAACTTACCTTTGCTACCGGTTCGCAAATGTGAACACGCGTATTTGCAGGACTTTCACAGGACCACCTCTGTGCATGTGCAGGAGCTTCCACGCATGCGCAGAGCATCAAAAACAGGACATGATGACGTCCGGGCGGGTTAGCAGAGCCTCCTGCTGCCACCACTACCGGTTCGCCTGAACCGGCTGAATAGCACCACTGCTATATTCCCCAACTCTAAGCATTCGTACCTGAGTGATCTCATTATAGCAATAGCAATAGCAGTAGACTTATATACCGCTTCATAGGCCTTTCAGGCCTCTCTAAGCGGTTTACAGAGAGTCAGCATATTGCCCCCAACAATCTGGGTCCTCATTTTACCCACCTCAGAAGGATGGAAGGCTGAGTCAACCCTGAGCCGGTGAGATTTGAACCGCTGACCTGCTGATCTAGCAGTAGCCTGCAGTGCTGCATTTAACCACTGCGCCACCTTGGCTCTTATACATGCTTCTAAGTAAAGATACTCAAGGTTAGGTTGTAAAGCAAACTACTAGTGTTCAGAAATAAAGCTTCAGAGAGCAGAAAGTTGACATAGCATGATGTCATAATTCTGTTTTCTAGTATTGAAATGTAGTGTTGATGGATTAAATATTACATGGGAAGAATATGTCTTGCTACATACCTTTGTCATGGATGCAAGCCAATAGCCTCTATAATTTTTGTTGGGATTGTATATGAATGTGTTCAGAGTTAGACAGAAATCATTGGTAATAGTTGGCCATGGGTGTACAGTATCAGTCTTGAGATCTGGTTGGATAGACTGAAAATGGGTAATGCTACACTGTTTTCCCGAAAATAAGACAGGGTCTTATTTTCTTTTGACCCCCAAAATATGGCTTGAGCATTATTATTGGGGGAGGGGCTTATTGTTTTGGGGTTGCCAGATGGCTGCTCTCTTGCGAATGGGCTCCCAAAGAGCTGGGCACAGCCTCAGAGGCAAACGGCTGTATTTCGCTGTCACAGCAGTGCAACACAGCAGCCATGAGGTGACCACGCTCATGAACAGCCACCAGGCAACCTCCCTTCCCAGCTGACCAGAGTGCTATTCACTGACCTAGGGGTATCCCAAAGGCGCCAAGCCATGTGGCACACTGCCTGCCCACCAACTCCCATGGCTTGGTGTCTTCGGAATACCCCTAGGTCAGTGAATGGTGCTCTACCCAGCTGGAGAGAGGGGTTGCGGGAGCACTTGTTCTACCCCAGCTCGTGTGCCTCCCAGGCTCACCATGCCCTGGTCCAGCTCTTCCAGCAGGCTCAGCGCACCACCACCGCTGCCACCACTGCCATCCCAGCATGTCCCAGCAGCGTCTTCCAGCAGCAGAGAGGTGACACGTGGCTGGATCCAGAGGATAGTTAACACCTCTCTCCGGGAGGGATCCTTCCCGCTCCTCCTAAAGGATGCGGTGGTGAGACCCCTCCTGAAGAAGCCTTCTCTGGACCCAGCCATTTTAAGTAACTATCATCCAGTCTCCAACCTCCCCTTCGTAGGGAAGGTTGTTGAGAAAGTGGTGGCCTTTCAACTCCGGCAGTCCTTGGATGAAACCGATTATCTGGACTCCTTTCAGTCCGGTTTCAGGCCTGATTACAGCATGGAAACTGCTTTGGTCGCACTGATCGATGATCTCTGGCGAGCCAGGGATAGGGGTCATTCCTCTATCCTAGTGCTCCTTGACCTCTCAGCGGCCTTCGATACCATTGACCATGGTATCCTTCTGCGACGGTTACGGGAGGTGGGAGTGGGAGGCACCATTCTTCGGTGGTTCTCCTCCTACCTCTCAGACAGGTCGCAGTCGGTGTTGGTTGGAGGGCAGAGGTCGACCCCTAGGCCCCTCAATTATGGGGTGCCACAGGGTTCGGTCCTGTCCCCCCTCCTATTTAACATCTACATGAAGCCCCTGGCTGAGATCATATGACGGCACGGGATTAAATACCACCAATATGCGGACGACACGCAATTGTATCTGTCCGCCCCGTGCCAACTCAGTGAAGCGGTAGAAGTGATGTGCCAGTGCCTGGAGGCTGTTAGGGTCTGGATGGGAACGAACAAGCTTGCACTCAATCCTGACAAGACCGAGTGGCTATTGATGCTCCCTCCCAAAGATGGTCCAGCTATTCCATCCCTTAGGCTCGGGGGTGAAATCATATGCCCCTCAGAGAGGGTTCGCAATTTGGGAGTCCTCCTGGATCCGCAGCTGATGTTAGAACATCACTTGTTGACTGTGACCAGGGGGGCCTTTGCCCAGGTTCGCCTGGTGCACCAATTGCGACCCTACCTGGACCAGGAGGCCCTTCGGATAGTCACTCATGCCCTCATCACCTCAAGACTGGATTACTGTAACACGCTCTACATGGAGCTGCCCTTGAAGAGTGTTCGAAGACTTCAGTTAGTCCAGATCGCAGGCGCGCGAGCGATTATGGGTGTACCTAGGCACACCCACGTTACACCTATCCTCCGCGAGCTGCACTGGCTGCCCATTGGTCTCCGGACACGCTTCAAGGTGCTAGTCATTACTTTTAAAGCCCTACATGGCATCGGACCTGGCTATCTGAGGGACCGCCTCCTGCCAATTACCTCCCAAAGACCGATTAGATCACACAGACTAGGCCTTCTCCAGATTCCATCTGCCAGCCAATGTCGGCTGGCGACTCCCCGGGGGAGGGCCTTCTCTGTTGCAGCTCCGGCCCTCTGGAATGATCTCCCCGTTGAGATCCAGACCCTTACTACCCTTCCGGCCTTCCGTAAAGCAACTAAGACCTGGCTGTTCCGGCAGGCCTGGGGCTGTTGAAGTATCCAGCCCCATTTTAAGGTATGAATGTTGTTGTAATTTTAAATTGTTGTATTGTCTTATATATTCCCCCTCCCTTTTTTATTGTAAGCTGCCCGAAGTCTTCCGAGAGTGGGCGGCATACAAAACTAATAAATACAAATACAAATACAAACCATAGAGTGCACTTCCAGAGCAGCAACTGCCAAAAGACTTGGCAGCTGATCTCCGGAGTTTGGAAGCCGGAGAAGAAGCCATGCTAGGATGGTGGCAGCACCCTGGCCCTGCAGGGAGAGCTGGACCAGGGCATACTGAGGCTGGGAGGCACGTGAGCAGGGGCAGGAACAGGCGCTTGTACAACCCCCCCTCTCCAGCTGGGTAGAGTACTATTCACTGACCTAGGGGTATTCAGAAGGCTCCTAGTTGCAGGAACTGGGGGGCGGGCAGAGCGCCACGTGGCTTGGCGCCTTTGGGATACTCCTAGGTCAGTGAATGGTGCTCTGCCCAGCTGAAAAGGGAGGTTGCCGGGCAGCTGCTCATGAGCGTCGTCACCTCGTGGCTGCTGTGTTGCGCTGCTGTGACAGCACAATGCAGCTGTTTGCCCCCGAGGCTGTGCCTGGCTCTTTGGGAACCTGCTCTCAAAAGAGCAGCCACCCAGCAACTCCCTCTCCAGCTGGGCACAGTGCCACTCACCAACCTAGCAGTATCCTGAAGGTGTCAAGCAATGCAAGTGCCTTTGCTCCCCCCTGGCTCCCGCAGCCTGGCGCCTTCAGGATACTGCTAGATTCGTGAGTGGTGCTGTCCCTGGCCGGAGGAAGCATTGTCCAAGGGGCTTATTTTGGGGAGGGCTTATATTTTTGCCCTCCCAAAAAATATGGCATGGCCTTATTTTCAGGACATGTCATATTTTCAGGGAAACATGGTAGTTTATGACCATGGATGAATTAAAGCTATTTAGCTTCCATGGTGTCTTTTGAGGAACTAGGTCTGTTGTTTGTATATCAGTATGTTTTGCTTATGCATATACACAAGATTCCTACATAAGCTTTTCAGTAGCTTGGGAGTGCTGGTTAGCTTATAAATAATGTCATGAGCTGGACATTACCAAAGGCTGGTAGGTCCTTTTTACAGCTTTTGTTCCATTTTGTTTTTTTGCTTCCTGAAATTTCAGTTCCTGGGCAAGAGACTCTTTAGATCAGGGGTGTCAAACTGGATTTCTTTGAGGGCCAGATCAGTATTGTAGTTCTCCTCCGTGGGCTGGCTGGGGGTGGGGAGATGAGATGGATGCCTCCTGCAACACACTGCCAGCCAAAATGGGACACGGGGAGGTCATACCCCATTTTGGCTGGCACAGTTCTACACCACCACCCAGTGCCTTGTTTTGGCTGCCAGAGTGCTGCAGGAGGCCATCCAGGCTGAAAATGGGGCACAGGGGGAACATGTGGCTTCCCTTGCCCTGTTTTGCCTGCCAAAGGCACTATGGGCCAGTCTTTTCCAGACTGGCCTCACAGGCCAGATTTAAACACTTGATTTAAGCACCCCCTGCTTTAGATGATTGGTGCTTTAAGAGAATGGAAGTATTTCACTAGTTCATCTGTAACTAAAATACAAGGTTAGGCTGTTGAACTTCATCTATCTTCATAAATGTTAGCTAAAGCTATATAAGTATTTCAAATTCTTTGAAAATTAATAAACCCAAACCAGTGGATTTAAAGCAGTTTAAATTGAATTCCAAATATGAAGCAACAATAGAAACTTATAGAATGAAACTTATAGAAGCTAAATTGCTACTCAGTAGTATTTTTTAACAAAAAATGCTATAAAGCTACAAAATGCTGGTGTTTCAAACAGCTATTGTTTTGCCTTCAAAAAAAATTTATTTAGCATTTCAATACCTCCTGAATGTTTTCAAAACTGAAAGAAACAGCCTACCTTATCACTATACTTCCTCACTAGTGTCCATACAAGAGTCAGTGCTACCAGCCTTATCTGTTGAAATACTTGATCATTATATGTAGTGGCTTTCCTAATGGCATTTCTTATACTTAATTTCAAAACTATTTGAAACCATTTCAAAGAATACTTCAAAATTGGATAATACTTCCTCTCAGATAATTCTTGGTCAACTTTAGGAAATCTTTAGAATGATGTTTCTATTTGCACATATAGTTGCATGCAAGGAAAAATATTTTGCTTATCTTGTCAGTTTTTCTTAGTACAGTAAAGTAGGCTTGCAAGTAAAACTCCAATCATTCTCATTCCAATCAAGATAGCTGAAAGGCCAGTTCTTTGTTCCTCGCATAATTTTTCTTTCTCGCTGTTAAAGATGTTACAACAATTCAAAAGGGAAGAAGAAGGGACTGATTAAGTATTCAGAACTGTCTAATTATATAAGAAAGACAGACAAAACCGGAGGAGCTGACAGAGGTGTTCACACTGTTTTGGGCACTGCTGAGATATTAGTTTGATTTCCAAAATCTGATTTGCTAGCTGAAAACAAAAGAACAGTAATAACAAAATATAAGCTTCCAAATGTTATCCAGCTATCTCAAATGAAACAATTTTACTTCAAGGCACAAAAACTAAAAGATAAGATATAAGGCCACACTGGCTTCCAAAGTATAAATAGCTTTTTTAAGCAATTGCAAACAGGAAGAAGAGCTGTTACACTCAAAATTCACCTGAGTCATTTACTTTGTAAATACCAAACTTAAAAGACTCGAAAACTATCTTACCTCTAAAGGGACCCAACGGGGAAGACTGTAACAATGAAGCTGTTAAGGCCAACCTCTTCAATACGTCTTCAGCTCAGTATTCGTCGACAGCAATGGCTGCTACCCCACATTCCCTAGTCGTACCACAATCAATTGTAATGATTTACTATATATTGATTTTACAGTAGATAATGGCACTATGTAACCTAAAGCCATATCCAAACTTGCCACTGCTATAGCTGTACCTCTATGCACAATCTACAAGGTATCATTTAGAACTATCTCCTTGCCCGATCTATGGTCATTAGCCACAGTCATAGGTAAAAGTTCCCCTTGCACATACGTGCGAGTCGTTCCTGACTCTAGGGGGCAGTGCTTATCTCAATTTCAAAGCCAAAGAGCCAGTGTTGTCTGAAGACATCTCTGTGGTCATGCGGCCGGCATGATTAAATACTGAAGAAGTACGGAATGCTGTTACCTTCCCACCAAAGGTGGTCCCTATTTTTCTATTTGCATTTTTACATGCTTTTAAACTGCTACTGTGCTTCCCTGAAAATACGACATGTCCCAATAATAAAGCCAGGCCTGATTTTTGGGGTGGGTGTAAATATACATCATCCCCCCAAAATAAGCCCAAGTGAAAGGGTGGAGTGGCCAGCACAGGAGGAAGCCCTTCCCTTCCCCGGTTATTTCAATGCTTCTTCGGCTCCTTAATCAGATGAGCTGAGCCACTCTGGCTACCATTCACAAAACAGCTAATCTGTGGGTGCTGTTCAGGCCATGGCCTTCAGCAAGTGTGGCTGCTTTCACCATCGATGAAAGCCACAAAAGCAGCAGGAGGCCAAGCGATGCACCCCATGCGCCTTGCACTGGCCTTCCGAAAGGTACTGTAGCACAATCCACAATTTTTAATCATTATTTTGTCCTGACCCACATGGCCCAGTGAGCCACGTTGATTTGGACCAAATAAGGGTAAAAAAATTGTGGATAGCTGCTGCTACAGTACCCTTCAGAAGGCCAGCTCGAGGCTTCTGCTGCAGAAATGGTTCCGCCCGAGGAATGCTTTTGGGAGAGAAGGCAAAAAGGAAGCAATCAACTTCATGTCGCCCCTTGCCCTCAGTCCTCCTTCCTTTGGCTTTCCAAGAGTCTCTCCCAGAAACAAACTCTGGCAGAGAAGTGGCCCACAGAGTTTCGGGAGCAAAGTTGAGGCTGAGAGGAGCCAGGGTGGGGGGAAAGTCCAGTGCCGCCCCAGCGCTCTTCTTTGCTTGGAAATGGAATCTTGGGAGGGGAAAATGGCATCCCCTGATAGAGTAGGTATGTCTGTATGTCTATAAAAAACACAAAGTAAGGGAGCCAGCAACTGTGGATTAAGGAGCTTTGTGAAATGTCATGCCTACATGCAAAATTTGGTGAAGGAGGGGAAAGACGTACTTCCCTCTCTTGGCAGTATTTTGCTTGAAAATATTTGAGAATCAGACCAGAGAGGAGGAAGGAGCCATGCGAGGAGACGCTGCTGACGCTGCCCCCTGCAGAGACACAGACAAAGAGGGAAGTTAATTGAAGACGCTCCCTCTCTGACCAGCCCACAAGACTATCTGAAGGGCGGGGAAGATTTCCTGCACATCGGCAGCAGCGTCTTTTCACAGGGCTTCTTCCAACATCCCTGTTGTATGGATTTTCAAGCCTTCCTTTACGAGATGTTGTTTTGCACCTGGGACATCGGGAGAAGTCCTGTGAGGAGACATCACTGCCAATGTGCAGAAAATATTTTCCCCCACCTGCAGATCATCCTTTCAAAGAGTAGTTTCACCAGGAGGTGGCTAGTGGCAACATTTGCGTCGGGTTGTGTTTTCTTTGTGAGGCAGACAAACTGGGGAGCAAAAGATTTAGGAAGCCTGGCTGGTGTTGGCCGGTTTCTGCAGTGAAGTGTCTGATTCATCCCCAGGGGTGAGCCTTTCACCCTTCGCCACCTCTCTGCCCTGGCTTGGAAGCTGCAGAGGAAGCCTGCCATGTCTGTGGGGGGGGGGGAGAAGAGACAGCAAGAGGAGCCACATCTATCTCAATGCTTCTCATTTCTCCCCTACCCCACCTGCCACCCTTCTCATTAAAGAGACAGTGGGGAAGGGAAGCAGCCAGGATTCTGTTAGCATTGGGGCAGAGTGGGAGGTGTTGGGCCACAAGATATGCATCTCAGGACTTGCAGCTCCATCACGTTCCTCACTGTTTTGTCCAGGGAAGCATCTTGTAAAATAAACCTCACGAGTTCAACTTCCCTGGACAAAACAGGGAGGAGCTGCAAGTTTTGGGTAGGACATGCGTCTCGTGGCCCAACACCTCCCACCCCACCCCAATGTTAGCAGAATCCTGGCTGCTTCCCTTCCCCACTGTCTCTTTAGCGAGAGGGGTGGTAGGTGGGGTGGGGAGAAGTGAGAGGAGCGAGACGTGGCTCCTCTCACCATCTCTTCTCCCCCGCCACCTTTGCCAGGCATGGCAGGCTTCCTATGCAGCTTACAAGCTGAGGCAGAAAGGTGGCAAAGGGCAAAAGGCTAACCCCTGGGGATGAATCAGACACTTCACTGCAGAAACTGGCCCATGCCAGCCCAGGTTTCCTAAATCTCTCACTTCCCAGACTGTCCCCCTTGCAAAGAAAGCCCAACTTGACACAAGGTAGTGGCGGGACACATCAGGGCAGCACTGGCCAGCTGTTCATGTGGCATAAAGAACAGGGAGGGGAGGCAATGGCGATGGGACATGTAGTGTCACACTTGCCACCTCTTGCACCTCCAAATTAATAAGACTTGGCATTAATGTCAAGGCCATATTTCAGGGGTCAAAAGAAAATAAGACCCTGTCTTATTTTGGGGAAAACATGGTAGGTTGGCAGAAGCTGGGACAAATAATGGGAGCTCACTCCGTTATGCTGCACTAGGGATTCAAACTACCAAACAGCCAAACTTTCTGATTGACAAGCTCAGCATCCTAGCCACTGAACCACCACGTCCCATACCTATCTTTAAAAAAGGATACCCTAGACTAGTAGAAAATTTCAGACCAATCTCCTTGTGCGGTATCACCTGTAAAGTCATAGAATCAGTTATAAACCAATCCATCACCCTCCACCTAGAGATAAACAACTTACTCTCTAACAAGCAATTTGGTTTCAGAAAAAAAAATTATCCTGTAATATGCAATTCCTACGTTGCAGAAACATTTGGACCATACATCTTGACTAGGGTAAAGCAATAGATGCAATTTACATAGACTTCTGCAAAGTCTTTGATTCAGTGGTGAACGACAAACTACTGTTAAAGCTAAGTTCAGCATTTCTGGATCCCTACACAAATGGATAGCCACATTCTTGTCAAACAGGCAACAAGTAGTCAAAATAGATAGGGCTCTATCAAATCCAGCACAAGTTAACAGCAGTGTCCCCCAAGGCAGCATTCTAGGACTCACACTCTTTCTGCTTTACATTAACAACCTATGTGATCATATTAAAAGCAACTGTGTCCTACACATTGGCAATAAAAATCAGAACACCAAATACAAGTTGGGTAGAAATGACTTCATAAACGACCCTCACTCTGTCAAGAACTTAGGAGTACTCATCTCAAATGATCTAAGCCCCAGAGCCCACTGTTACAGTATTGCCAAAAAGGCATTAAGAGTTGTTAATCTAATTTTGTGAAGCTGCTTCTCTGGTAACATTGTATGCTAACTAGGGCATATAAAACCTTTGCCAGAGCAATTCTCAAATACCGCTCATCTGCCTGGAATCCAAACTGTATATCGGACATTAATACAATTGAGTGGGTCCAGAGGTACTTCACAAGAAAAGTACTCCACTCCTCTACTCATAATAGAATTCCCTATGCTACCACCTCAAAATTTTGGGTTTGGGCAATCTGGAACTGCACCGCCTGTGGTATGATCTAAGTACAGAATACAAAATAGTCTGTTACAATGTCTTACCTGTCAACAACGTCTTCAGCTTCAACCTCAATAATACATAAGCAAACAAACCAAAGAAACTCAAAGTAAACCATTTCAAACTCAATTGCAAAAAATACGACTTCAGCAACAGAGTAGTCAACACCTGGAATGCTCTACCTGACTCTGTTATTACATCCTCTAACCCTCACAGCTTCACCCTTAAACTGTCTACTGTGGACCTCATCCCATTCCTAAGAGATCCATAAAGGGGGGCATGCATAAGTGTACCAGTGTGCCTACCGTCACTGTCCTATTGTCCCCCATTTATTTGTATTCATTTCTTTTATTCATGTCTATGTTTATATTTATACTTGCTATCTTGTACATGTTTGACAAACTAATAAATACCAAAAAAAAATATACGCAAATCACAACTGCCTTTTCTTCCATTTGTAGGTTAAGCCCCCACCCCTCTCCTAGGAAAATGGAATATTCTAGGAAATATTAAAAAGACAGAATAAAATATTTCCCCTAAAAGAGAAATAGAAATCTTAAGACAAAAACTCAGCCCCAGCCCCCTATGCCCACCAGATATTTTGGTTAAATACGAGACAAAAGACTGATCTAGCTTATCTATAACACAAAAGACCTTCAGCTCCAGGGTGATAGGATTAGCCCTCACTTAAGATCGAAACCAAGACAAAGCCATTAAGCCATAATAGGAATTGCCCAAAGCCCCTTCATTACATCATCATCACGCAAGATTCAACCTGGCCCCATAGGAGTCTGACAACCAATCAGAATACATTTCTTATATAGGAATAGGAAGCTCCAAGGCACGGCCCAAAAGAGGGTATAAATATCTCCTCCCTTTCTCCCTCCCTCTCTTTCAAACTATCTTTCAAGCAGTCTCCATGTTTCCAGTGTCTTTCTTCCCACTTGGAACTGAATCCAGGTGGACACTTTTCCAACACATTTATTTTATCCTGAGAGACTTTTGGTTCTGTTATAGTTAACTAATTAGAAATGGATTTTACAAGAGGTTAAATCATCAGCAGCATTGTATTGCCTTCTCCCGACTTATCTTTTCATAGAATAATAGAATGGAAGCATTGGAAAAGACTGTAGGAATCATATAGTCCAGACCAGTTCAGAGCAGAAATCTATAACTACTATTCATCTTCTCAGATGACTATCCAGCTTCTTTCACTATCTCCATTAAAAAAGCCCCCGTCAATTCCTGAGGTTGCCCTTTTCTTTGCTGAATAGCTCTTAACAGTTAGAAAATGTTTCTTGATGTTCCAACTAAAATCTATTTCCTTGTCATTTAAAACTCTTATGTGCCACCTTCTACAGCATAGCCTTCAGATACTTAAAATAACTATGATGTCTCCTATAATATCATATTATCTGGGTAAATATCCTACAGCCTCCAGGTGATTCTAATTTTCTCTCCTTCCTGTACACTTATGGTCTTGATTGCTCTCCTTCAGACACTTTGATTTGTCTTTGTTCTGTATGAAACATAGTGTCCCAAAATGGAATCAATATTCTAAATGCACTCTCACCAATGATGAATAGAAAGGAAAAAATAATTCTGACATTATATTCTGTTAATGGAAGCCTAAGATTGTCTTTGCTTTTTTTTACAGCTGCATCACACTTTTGGCTCAATTCAGCTTGTGATCCATTAAGACTTCTAGATTCTTTTTATATGCACTTCAGCCAAATATAGTTCTCCCCAGTTTTTTTCTGTACTCATGCTTTTGATTTTTCTGACCTATATTTAGAATTTGCATCTGTTCCTGTTGAAAGTTTTCTTGCTGTTTTTTGTCAATGTTCCAGCTTGTCAATTTTTCCAAATTTTGATGCTGTCCTCTACTGCATTTGTTATCCCCTCTTTGTGTTGTTTGCAGTTTTGGTAATTATATTTTCTAACCCTACATCCAACCATTTATGTTTTGTATAATACAAAGTCTAAAAATTCCCTGTACTTATACTGTACCACTTATACTTTCTGTTTACCTATGCTGAGCCATGGATGTACTCTTGTTGTACACAGTTGTTCCATTAGTTTTTATCCATCTAATTCCTCCCCGTCCCCCAAATGAGAGTTGTGCAAATTAGTCTAGCAGTTTAGCTTGACTTCAGAGTCTTTTGTACACTCTTATAATAGTATCTTGGTTGTTTCTTCTTCCTTGTGTTTTCTCAAAATGCTTTGGATCTGCTAAATCAGATTTCTAGATCTGAATATACCAATTAAAAATAACATAAGTGAACCATTAAAATAAGGCATGTATTTTTAAATATTTCTGAATAAATATATGATTTTTGGGGGAAATGTTTTATTTATGCTGATGCTCTAAAATTATTCTGAAATTTTAACATATGCACATGGTATAAACCAGAGCAGTATTGGCACACTAAAAAGAGATATGATATGCATGTTTTTCATAAATCCTAACCTATGATGAAATGTAGCTTGTTTCTTATATAATTGTTACGCTGTCATTTCTTTCAGTTATAATAAAAAATAAAATATACTTTACTACAACCACCATGTTGAAAGGGGTCAGAGATTGAAAAATATCACAGCCTTTGGAGTATAAAGATTTTTCTAGTCTTCTGAAATTTCACAAATTTCTCAGTTGCCATTTTCAAAACAAGTATTTAATTGAAACAAACAAAGGCCCAGCTGACAAAAACAGCTTTGAACATCCTCCTGTATCTATTCATTCTAAATTGGACAAACTTTTAAAAAATTAATAAATATATTTGTTAAAATATCTAAGAACAAAATAAATATCTACATAAAATAAGAAAAAATAGAGATACAATGAATAAAGAATAAAATATCAGAGCATAAATAATTGACTTAAAATTATTACAAAATTTAAAATTAATATTTTTATTTTTCATTCGTATATTAGATTCATTATACATCTTAAGAAACAACTATTCCCTCATATTGTATTAAACTGGTGATTGTATTAAAATATTTCTAAATACTGAAATTGCTTCCAATTACTATAACTATGTAAATTATTTTCCCCCATAGAAAATAATACAAAAATGCCTGAATATGCCTTGTTTTAGGACATGTAAATTTTTGCTTCAATTTAGTCAAACTTTTGCTCTGGGTATACACATGCAGATTTTGCCAATGCTGCACATTCCCCAAGTTTGGTTTGACAGTCCAAATATCGTTAGTAAAGTATCTAGGATTGAGTCAAATTTGTGACTATTAGCATAAAATAAATCTTAACAAAGTATGTTATATTTTGTTTGAGGTATTCTATGTTTTTATCAAGCTCTATCTTATAAAATGTCCTTTTCAGTTTTTGTTTTCTTTTGTGACTTTTTACTGTATATCTGTGAAGTCCATTAGCTAAGCCAACACCTTTTAATATTGACATTCTGCTATTTGGGGATTTTATCCATTCGATCAACTATGACAAGCAATATGTACAGTAACAGTTTTAAAATTTGGGAGACCAAGCCTACTTCTAGCTTTGAAATCTTGTAAAAATGTTTATTTTACTCTAGGTTGTTTTTCTTTTCCAGATAAATTTATTAACCGTTCTTTTGCCAGTCTGGGGGGGGGGGGCAGTTTTGAAATTGAAATTGACACCAAAAGAAACCAATGTTGTGGGTCCAGTATGGCAAAGAGTACTATCTAATCTAGAAGACTAAATAAATAAATATGAAATTGCCAGGACTTGAGTGACTTATACATTTAATACATTATCATTTAATATTATTTTACTTAATATATTCATTTTAATTGTTGCAACTGATTTTAAGCTGGAGAGGGTTTTTTTCCTCACTTTTCAAAATCTTTTAAAAGTTCTGTCCATTATTTGGTTCAACTTTTAAAAAAAATCTTTGTTACTGCTTAAATATATCTCAAATATTTCACCAGGGCTCTTGTTTACTGACTGTTCAACTACAGGTAGTCCTTGTCCTACAAAAGTTAATTTAGTGAATGTTCAAAGTTATAACAACACTAAAAAAGTGACATGACCATTTTTCAGATTTGTGACTCTTGTAGCATCCACAAGATCATGTGATCAAAATTTGGATACTTGGCAACTGGCTTGTATTTATGACAGTTGCAGTGTCCTAGGGTCGTGTGATCACTTTTTCCGACCTTCTGACAAGCAAAGTCAATGGGAAAGTTAGATTCACTTAAGCACCTATGTTACTAACTAAACAATTGAATGATTAATTTCACAACTGTGGCAAGAACAGTCATAAAATGGGGCAAAACTCACTTAACAACAGAAGTGTTAGACTTAATTGTGATCATCAGTCTACCTGTATTTCTCCACTAAGCTTTTTTCATCCCCTTGGGATAAGTGTCTTGTTATTATCTTGTTTTCTTGGTTATATAAAAATGTTTATATAACATTTTTATTAATATTCCTTTCCTTGAAATTGGGCAGTATTGTTCACCTCAGATCATTCATAGTTTCAACCAAATATACTAATAGTTTTAAAATAATCAGTAGCATTTTAAAAAAATAAAGTTCAAAATAAATAAAACATATTTTAATATAAGGCGTTTCTCCTTGGTCCTACTATTCCTACAATATTCCTACAATTCTGGAAGCACACATATTAACTATTTCTTAATCTGCATTGATATGTAATGGAAGGCAAAGAGGTACCCTCAGAAATTTAACATCTGAATTAAAAAAAAACTGGGGGGGGAAAGAAATTTAATATCTGGTAGTGGATCTTCATGGACAAAGTTCTAGTCACTAGGATTTGGTATAATTTGTCCTTGTAGAATGCAACACTTATTCTAGGAATAAATATTTCTATCTGACTGTTATTAATATTAAAAGAATGAAAAAATAAGGCCATTCTGTACCAGCATCTCCTTATATAATTGCATAACAATTCAATGATTTATTAATTTTGTTACACTACAGTATTACATGATGATGGTTAAATGTGATTATTGGTATAAATCACTCTACAAAAATAAATTTTAATCCGATATATTTGACAGTGATTATAATTTTAAGTCTAAATAGACAAATGGTCTCCTATTTCAAGTTGTGTCTTTGTGGAGTACTATAAACGTACAGTACAACCTATAGCCATATTTTAAGTGTACCAGTTGGAGAGACCGATATTCCAATGTGAATATTTTTCCAATGTGAATTTCCAATGTTAATATTTGAGTCACAGTGGCGCAGTGGTTAAAGTACAGTACTGCAGGCTACTTCTGCTGCCTACTGGCTGCCTGCAATTTGGCAGTTCAAATCTCACCAGGCTCAAGGTTGACTCAGCCTTTGATCCTTCTGAGGCAAGTAAAATGAGAACCTGAATTGTTGGGGGCAATATGCTGATTCTTTAAACCATTAAGAGAGTGCTGTAAAACACTGTAAAGCAGTATATTGTTATGCTATTGCTTTTGCTATTTTTGGCTTAGGATCACTATGACTGAATTCAAATATGCTGATGGTTGGTTTTAACTGTAATCCCAATGCTAACACAAGTTCATACATAAACCATGGTTTACAAACCACTATTGCTGGAGTTATGTTGAGCCCAAACTACTGTAGTTTTTTCTCTTATCATAGCTCATTTGCCTTTCTGTCTAAATTCTTGCTTTTTGCCTCTTTCTCTCACCTCTCTTTCTCCTATACATTCACTACTCATCTTTCTCTATGCTCTTTCCTGTAATTTCTCTTTCACTTTATCAAATTTCTGCCTCTTTACTTTAGGAGCCTCCTTCTGTCAGACGTTCTATAGCCCTAGTTATTTATATCTCCCTTTTCATTGACAGCAGTTGTTTCTCACTCCCCTCAATCTCTACCTTCTCTCTATACTCTAGAAAACCTTTTCTACCCAATTCCTTCAAAAATAACAATTCTCTAATTACAGAGCCTTTGTGACCAGATATGACTACCATGTTGCAACATCAAACAAAACCATGGTTTATACAATGACTGGATTTACCAAAAACCAAATAAAGTATATTTATATCTTTGTGTGATTAATAGGATTTAACCTCTCACAAATAAGTTGTCTTTGATGACCACAATCGGATCTAGAATTTCCACTACTAAATAAAACAGTTGTTAAGTGAGTTATGGTGAATTTTATAACTATTCTTGCCATGCTTGTTAAGTGAAACTCTGTCTCTGTTAAGTGAAACACAGTTATTAATTAAATCCAGCTTCTCCCATTGGTTGTGCTTGTCAAAAGCCAACTGGGAAAGTGGCAATGGGGATCTCTGCTCCGACTCTTCATTTTGCCATGTTCACTAGACCCACTTTTAGTGGAGCCATCTTCGATTTGTCTTTTCTTCACCAGAATTCCCATGTCCCACTGATCTCAATAGATCTATAGACTAAAAATAATTAAAACTACAAGCTCTTGGATAGAAGTTTACCTCTGTATTATTAGGAATATAGTATTAGTGGTCAACATCATATTGTTTGTTTTAATGACCACAATCAGTTTGCACAAATCTGATTTTTTTGAGAAAAAAATTAGGGAACCCTATTTGTTCATACCAACAGACATCTTTTCACTTTACACTTCAGTTAAACTTAATCTCAGAAATCTGTATTGCCATGAGCTATAAAGAAATCAGTGTCTAAAATGTAAATAATTGGATTCCAGGGGAGGGGCTTGCCGCCGACGGTAGCTTAACGAAGCTGCTCTCAGAGTTTTGGTTCGTATATCTATTTAAAATCTTAGATATCTCTTTTTCCAGGCAAGGAAAAAGCAGGGAGGGACCCCAGCTAGTTAGAGTCCTCTTTGATGTTCACAGTCTTTATTTTTTTTGGCTGTGAATGAAAGAGAGTGATTCAACGGAAAGCTGAGTCATTACTCCGGCCAAAGCTTCTCAGCTGTCTTTTTTCAGCTCAAGGCGAGTTACCCCCCCTCTCAGTACAAGATTTTGTAATTAACTTGTTAAAGATAAATCTGAGCAGCGACCATACCGGTTAACCTTTTTTTTCTATTTAAAATACCAGCTTCAATTTTACAAAAAACTCCTTTGTTTAACAGTTTTTCAAAATGGCGATTTATAGCCTTCGCAGTCGATATATGATATATTTAACCAACCCTGTTCTCCTGAAGATCTCTCTTTATTAACTGCCAAAGTTTACTGAAAGTATTTTATTTCAAATCAAGGTGCGCAGAGGCTTTGTTTGTTCTCTTTTTTTCTCTTATCATGGCTCCCAAATCAAAGCAATCGAAACGTTTTTTTAACAATGCTTCCCAAGTAATCGCTATAAAGCCACAGTCTTTGTCTTCTACGCCCCCTACTGGAGATTTGTTAACGAAAGAATTTCTTTTTGAAACTCTCAGAGAATTTAAAGAGGAAATGATGCAATTTATTTCGGAATTATGTGACAAACTTGATGCCAAGATTGCTCAAACAAAGGAGGATACCATCGGGGTTATAAATGTGATGACAGATTATATTGCAGGAATGGAGGATAAACTGGAAGTTTTGGAAGAAGCCAACTCTAATCTGACATCTAAAATTGAAAAGTTGCAACAGGAATTTGACAAGGCAGAGAGACAACTTGTTATGACAAACTATAAAAAACTGCGTTTGCAATAAGAGTTAGGGGATTGCGTGAAAACGATCAGGAGAATTTGAAGCTGACCTTTTCTGAGGCTCTCAATCGTTTGGTGGGAAGTCCGGGACTCAACTTTGATTGGCAGATCCAAAAAATTTACCGCCATAATTCGTGGACAGCAAAACAGAAACAGCTCCCGAGAGATGTAGTTATATACTTTGCTACAAAAGAATCCAGAAACGCGATACTACAAGAGCTTTACAATAATAGGCTGCGAATTGATGGACAGGACCTGATTGTCTTTAAAGAAATGCCACCCCAGACGTTAAGAGCCAGGAGAGACTATGTCTTTTTAACTAAAGAACTTAGAAATAATCAGATACAGTACAGATGGGAGGTGCCATTTGGTATTACAGTTACACTTGATGATCAAAAACATCGCCTAATTCACCTTGCGAAGCTCGAGACTTTTACAATAAGATCTTAAAGGCGGGACCTCTTGAATTACCCGGACTTGTACAAAGACAAGGAGAAGTAGAAGAGAGACAACCAATCACACAGCTACAAGGCGGGAGGTGTTGTTTTTCCCCTCCGGAGGGGCGGAGGAACAGAGAATAAGTACTTAGTTATGCTTCCAAAACATTTGCTTAATTTTAACTTGAATAACTTTGTGACTCTGTCTTGTATAAAATGGTATAGTGGTATAGCGGTGAAGAGACATTAAGGCTGAAAGATCTCCTCGGAAATTATATTGTATGGGACTTAAAAAAAAAAGATTTGATGGACAACTTTGAATTTTCATATAAACTGTTTATGTTTTATTCTCTAGGGTGAGGAAGGCGGAGATTGTGATGCTTTTGGATTGTGGTTTTGGTCGAATTGAGTTGGGAAGGGAGGCGTAGACGGGAGGGTAGTGAAGGTTTAATTAGAGTTTATTTTGAGCCAGAAAGCAAGTTGATTATTATAGAAATTTTTATTTGAATATAATGTTTGGAAGGATATACTCAGGGGGTTTGAAGGAAGGCGGAGCAAATATGAGAGGAGTATGGATGATAATAAAATACATATATGGACATGGGTAGAGACAGGATGAGAGGAGTTGGAACAGAAACCGAGAGGAATATTTGAGGTGTTTAAGTTGCTTTATAAGGGACAAATTAAAAGTTTGGACATTTAGATAAAGAGACAAGGCCCCTAGTTGGAGAATTCCATTTGATTAACCTACTTGGTTTCAACATAGCTTGAAATCCTGCAAGTAATAAATGAAATGAAATTAGGAATGATGTACACTGTTTAAGTTTTAATAATGATGGGAAGCTGAGCTTAATGTAGAGAGTTTATTGATTTTTTCCTGTTTTCCTTTTTTTTGTTTTTTCCTTATTCTTTTTTTTTCTTTATCTTTTATTTTTTAATTTTTAATCTATTTGGTTTTAATATACTCCAGACTGTGTTTGATAAAGAGTTATGCCGGGTATGGGACCTGGGAAGTCGGAAGGGGATTAGGGAGGGGGGTTTATGGGGGGGAGGGGGGAGGGGGGAAATATAGTTTCAACTTATAGAATAAGAAGAATGCACTCGTATACTGTTGCTCTTTTTTCTTTCTTTTTTCTTTTTCTTTTTCCCCCTTTTTTTTCATTTTTTAATTTTAGTGTAAGATATAAATTGAATAGATTAATGAATAGAGAAATACACCAAAGTGAGAAGTAGAGGGAAAGAAGAGGGAGAAGTAAAGAGGGAGAGAGAGGGGAATGTAAGGTGGGTGAGATGGAGGGAAGGGGAGAAAGGAATGTTTGAGGGGGAAGGGAAGTAGAAGAGGGGAATGTTGGAAGGGAGAAATGAAAGTTGGAGGGGGAGAAGAAAGGGTGTATGGAGGATGGAAGTGTTATGTTGGTTTTCCATGATGGAAGATGAGTTGTGTTTACTGCTTTTTTTTTGCAAATGCACAGTATATAAGTGATTGTATAAAATGAAAATGAAAATGAATAAAAAATATTTAATATGTAAAATGTAAATAATTAAAATATAGAAAGTTATATAATAGAACTCTTCACAGTCAGTAACTACAAATATTTCTATTTTCCTTTCTACAACATATGATGTATTGATCTTAACTATAATTTTGAAAATAAATATATATTTTATAAATATGTTAACTAGTTTCAATTTTCAAGTAACAAAAATGTATATTTTTATTGCATGGAAAATAAAGTCTGAACAAACAGAATGGATTCTTTATAAAGCGATAGCTAAAGAATTCTTCAAAACTGGAAATAAATGTATGGGCCTGCACAGTTGATATTAAAAGCAACTTAGGAACAAATTACATCTTTAGATTCCACCACAATACCTTAAATACCATCAAAAACATCTGTCTACCCCAAGTCCTTGGGAAGGACTTAATAGTTGGATAAAAACACAAATCCAGTCCAAATTATGGCTGCCAATGTGACCATTGGTTCAGTGGATTTCAAATTTTTTTAGAACCTATTCTGCAGGTGTGGCTGCACCTATTTTGTGGGCGTCGCTTGGCGGTCATGTGACTGGGTAGGCGTGGCCAACTTGGAAAATGTGGTGAAACTCACTTAACAACACTCTTGCTTAGCAACCAAATTTTTTGGCTCAATTGTGGTTGTAAGTTCTCTTTTTCTTTCTTTCTTTCTTTCTTTCTTTCTTTCTTTCTTTCTTTCTTCTTTCCTTCCTTCCTTCCTTTTGTCTCTCTCTCCCTTTTCTTTCTTTCTGTCTTTCTTTTTCTTTCATTTCTCCCACTTTCTCTTTCTTTCTTCCTTTCTTTTTTTCTCTTTGTCTCTCTTTTTTCTCTTACTCTTCTTCCATTCCTTCCTTCCTTGTGTGTATATCTCTTCCACTACCTTCCTTCCTTCCTTTCTCTCTTCCTTTCTCTCTCTTCTTTCTCTCTCCCCCCTTCTCACACATACATCCCTTCCAATTATTTTCATAGATATATTCTATGAACTAAAACTGGTGCCCAATAAATCCTATGATCACGGCATTCTGTGTCCTACAAGCCAATTCACACAGCTCCCAATTCAGCTTCTTACCGCTCTGGGGTTAACTGAATATGGTTAGTCGTCCTGTTATCTCTTGGCCTTGATTCCCACCTTTTTAGCAGAGCGGCACAGAGGGCTAATTTCAAATGGCTTTTTTCCCTTTTGCTGAAGCCAGATTTCTCTGCCGCTTGGGGGGTGACCTGGTGGGTTTCCGAAGGTGTTGGGCACACCATGGAAGGCATGCATGTCATGCACAGACGCACACACACAAACAGACACACCTCGCTTGCCTCAATGCAAGTCGCATGTGTAAGGGGGATTGCATCAGCTGGGAGGCTGGCAGAAAAGAAGCCTCTAGTTCAGTGGTTCCCAAACTTTTTCAGTCCACCGCCCCCTTGGTTGTACAAACTGATCCTCAGTGCCCCCCTACCCAGTGGTGGAATTCAAATTTTTTTACTACTGGTCTGTGGGTGTGGCTTGGTGGGCATGGCTGGTCATATGACTGGGCGGTTTGCACGATGGAAGGAAGATAGTAACAGTAAAATTCAAAACTGTAACAATTAATTGCACATTTATTCAAAATCCAATTTAAAAATCTTTTTAGTTAATGTTAATTCAACAAAATTGTTGAACATGATCCAGTGATACTAGGTTTTCAAAGTCTGATAGTCATTTATCAAGAACCATAGTAACTAGTAACATAGTAAATTCAGTAAAATTTAGTAACTACTTCACTGTTCTTAGTAGATAATAATTCCTGTGTAGATATTGAAAGAAGTAATCTCAGTAAGATATTATCACAAAGCACAAAACTGCAACAGATATCATTAAGATATCACAAACTTACACAAAAAGATATTCTTGTAAGAAACCCAAAATGGATAATAAACACTTTTGTCTTTTATCTAAAGTTTTTCATCTTTAAATCAATGACCTTAATTATTTTTTCTCTCCCTCACAAACATACACATATACTAGTGGTGGGTTTCAAAAATTTTTAGAACCTATTCTGTACGTGTGGCCTATTTCGTGGGCATGGCTTGATGGTTATGTGACCGGTGGGAGTGGCCAACTTGTAAAATGTGGTGAAACTCATTTAACAATGCTCTTGCTTAGCAACCAAAATTTTGGGCTCAATTGTGATCATAAGTTCTCTTTCTTTTTCTTTCTTTCTTTCATTCATTCTTTCTTTCTTCCTTCTTTCTTTCTTATATCTCTTTCCCTTTTTCTTTCTTTCTTTCTTTCCTTTCTTTTTCTTCCTTTTGTCCATTCTTTCTTTCTTGTGTGTCTCTCTTTCTTTCTTTTCTTCCTTTCTCTTCCTTCCTTCCTTCATTCCTTCTTTCTTTCTTGTCTCTGTCTCCCCCACTTACTTTCTCTTTCCTTCTTTCTCTTTCTTTCTCTCTCTGTCTGTCAGCCTCTGCTTTGCTGCTTGTTTTCGGCTGTCATGAAACGGGGAGGGAGGGCATGGTAATTGGGTGAGGGAAGTACTCTGTACAGGAGGACTGTTAAATGGGGGTTGTTCACACCATTTGTTTGCGCATGTGGAAGGAGCTTTGCTTAGCTTCTCATCATTTATAATCAGTAAAAGTACACTTAATTCTGCAAAATGGAGTCGAGTGGTTTCTTTTTTGGTTATTAAATGAAGGAGCCGTGACATTAAGCTGGATCTCACCTTGCACCCATCCCGGAGCTGACACCTTCCGAGGGGGATGCACCCAACGCTGAAGAATGTCCCACCAGGGCAGTGATCAGGAGGAAGATATGGGAGTGGCCACAGGCCCTTCGGTGATGGAGCGGTTGGCGGACCTGCAGGCAGAGGAAAATTTGTTTGACCCAGGTGGACTTGGGGAGTGGAACAGAAAGAGGACCCTGAAGAACCATTAACTAGGATTACTGTGAGGAGACCCAGAAAACCAACAGCTGACTAGCGAGATCCTGAGGAGGAAAATCTTATGATGTCCCAAGCCATGAAACTTCTGTGAGGAGCGTGGGAGAGATGCTAGACTCAGGAGAGTGGAATGGAGAGAGGAATTGAGGCAGAGACAGAGAGAAGGTATACCTTGCCTGACTTGAGAGAGGCTGGGGGGGCCAAAAGGGGAATTGTACAAGATGACCCAGCACCGACCCCAATCCCCACGGCTAGAGACATTCCAAGACGGGGGGGCCCTCGCAGATGCCAGATGGCTAAGGTTCCTCCTTTAAGTGTAAAATACAGGGGAGAACCAAAAGAGCTTGGCCTATTTCTTATTCAAGTGTGGAATTATATGCAGATGTATGGCCATGAACTGGGTTCTGATGAAGCTAGAGTAAGAATTATATTGATGGCTTTGGAGAAAAAAGCAGCAGATTGATTGGTGGGGTTGCACAATGCTGACTCCCCACTTTTGAGAGACTTTAATGGGTTTATGGCCGCTTGAGGAAACGTTTTGATGATCCCCTCACAGAGAGAAGAGCCAGGATTAAATTTACAACTCTTAGGCAAGGGAAATGGCCAGTAGCTGAATATATACAAGAATTTCAAGAGCTGTCAGCTTACATGAGGGATGGTCTGAAGAAGCATTGCTAGACCATTTCGCTGATGGGTTAAACAAAGAGATTTACCAGCATTGTGTGAACAGAAGACACCCCACCCCCCCGTAGATTGCAACCCTGGCATGAAGCAGCCGCTGATGTGGAAATTGACCTAGCCAGGCTGAATTACAAAGGAGAAAGTGAGGGCGAAGAATCCCCCCTGCCAACCCCCCCCCAGAGTTCCGAAAGGGGGGAAGGGTGGATTTGCAAGCAAACCCAAGCCTTCCGTATGCTTCCACTGTGGGAAGGAGGGGCATCGTACTGTGAATTGCCGGGTCAAGATGAGCCAAAATATCCCACCCCCTCGGAAAGAGAAGACGCTGGAGAAACCTCCCAGCAGGAGGAAAGAACCGGCCTTGAAAGGGGAGGATCCTTCTCAGCGTTTCAACCTTGTGGAAGGAGGTGACGAAACCCCCAGCTCTTCGGAAGAAAGTGACTCTGATGATGCAGAACGCTGGGTAAGTTCCTCTTTGGGGCCCATGACTATCCCAGTTGAGCTTAGAGTGCCCTCTTCTGGTGCACCGGAGAACATTCTAGCTCTTTTAGATTCCGGCTGTACATTATGAGCCCGGAAATAGTAGAGAAATTGGGATTGAAGCTAAAAACTTTGAAAATCCCAATTGCATTTTGCCAATTGGATGGTTCTATTGCGGGAGGGAGCCCTGCTCATTTTGTTACTGAACCTATTGAGATGTGGATGGGAACCCACCAAGAAACAATAAGTTTTATTGTAGCTCCAGGGATGGACCGACCCCTTATATTGGGATTGCCCTGGCTGCGTAAATGGAACCCACATATAAATTGGAGGAAAGGTTGGTTGCACATCTGGTCTGCTACGCCCCCTGAGAGGGAAGAGGGAGTTCCAATACCGAATAAGTCAGACCCCAACCTAGCAGCCAGAGGGCAGGAAAAAATTGAAGGGGAGGAAAAAAAATCCCAAAAGAATACTGGGACCTGAAAGATATTTTCAGTGAAAGATCTCCAGATAAGTTGCCCTCACACAGCCCCACCGATTGCAGCACTAATATTCTACCTGGAGTAAAACTCCCTAAGCCCCAAATTTACTCAATGATCCCTAGAGAAATGGATGAAGTGAGAAAATTCATTCACAAAAATTTGGAAAAGGGGTTCATTGAACCAGCTAGACCCCGAGTGGCTGCTCCGGTCTTGTTCAGAGAAAAGAAAGATGGTTCATTCAGGCTCTGTGTGAACTTTAAAAACCTGAACGGGGTTTGTGTCCAAAATGTCTACCCTTTGCCACTGATGAAGGACATGCTAGCCCAACTGGGTAAAGGAAAGATTTTCTCAAAATTAGATCTATGAGAGGCATACTACCGGGTCAGAATTAAAGAAGGGGATGAGTGGAAAACTGCATTTAATGGCCCTCTTGGTTGTTTCCAATTTCGAGTTATGCCATTTGGACTGCAGGGGGCGCCAGCTATTTTCATGCAATTAATTAATGAGGTTTTACATGATCACCTTTACAAAGGCGTGATGGTCTAGCTGGACGATATTCTTATTTACATGGAAACACATGAAGAACACGTGAAACTTGTTCGCACACTACTCAAAAAGCTTCGTGCAGCAGAACTGTATGCTAAATTATCCAAATGTGAATTTCATCAGGAGAAGGTGGACTATCTGGGGTATCGCATCTCCCACGAGGGGATAGAAATGGACCCAGCAAAGGTCAAAGCAGTCACCGAATGGGCGCCCCCCCGCAAATGTAAGCAATTGCAAAGATTCTTAGGTTTTGCTAATTTCTATCATCAATTTATTCCTTCTTTTGCCAAGATTGCTTTGCCAATTACAAACCTCCTAAAATCTAAGGGGGAGCGAAACCCAAACCGGGTAACTGGACTATGGAATGCCAGGCTACGTTCGAGAAATTAAAATGCCTGTTTGCAGCTGAACCAGTCCTGAAACACCCGGACATGGATTCACCTTTTGTGGTCCAGGCAGATGCTAGTGATGTTGCAGTAGGGGTAGCGCTACTTCAGGCAAATGCACACGGGAAGTTGCAACCCTGCGCTTACACCTCTCGAAAGCTAACAGAGACTGAGAGACGATGGGCTATTTGGGAAAAGGAAGCTTTTGCTGTCCGGTGGGCCTTGATGACCTGGCGTCATTTTTTGGAGGGGGCGAAACACCCTTTTGAGGTATGGACTGATCACAAAAACTTAGAGGCATTAAAAAAAAACCAGAAACTATCCCCTAAACAAATGAGATGAGCACAACATTTCAATAGATTCAATTTCACTTTGAAATATATCCCAGGAGGGAAGAATTTTATGGCTGATCCTTTGTCCAGACTTCCTCAATATAACAGTTCAAAGCTCAGTATTGTCCAACCTGTCATGCCAACGAGAAGTCTCGCCGTTCCTGTTGTCACTAGAAGCCAGACCACTTCCAATTTGGAAGTCACGCAAGACCTCGTTACAAAGCTCAAGGAAGCTCTTGAAATTGATGAGTGGTTCCGCCAACATATGGATGAATGCACCGTGAAGGATGGCATGGCTTGGGTTGGTGCTAAATTATATGTTCCCGCAACTGTTTGAACCTTGGTCCTTCAACGTGCTCATGACTCTCGCATGGCTGCACATTTTGGTTTTGTGAAAACCCTGCATCTCGTCAAGAGGCAATTTTGGTGGCCCTCATTGAAAAAAGACATTGAGTCTTATGTGGCTAGTTGCCCCACTTGTGCTGTGGCAAAACGTCCATCAGGGAAGCCTCAGGGATTGCTCCAGGTGGTGGCCTGTCCTGAGGCCCCATGGAAGGAGATCTCTATGGATTTCATTGTTGAGTTGCCTGAAAGTCAAGGAAATATGATGATTTGGGTGGTTACCGACTAGTTCTCCAAGCAGGTTCATTTTGTTCCTTGTTCCAAAATCCCTTCCACTAAATCCTTAGGTAAGTTGTTCATCACCCATATCTATCATCTACATGGGGTACCTGACCGCATCATCTCGGATAGGGGGGGTCCAATTTATCTCCTTGTTTTGGAAAGAGTTTCTAAAGTTGATTGGCTCCGCCCAGGGCTTAAGCTCTGCTCACCACCCTCAAACTAAAGGAGCTTGTGAGAGGACTAATTCTGTATTGGAGCAGTATCTCCGATGTTTCATCAACTACCAGGAGGATAATTAGGTGGAATTATTGCCTCATGCTGAGGTTGCGTATAATAACTTGGTACACAGCAGCACGGGGTTTACATCTTTCAAACTGGTGTACAGACATGATTTTGTGCCTATTCTCGAAATACCTCGGGAAAAACTGCAAGTGCTGTCCCTTTCCAAATGGAGTGACCAGCTCCGAGAAATGTGGCCCTTGGCTTACCACTGGATGCGGCGCATCAAGCACATAAGAAGCAGGCGGATAAAAAGAGGGCGAAGGCATGGGAATATAAAGTTGGTGATCGTGCATATTTATCCATCAAATTTCTCCGAACTTCTCAAAAGTCTAAGAAATTAGGCCCAAAGTATGTGGGTCCATTGCCGGTTGTCAAGGTCATCAACCCCGTGTCCGTTTGTCTAGAACTACCTAAATATCTCAACCATGTTTACCCGGTATTTCATGTCAATCTCTTGAAGCCTGAATGCACTTCTCCATTGTGAAGTCCTTTGGCAGCTCCTCCTGCCCTGCTCCTGATTGAGGGTGAACAGCATTTTGAAATTAAGGAAATTTTGGACTCCAGGAAGATTAGAAACCGTGTTCAATATCTTGTGGCTTGGAAGCATTTCCCTCCGTCTCATGCTGATTGGGTCGATAAATCCCATGTGCAGGCTCCTCGTCTTATTTGTAAATTCTACTCTACCTACCCAGACAAGCCTTGACCTCAAATGATTTCTCTTATGTTTCCCCCACCCCCTTTTCTTCTATGTTGTGTTGTTTGTCTGTGTTCTTTCGTTTCTACAGGACTGATCGTCCTTTTTCTGGAGGAGGGCCGGATGTCAGCCTCTGCTTTGCTGCTTGTTTTCGGCTGCCATGAAACGGGGAGGGAGGGCATGGTAATTGGGTGAGGGAAGTACTCTGTACAGGAGGACTGTTAAATGGGGGTTGTTCACACCATTTGTTTGCGCATGTGGAAGGAGCTTTGCTTAGCTTCTCATCATTTATAATCAGTAAAAGTACACTTAATTCTGCAAAATGGAGTCAAGTGGTTTCTTTCTTGGTTATTAAATGAAGGAACTGTAACACTGTCTTTATCTCTTTGTCTCTCTTTTCTCTCTCTCTCCCTCTTCCTTCATTTTATTCTCTCTTTCTCTTTCTCTCTCTCTCTCTCTCTCTCTCTCTCTCCTCTCTCTCACACATACACATACCTTCCAGTTGGCGAAAATTTCTGCTTTGCCAGCTATGAAGCTGGCAAAGAAGCCTCATTTTCCCTGTCACCTGCAGCTCTTGGAGGAAGGATGAAGGGAAGTGAGTCCCAGGCCTCATCACTGCCTCCTTCCTCGAGAGCTTCCTTGAAAGCTGGGGACGGCCAGCCTCTCCCATCACTGCACACTTCACTGGCCTTTCACCCAGAGGATCTGCCGGTGGGGTGCCTGCCATTTCATCTCCCGAGAGAAGCTCGGGAGAGACATGCAAATGGCCACAACTCGAGGCTCCTGAGGAAGATGCTGGACATCAGGGGTGGCAGTGGCACCCACTGCTGCTCTTCTGCTGCTCCTGGTAATGCAGGCTTCTTGGAGGAGAGCATTAAGTTGCAGGCCCACTGATTCCAGCAGCTGCGTTTTCCCTTGAAATTTGCTGTCCCAGCAACCCGAACGGGACAATCTCCCAGTGGCATCTCAGGCGCTCCCACCCTTAGCCATGAGGGAGTGAGGATGGCTGGGTGCAGTTTGGCACCTCCCAGCTCCCCTCAGATCATCGAGGGGCCATGCGTGCCTGCTCGCTCACATGGCCTGCGTGCTTCTGGCAGAAATGGGAAGCGCAGAGATCTTAATGTAGTAGGGTGGGAGGTTAAATAAACAAATTTGGCCTTACTTCCTTGCGCAGCAAGAGACAAAGGTGCCTGAGATGCTCCTGGCAGAATGCCCCCTTCAGGTTGTCCCCTTACTGTCCCTCTGCCACCCCCCTTGCCTCTTAGTGCCCCCCTAAGTCATCTCACCACCCACTTTGGGAACCACTGCACTTTGGGAATCACTGTTTCTCCTCTGCTGTAGCTCGCAGAGGAAGGAGGCAGGGATGCTGGCCAGTGCTCCCTTCACTTACCACTCAGCCTGCCAGCTGCAGCCCTGACTGGGAAAGCGGCGAGGGGATGAGTGCCAGCCATCATCCCCATCTATTTTGTTTGCAAGCCACGGCAGCAGAAAAAAAGGCTTCTTTTCTGCCAGCCTCCCAGCTGATCCAGTTCCTTTTACACATGTGCAGTCTCTCTCTCTCTCACCCTCCATGTGTGTGTGTGTCTGTGTGTGTGTGAGACAGCTGCCTCATTTCCAATGGGGGAGAATCCATGCAGAGGGAGGAAAACTGCTTTAATTTCCCTCCCCAATTGGAAATGACGTGGCTGACAAAGACAAGGGAGCAGTGCGCACCACGTGGGCTTGTCCAACAGCTGAAGAAGGAACAGGAGGTGAGGATTTGGCTGTTGGACAAGCCCACATGGCATGCGCTGCTCCCTTCTCTTTGACAGCCACCTCATTTCCAATGAGGGCAGGAAATTCATGCAGATGGAGGAAAAACGCATGGATTTCTTTCCCATCCCTATTGGAAACCAGGCAGCTGTCAAAGAAAAGGGAGTGTACACCACATGGGCTTCTCACAATAGCTGAATCCTCACATCCTGTTCCTTCTTCAGCTGTTGGACAAGCCCATGTAGTGCATGCTGCTCCCTTCTCTTTGACAGCCGCCTCATTTCCAATGGGGGCAAGAAATTCATGCAGAAGGAGGAAAAAGACATGGATTTCTTCCCCATCCCTATTGGAAATCAGGCGACTGTCAAAGAGAAGGGAGCACGCACCATGTGGGCTTCTCCCAATCCTCTGCTCCAGCAAAGGAAGTGGGTGGGCAGGACAAGCCTGGTGTGGACAGGCAGGGTGAGTGAACGAACAGCAACTGGGTGGGCAGGAGGGGGTAGAGGGCAAGGGAGGGGCAGGCCAAGGGAGGGAGCATTCCAGTATGGGGCCTCTGGAAGCTCAGGTACGGAAAGGCAAGCTAAATTTCATGAAGCGATACGCACGTACTGGTGCGTGCCAGCTGAAACCCACCCCTGATGCGGTTACTCATGGTTTGAAATGACAATGACTTTGTCCACCCCATACAAGGAAATGTATTATTAGCTTTAGATCCTGTTTTTCCTTCAGAAGGCCAAAGCAGTATACATAACATTCCCTCTCCCCATTTATCCCCAGTAAAAATATGGGATCAAAATCACCTAATGAGTTTCTGGCTGAAGGCTGAGAGATGCAACACCACAATATTATGGCAATATTGAACCCCGTTCGAATGGTTAGCTTGCCTCCTTTTTATACTTTGTTGCTGCTGCCCTCCCTAACTTCATAGCATATCAACAATCATTTACACTTTGGGGAGGCAGAACTTCCTCTATTCTCCTTTTCTCACTATAGATAGAATGAAGCGGCTGCTTAGCACTTTATTAGGAAAAATAGGCACCAAACAACATCTGAGCACCTATTCCCTGCAGAAGCGAACAAGACTTGTTAGTCTTCTTTTCCCGTACAGAGGATAAGTGCTCAGATTCTTCTTGTATTGTCTCACCAGACAATATGCTAAGCATCTTCTTCCCTTCATTAATTGTACCATAGAAACTTTCATGCAATACCAACGGATTTACATTTTTTCCTTTTTCTTTGTTGGATAACAGTAATCTCATGACAGCACTGTATCCAAAATTAAAAGTTAAGCCATGTATTAAAAATTAGATACAAGATCCCTTGTTCTAACCCAGCTTTATAATATATTTTTATATATTTAAATATTAAGTCCTCAACTAATTAGGAAAATTATAATACCCACATGCATCTTACTGCAAACTGTAGCCACCTAATTCTCAATTTTTAAAGCTACACTATCAAAATAATGCTGCTTTTTTAAAAGAAAAGAAAGCACTAGAATATAAAAAATCATCACTGATGAAAAATATCATCATATTTACATCTCACTAGAATTAATCTGGTGATATCAATATAATTCACAGCACTTGGTTTCCCCATTCTGACTCTTAATTTCTTGTCTGAACATGGCTTTTCCCAAATGATTGCTCGATTAAAGTGCTGCAGCTTATAATTATAATTTATAACTCATTTAACAGACAATGTTAGCTAATGCCAAGCATGTGATGGGAATTTGTGAAGACTAGGTAATATATTACCTAATGCTTCATTGCCAAGACAACCTCACTGAAATTATTCAGATAAGTAAATAAAGAAAACAAAAACATGTCTGAATGGATTTTCTTTTTTAAAAAACACCATCCAATACTGCTGTTTCCTACTAATACAAATCAACCATGAAATCAAATAACTGATAAAACAACTCAGGATATGTGCATTATGAATGGTTCATCGTAGATTGTCACCAACCACATCTCAACTTTTAGGAAAAGCGGAGTGGTGGAATGCTGGAAAAATTAAGGAGACCTTGCAGTCACTATTTTAGTTGAAGTCAGTGTTACCAATGAAAGAACTTATGTGTTGAGCAATGACATCTTTGGGAAATGAATGCTCCTTTAGGAGCTTCCAGGTTTGAGTAATATAATGCATGATATGTTGTTCAGTTCTTCAAAATTAATTTCAGTAACTGCAAAATTTGACTAAGATTTTGACAACGTTAGAGGTATATTATACCAATGTTGGAGAGTTTATATTTATAATGACTTCACATTTGTTCCTAAGCTCGATTCAAAGTGCTGTTGATCACTTGTAAAATGCTTAATAGTCTAATATCACAACATTTGAAAACAGGTACTTAGCTTTTTTGAAAATAAGAGAATCTTTAGTGTTGAAGTGTTCTCTTGTCTAATTTGTTATGTATTTTTATAACCAGGCTTTATTAACCAGCTAAAGTTCCTATGCTACACCTCAGGCTTCTTTAAATGGTCAAGTAACAACTAAATAAACTGTTCACTATAAAGCCAAAAAAACCCTGCTATATGCATTTCTCAGTACAGAAAACTCTACTGATGCAATTAATAATTAGCAATTAAATTGAGTCTGAGGTTGAATTGGTGGATTATAAATACAGTTATAATTATAATTGATAAATCAATAGACGTTTCTGAGAAAGAATAGGGAGGGATATTATAGGGGTTATAGGGAAAGATCTGCAAAACAAAGACAAAAATAGTTCATCCTACTCAGTGGTGGGTTTCAAAAATTTTTAGAACCTCCTCTGTAGGTGTGGCCTGCTTTGTGGGAGTGGCTTGCCAACAGGAACTGGCAGGAACCCATCTCTGATCCTATTTCTTAAGATGGTCAGGCTTCCTTCTGCTAATTTAAATGGCATGTTGAGGCCTTCAACTAGTGTCAACATATTTCATTTCTTGATTATTGACTTCAACATAATAAATCTTCAGCCTAAGTTGATAAAACAGTTACAAAAGAGCATACATTCTTCATCTACTAGACTTCTCCAACACACTGTCATTCCTATGAGTAGAATATCAAATCTACAATTACCAACCAGTTTGGTTAGCAATGGATGTTGATATCCTATATATTGAAAAGATGCTAGGTCAGGAAAAGGAGAAATCACAATAAATAAAACCACTATGGCTGGGCTACTGGTGCTTAGACTGAGAGTAGATTATTTTGGCTGATTCGGTCAGCCTTGTTTACCAGCTTCAAAATGGAGGGCAGGAATCCAAACAACCCAAGGCTAGGAAATAAATTTTCTGTTCTTCCCCTTTTTATGCCCATTTACCTTTTCAATTTTTTTTCTTTCACTTTTATGCTCTCCAAAAGAAGTATTGAATTCTGATTTAGACAATGCTCAAGGACCATGTCCTTCTGTGATAATTAGACAGAACCTTAAATATCTGTTTATATATCTTTGCACAGGGATGAATTAATTCAAGACAAGGCAGAAAGAATCACCATTCAAGATGAGGCACTTTAATGCTTTCTGCTAAAGATGCACATCTGCAGAACGTATATCATTCCAGTTTCAGAACCATCATGATCACCAAAGGATCATAGGGCCAATCCTCAGATAGCTTCTTTGTGCAATGCGTAAGGACTTTGCCCATTTTCAACATTATATTATACTGTACTGATAAAGCAGTCCCACTGCCTGCCTGCCTGCTTGCTTCTATAATGGATTCAAAGACATGAATAAAATGCCTTAATTTTCAAGTATTTCTCCCCCCTTAAATTAATATTTGAAAAGAAAAGAAAATAGCTTGTTAAGAAAGAACATTTCTAAGGTTGCAGCTCCTGCATAGAGGGATGTAGCTTGGTGGCCTCTCTTGTTATAAATGTTCTAGTACCCATCTGATGCCCACTTATTTATGGATTTTAGACTAAAAGCTCTTTTTTTGCCAGTTTTCTTCACAAGCACTTATCTCAACATCCTCATTAGATGGTTTTTCTCTTTTCCTTTCTTTTCTTTTTTACAGGCCTGTCCATGCCCTCGGTACTTCTTTTTGTTCCTTTCTGCAAAGGAAATGGCTTTAAATGATCACTCTCCACCAGTTCCAACTTTTTTTTTCTTTTTTGTAATTAGCTTTATTTAAAGACCAGAAACCAGAAAAGACCAGAATGAAATAGTAATAATAATAATAAAAAGAAATCTCACTATTGAACAAAAGAGATAGTGTTCCTTAGTAGACTCATATGCTTTGAGAAGTGTGTACAGAATGGGTCAGCATGTCTCCGTTTTGAAAATTAGTTTGTTAAAGTCTGTGTTTAATAGAAACTACATAGATGTAAAGAGGTATGGGAAAAATTTTGCTTGTACATACTACTATTTTTTTGTACATACTACAAAATTAATTTAATATATTAAATATTCTAAATAAATTGCACCAAACAATAAAATTAGCCCAGAGCTAAAAGCGGCACACACAAATGAATTTTAATCTTATGCCATAAAATTAAATTTATATAGTTTCCATTTATTGGGGAAAGAGGAAACTGCTAGCCTGGTTTTCACAAAGGGAACAAACTTTTTAAACATTTTCTTGCATGGCTTATAAGTATACTAATAATAGTCCTTATGTAGAAATCAGCTTCAGTGGTTCATTCATCCAATGATATAGATGATGAATTGGTATCGGAAACAAACAAATATTGGTTTATAGGAATTACTGGAATGCATAAAACTATTTTTTTACTCAAGACACAAGCCTAGTTACCACTTGTGGGTATTTCTCTTGAGTGTCTTAAAAATGGCCTGGATGTACAATATGTAAAATCAACATATATTTCCTTGAACTAATCATAGAATTCTCTATGAGATATGAAATATTTTTAATGCAATGATGCACATCAGCTTATGGATTGTTATAAATAGTAATTTCTCCAATATTTGGAAGGCTAGCACAGAGTTCAAAAATATTTTACAGATGAGATATATCCAAATGCAAGGATGTCTTGCTCTGATCTTGGATAGCTCATGCAAATACCAGTCAGATTCATTGGGACTATATCTCCTATAATCCTTAACCAACCCAGTACAATTATACCAAAGCACAAGCAGCATGGGTTTAAGAAAGTTCTGCTGATTAGTAGTAAAAGATTAGTAGTAAAAGATTAGTAGTAAAAAAAAGATTAGTACAATACGCAGTGCCCTGCACAGTAAATTCTAGGTACAGTACATCTATGTTCAAAGTGCATGTCCAGCCAAACATTTTTCAGTAATATGCTCGCAGAGCGTGGGGTACCTACGGTAATAAAGCAGTTAATAAAAAAGGGGGGGGGACTTTAGATTTTCTAGATCTCTGCAATTGCCTGATGGTCCCCCATCCAATTACTAACCAAGTCTGACCCTGCTTTGCTTCTTATAAAATTTATCAACATCAAAGCCTGAGAAAATGAAGCTCTATTAATCTAATAAGGGTAGAATGTGATTAGGCAAAGTATTTCAGAGTAGGAAAACAGTAAGAATATTATGTATTATGCTACCATTGCTATTTTTAAGGGATTTTTGTTGTTGTGAGATTCTCTCCTTCTGAGCTGGTATATTTCTTTTTTTTATAAGGTGCGGTTCTTTACCACAGCAGCAATATAACTTCATCCCATGAAATGAAATATTTTTGGTGAGCCATTCATATTTAAGAAGTCAAAAATTAATTGCTTACAAATGTCAGACTACACTAGTAAACTGGGTAGTTTCATTATAAAAATATGGTGAGGTTCTTCTTGAATACATGCAATACAACTGTTAACAACTGATGTTCACTTTTAGGTGGTTTACGATAGTTTTCACCAACACATTTTTGTAAACTAAAAATAGGTTTACTGTAATACATAGTATTTGTATGAAATAGCAGAAGATGTTGACTTTTGTTACATTGTTATGTCTAACTATTATAAACTTGAATCCATTAATTTATTAAAAATATGTTTTTATTAAAAAAAAATGTTGCAAGTCCTAGAAAAACTAAACCATATTTTTGATATATGTTCCTAATTGCATGAAAAAGTCAAATATTTCTTTGAGCTGAATTCAGCTGAAGTGGCTACTGGATATAATCATTAAAAACGTAACTATTCCTTTGTGTTCAAATGAAAAAGAAAGAGAGAAAAATTCTGTAAAACATCTAGAATAAAATCACCAGAGTTTCAGCTACCCAGCCTCCCTCATTTTATGACTATAGTAGTGCAGACACTAGAAATTCCCTACAATGAGTAAAATGTGTTTTAAAGTGCTATTAGGTTTCTTAAGGGCACTCCAGCTTTGCTGCAACTTATTTTATCCAACCATTGTAGAGAGATACATAACAATGTTCTTTAAAAATTAAAAATTTAAGGGAAACTGAGTGTATGCCCTACTGTCAATTCGCTAGGTTGGCATCATATTAATACTCCAGCACTCTGTCAGAGTGAACTAATTTTGCAAAGCTTATGCCCTGTGGAAAAGCTGCTGATATTTACTAGGTGTATATTGTAATGTAGGTGTAATATACATTAAGACTATGGTTGTTCTGGGTTTGTCTTGAAGAAGGAATGTGATTCTGAAAGACAGTATCTTAAGCTACACAATGAGAAACAGCATAAAAACAAGCATTAAAGTACTAATAAGGCAAATAGTTTTATTTTGAAAACCATAGTAATTAACAATGCCTCCTCAGTCTCCAAATGGTAGGAGTTCAGCTTTCCAAAAGTATTCAGAATTTTGTTTCTACTAGCATTTAAAAATACATCTGCCAAATATAATAATGTTTGAATAGATTACCATAGTTGTTAGCTTTACATTTTTCCAGATATACATACACAATGCCACACATCAACTGCAGGAAAATAACAGGGGAAGATAGATTCTGATTTTCATATACCTTTCTTTTAGATATTTCTTCCAAACAAAAACAAGGATGTTTGTTTGATCACAGAGCCAAGACAACAAGATTATCTCTAAAATAATTCTACTATTTTCAAGGACATTTGGGGAAATGGAGTGTATTAATTTTAGAGACATAACTACGTACCTTGAAACCAAAATTTCCCTGATTATGGATGCAATGACGTTACTGTGAATCCTTGATTCTGACATCATTTCATAAGCAGTTTTCTTCAAGCCAAAATCAAGGTGACACCTTCATCTAAGTAGCCCCAATCATCTCTTACTGAAACATTCCCCTGAAGTTACTAGTTCAATTTTCACCTCATAGCTTTATTTGCTACTGAAAAGGTATGCTAATTTCCCATACTGCTAATTGCAATAATAATACTCATTTGCATCAGAGATGGGTTTCAGCCAGTCCGGTCCGACACGCACGGACTGGTGCCAGAAATCCATCATGTGTTTGTGTACCAGGGCCTCTGGAACGATCCCTCCCCTGATCTGTCCCGCCTGCTTGCTCCCCCCCACCTGGTCGCTGCTTACTCTCTCTCTTGCCCCACCTGTCCACACCATGCTTGCCCTGCCCACTGACTTCCTTTGCCACAGTGGAGGACTCAGCTGTTGGAAGAAACCCATGCTTCCTTCTCTTTGACAAGCGCCTTGCAAAACTGAGACTTTGCATACCGCTTCTCAAAGAGAAGGAAGGGGGGAGGGGGAAGGACTTCTTCAGACAAGCCCAGAAAGGCCACTTTACCTCCACTACTCTCCTTCCCACACTGCAGGTGTGGCCTTGAAGGGAAGATGTCCTACCAAGGCAACAAATCTCTTGGATCACAGTGAGGTGAAGTTCCCTCAGGCATATTCTGCCGACCTTGGGTGGCCGAGGTGGGGGAAGCAGGTGTGTGGGAAGCTCCAAAAGTCTGGCAAGAAGGGGACGGGGTGGCTGGTGGGGGCACAGCTTCCTTTCAGCCTCCAAAGCCACACATGGCCTGCTCAGCTCCCGGGGATGCTTTCCTGGCTGGCTGCCGATTTATAATAAAAAATTAACCATCTTCTTTTAAACTTTCCGTTTCAATGAGAATTTAAGAAGTTTTAGAAAAATTCTCATTGAAATGGAGAGTTTAAAAGAAGTTGGTTAATTTCCATTTATAAAGGTCACATGGTGGCGGTGCGCAGGCTGCTGACCAACCCAGCGTCTGGCCAGGGCGGCAGAGTGGGGCTATCCTGGAGCATCTCCCAGCTGGGAAGGTGTGCCAGAAGAAAGCGGGGCTGCCAAAAGCCCAACTGCAGCCGGCAACGGGGCACAAAGGAGCGGCTGCTCAGCAGAACTGGGAGTGACCCCAGGTTGGTGGGCTGGTGGGGAGGTTGTGCAGGCCTGGAGGCGGTGGGGAGGCAGGGGTCAAGGTTGCCCTGGGCACCTGAAACAGGTGCCTGCAGCTATCAGAGGAAGGAGGCAGGGAAGTGATCCCTGGGTCATATCTCTGCCTCCTTTCTTGAGAGCTGGCTTCGAGGAGGGCCAGCATCTCCTGCCACTGCGCCCTTCACTCGCCTTCCACCCAGAGGCTCTGTCAGTGGGGCACCTCTCATTTCACCTCCAACGAGACTGGATGTGGCGGAACATATAGTGAAGGTGCGTCCATGTCTACTATTACTAACAACACCAGCAGCAACAGTGGGGGGGTGGCAGCAGTGGTGGAACCGCCAACTCTTTTTTAGGAGTCAGTGGAGGATTGGCTGCAGCAGCCCAGCCCTGGCCACCTTTGCCCAAACCTGGACAGCGCTACTCATGCCTCCCCGGTATCTGAGCTGCAGCAAGCAAAGCACCACTTCAGCAGTGCTTGTCTCCAACCAGGCTGCAAAGCACGGGGAGTAGAGAGCAGCCAGGCCCACAGAAGCAGAGACTAGCCGCTGCCACTACACTGATGTTGCTGCTGGTGATGATAGTAATAGTAGACAGGAACACATTTTCGCTGTATGTTCCGCCGCACCCAGTCTCATGAGAGGCAAAATGGGAGGCGCCCCACCAGCAGAGCCTCCGGGTGGAAGGCGAGTGAAGGGTGCAGTGATGGGAGAGGCTGGCCGTCCCCGAAACCAGCTCTTGAGGAAGAAAGCAGAGATGAGGCCCGGGGCTGGCTTCCCTGTATCCTTCCTCCAAGAGCTGTGGGTGGCAGGGAAAATGAGGCTTCTTTGCCAGCCTCCCAGCTGGCAAAACAGAAATTTTCACCAACTGGAAGGTATTTATGTGTGTGAGAGAGGGGGGAGAGAGAGAAAGAAAAAGAAAGAGTAAGAGAGAAAGGAAGGAAGGAAGGAAGGAAGGAAGGAAGGAAGGAAGGAAGGAAGAAAGGAAGGGGGAGAGAGAGAAAAAAGAGAGACACAAAGATAGAAATAAAATGAGAAAATGAGAGATAGAGAAGGAAGGAAGGAAGGAAGGAAGGAAGGAAGGAAGGAAGGAAGGAAGGAAAAAAGAAAGAAAGAAAGAAAAAAAGAAAGAAAGAAAGAGAAAGAAAGAAAAGAAGGAACGAGAAAGAAAAAAGTTGGAGAAAGAGACACAAGAAAGAAAGAGCGAGAGAGGGAGAAAGAGACACACAAGAAAGAAAGAAAAAAAGAAAGAAAGAAAGAAGGAAGGAAGGAAGGAAGAAAAGAAAGAAAGAAAGAAAGAGAAAGAAAGAAAGAAAGAAAGAAAGAAAGAAAGAAAGAAAGAAAGAAAGAAAGAAAGAAAGAAAGAAAGAAAAAGAAAGAGAACTTATGATCACAATTGAGGCCAAAATTTTGGTTGCTAAGCAAGAGTGTCGTTAAATGAGTTTCACCACATTTTATATGTTGGCCACTCCCACCCAATCACATGATCACCAAGTCACACCCACAGAATAGGCCACACCTACAGAATAGGTTCTAAAAAATTTGAAACCACCACTGATCTGCCTTAGTAGTATATCACCACTGTGATGTTTGAGTGACACTATAAATCACTAGCATGCATCTAAAACAAGGGTGGTTTCTTTGAGGGCCCCATCAGGGCTGTGGTTGAGCTCGGGGGGGGGGGATGTGGAGGCATGGCTGACTGGGTGGGTGTGGCCAATCAGGTGGGTGTCGCCAACCAGGTGGGCATGACCAACTTGACACCATTCCCCAAACTGCTGGCATGTTTCCTCTATGCATTGGGTAAACCGGGCTGAAGCCACGCCGGCCTGATCTTTCCTCTTCACACTAGGTGGACCGGGCTGAAGCCACGCTGGCCTGATCTTTCCTCTTCATATTGGGTAGACTGGGCTGAAGCCATGCAGGCCCAATCTTTCCTCTTTGCATTAGGTAGACTAGGACAGTTCTGCAGGCTGGATTCGGCTCGCAGGCTTGAGTTTGACTTTCCTGATCTAAATCAGAAACTGAGCTGAGATTTTATTTTCTAAGTTATTTTAATTAGGAACCATGTAATGGCCTGCAAGAATAAACCTAGAAGGAAGAGTTGCAGTCATAGGAACAGTCAGACAAGAGGTATCTCAGTCCATAGGAGGAATAAAGATAGAGGAAGCATCTCAGATTTCTAATTCTCTAGAAAGTAAAGGCAGGGAAGGGAAGAACTTGCTTTCAGACTTCCAAGATTCTGTTACTGTAATATTATAATAAAGATAGTATTAGTACTCAGAGTTTTGGTTTCCTGGACTACTTCAAAGGGCTCAAATACCAGTGATGGGTTCCGGATCTCGTTGCAACTGGTACGGTTGCAATGGGGCCCGGCGTCCTCCACATGAACACACGGAACACACACATGCGACTTACCTTCCAGCGATGCCTCTGTGAGCCTCTGAAATGCTTCCACCTGCTGGGTGGAGCATTGCACAGGCACTGTATGTGCTGTGCGCATGTGCAGAAGTGCTGAAGACTTTAAAGACAGGTAAGGACCTCGGGCCAGCTGGTGGCCCTCTGGAGCACCATACCGGAAGGGTACCCGGTGCTCTGGGCAGGCACTGGTATGCCCATACTGGGGCGTACCACCTGCAACCCACCACTGTCATATACCTGATAAAATGTAAGGCAGAATAGAGTATTTTATATATTTGCAGTGATGTACTATTGACTAATCACAATCTTTGGACTTGCTCTGAAAATAGCAAAACAACTTGCTTACATGTAATCCTCATCTTGCAACCGTAATTACAATTGAAATTTCAATTCTAGGCAATACAGTTGCTAAGTGATCATATGACCAGACCTGATTTTACAATAATTACAATAATTTTACTATAGTTAAGTGAATCACCATGGTCATTAAGTAAATCATGTGGTCTTTAAATAAATACAGGTTTCACCATTGACTTTGCCTATTGGAAGCTAACTGGGAAGGTCACATATCACAATCACTTAACTGCAGGATGCTATTGTGCATGCAAGCCAGTTGTCCAGTGCCTCACTTGTGATCCTGAGATGGTTGGGGTAGTGCACTAATCATAACTTTAAGGATGGACTATGTCACTTTTTCAGTGCTGTTGCAACTTCAAACCATCTTTAAACATATGGTCATAAGTCAAGGAGTACTTGTATTTATTATATGAGCTAAAAAAGGATTTTGCATATTTCAGCAATGTTTTGTTTCCAAAGAAATTTATCAAAGCTTGGGTGAGCAGAGCATCTCTCATCTATTTGTTGAAACAGCCAACCATATCTTGAGAAAAGGTTCCCCCCCACCAGATTTCCAGAAAAGCTTGGAATAAGGTGCTGCTCTTTCAAGAGCTACATTAGCTTCACTGTAATTAAAGTAATTAGTTTTCAGGCCCTGGGAAAAATGGCTTCTTTAAAGAATAGAGAGCAAGTGTGAAGCTCAGTGAGTAATCCGGAGCATTCAAAATGATTTGTAAGGGTGAATAAGACTACTAGGTTAAACACGTAAATAAGGTAATAAATGTAAAACACACTAAATACTGTAAAGCTTTACCTAAAATCTGAATATGATTATCAGCAGGAAACAAAGGAATTATAAATAAAGTAAATAAATCATTGCTTTCTTCTAATATACATTCAATCATATCATCTCATTCAATTTATCATTAACTCTTCACATGAGAAGCAAGTTCCAGAAGACAACTAAAAATTCAAGAAATGCCATTATTCAGTTCTTTAGTGAGTCAGTTTGGTCTAATGGTTAAGGTAAAAGGCTAGAAACCAGGGAGCTGTAAATTCTAGTATTACCTTAGCCATGAAAATTACATGGAAAAGCAATGACTGAGTGACCTTGGGCCACTCGCTCTCTCTCACAATGTTGTTGGAAAATAGGAGGAGAAAGGTAGGTTGAATATGTGTGCTGCATTGAGTTATTTGTAAAAATAATAAAGGCAGGAACTACATACATACATACATACATACATACATACATACATACATACATACATACATACATACATAACTGTTCTGGCCCCCACTTAGCCTGTTCCAAAACTAAAGTCACACAAAGCTTGCCAAAAGAAAGCCTTTATCAATCTCGGCTCACGCTGGCTGCGAGCCCAAAATAAACATAGATAAAGTCTCTTGCAAACAAAGGTTACGCAGTAGAATGCAGAAACAAAACTCTTACAGCACCAAGTTTTCAAGAAGCAAAATCACTTATCCAAGTGTCTCACAAACTCAAACAGGAACGGAACTGAATTCTCCATAAACGAACGACATTGACTTCTGCAACCAGGGTGTGGCACCATCAGTCCTTTTATCCATAGGAGAAGACTCTAATGAGCAACAGCTGTGTGTAATAAGCTCCTATGAGTCCTCAATTGTGCCTTACGTCGGTCAGCTCTTCTACGTGCATCCCGAAATGACTCACAGGAGGGTTCTTGCTCAGCCTCTCTTGTCTCCTCACCACTGATCCAAGGCTCAGTCACTACCTGGGGACCAACTAGTCTCTCTGAGCCCTGCTCGGAGTCAGACCCCTGTCCAGAGCCCTCCTCCACTTCCAAGCATGACTCATAAGGCCCCTCGCTGTCAGAGTCTGATAACAGCTCCAAAGGCTCCAGCTGAGCCACAACACATACCAGTGGTGGGTTCCAGCAGGTACGACCCGGTATGGCTGTACTGATAGTAGCCAGGAGCAGCTGACAGCATACCGGTGGCTCCTTTGGCTCCCCCGCCCATGTTCTATACCTGTTTTTAAATCAACTGGCCAAATACACAATCACATACAGTGTGTGGCGCCTGTGCGACCTCTGACAAGCAGCTCGGTATTGCAGGGACAGTGGAGTGCAGGAGTGCACAGCACACGTGCACAAACAGGATGCCTGGCCTCGTGAGCAACATACCGGTAGCGACGGGGAGAGGAACCTACCACTGATACATACATACATACATACATACATGTATGTATGTATGTATGTATGTACATGTTCTGTCCCCCATTCTCTGCTCATTAAACAGACGACAGGCAAACAAACTTAAAAGGAACTCTCTTTATCAGTTCTCGACTCAGACTGGCTGCGAGCCCAAAATAAACCTAATTACAGTCTCTGCCTGAAGATAATGGAATGAAAAACAAATCTTTCTTACGGCAACAGAAGTTGAACAAAACGAAAGCAAAGCACTTCTTCCAAAGTCTCTACGAATCAGGGTTACAGAAAAAACAAAGCACTTATCCAAGTGTATCTTACATAAACCACGACCGATGATCAATCAATGTTGAACGAACCAAGGAACGTTGACTCCTGCAACTAGGGCGTGGCACCATCCATCCTTCTATCCCCAGAATATGCCCCTAACGAGCCCCAGCTGCATAATTAATCTTGCATCCCGAAAAGACTCACAGAAGACTGCTGCTGAGTCACAACACGTACATACGTACATATATACATACTGTACATACATACATACATACATACATACATACATACATACATACTGTACATACATACTGTACATACATACCCAAATATAAAGGTTTTTGAGGCCTTTGCTTTAGCTCCAAAATGTTTTGGACTATACATTTCTCAAATGACTTTGAAATTCTTATCCTGTCTCAGAACTATAACTGAATGTACAGTTCAGAATTAAACTATCTATAGCTTTCTAATGGGTTTATAGTTGCTGAACCATTACACTGAGGAGTAGTGCCTATACAGTTTTGAATGTCCAAGTGTACTTGCTAAATTTCATGGCATTTGAATTTAAATTGTACAAAGTATACTGCATACTATTCCTTCCATTATACATTGGAATAATCAGAACATGCTTCAGTGATTCTTGGAATTATGCAGTCCCTCTTTCTTTCTGTTGCAGAAAATCCATGTCTCTCTTAATCCATCATTTAGGGCATCAGCTGAATCTTAAATTGTGGTTAATTCTCCCATTGTTTATATTAACTGAGCAAACTTTAGAAATATGCTTTCAAGTTAAATATTCTTGGAAAATTGCAATAAGGTACAGTATAGCACTAGATGGCAGCAAAATCATTTCCTATGTCTCTTTACTTCCCTCTTGTGGCCATCTGCTTTTGTGTAGGTCAGATCTCATTCCCCTAAGTTTAATATTTTGTCTGATATAATGCTAACTATAAGTGTCTTTTCTCATGGAATGTAAAACTAATACTTTAGAGAAGTTATAAGCCTCTTTTTTATTTATAAATGTAGTATTATGTAATGATGGACATGAGGAATGAAATAATAACATATTAGACATTAAATTTTAAACAGTTGTTTAAATAACATGCATTACAGGAAAGAGTATAATTTCTGAAATTAAAATATTGCATAGGGATTTTTTTAGTAATAAAAGCTCTAAACGTATTATGACTGGAATAATTATTTTTTCACCATCCAAAGGATTATTTGCTTTTATGTATCAATTGTATGTCCAACAGACACTACATAGTTTTAAACTCCTGAGAAACATGCTTCCCTTACCTTGCACTCCCCACTCACAAAATTACTAAAAGTACATGACCTCTAAGAAAAATATGATTGTCTTACTTTTTATATCTGCAACTTCCACTAACAGTTTTGCAGATCTAAAAAAAGGGGGCTGACAAACTAATGTTTTTACCTAATCTTAGATAGTATTTGTCTATGCTTTAGTGCCATTCACTGTCACTCCAGCATGACAGCATAAAGTGTTTAGTTGGAATAAGTGGTTTTGTGTCCTTTGATAATACAACATGGTTCCAGCATTCTATTCACTACAATTTCAGTTCCACCAGGAGTGGCATAAGACATCATAGTATTCCCAGAGATTTTCAACCTTTGGCGCATGATGAGGTTTGTGATGCACTCAAATCATTTGGATTGGGTTCAGGAGGGAATAAAATTAGTCAGTCACTTTTTTCCCCCTTTTATACAACCTCACGCCACTCTGTTTTGAGCATCGGTTATTTTGATTCCCCCTTTGAGTTATCTAGGAAAGTCATCAATAAATTCAAGATTTGCCAAGATGCTGATAGATAATGGATTCTTAACTCAAATGCATCATAGTCCCATTACATAATTATTCAATTAAAGGTCACATGTAACATCTTAGTAGTAAAAATTATTTTAAGATAAATTGTGAGCAAGAGGAACTGAGAACATGGCATACTAAATGATTTTTAGCTGGGTTTCAAATTAAGAGATAATTTTGTATTGAGAAACAAATATACAGCAAGGGTGTATTCGGTTTTCCAATGTCAGCTAAGATACCTCATTCAAACAATTCCCAATAGTTTTAAAACTTCAGTGAACACAAAAAACCCTTCACTTTCCAATGTTGTCCAGTTTCTCTTAATTAATGAAAGACCTTTAAGAAAAATTAGTAGAAAATGCTGAATGTTCAAGCTCTGATTCTGGAGAATACATTTATGCCTTGGAAAGTCGGGGGGGGGGAAGTATTTTTGCTTTTTGTACAAATGTCGTGTGCAGTTTGAAATGGGATTGCAGTCCTTTATTACATTTTGTAAATTAATAATATTTATATTGTCCCTTAAGTAACTTAAGAAAACAAACTTTCAGAAAAGGACCTAGTACTTAGGTAATTTCTTGACACTCAGATATTACAGAAATCAAAAGAAAAAAATTATTTCATTTTGTCTACTTCATAGACAGCTGGGTTTCTTTATGCTCTGTCTGATGATGTCCATAAATATCCTTAAACAAACAGAGCAGATATTTATGGACATCACCAGAAACCCACTTGACTATATTACTGGTGTAAAGATGTAGAAGAACTCAGTTATAATAGAAAATGGGTCTTTTTCAGTTTGAGAAGCCTGCAGTCTCTTTGCCGGGGAATAATCCAAGGCTTGCAAGCTTGAGGAGAATGAAGAAAAATCTGCAAACTCAACATACACCCAACCAAAAAACTATAGACCTATCTCACTACTTAATGTAGATTATAAAATCTTTACTAAAATACTAGCAAATAGGTTAATGTTGGTTATTCAACAATTGATTCATAATGATCAAACAGGTTTTATTCAAGGGAGACAAATGAGAAGTAACGTTAGATTAATTGTTAATGCACTAGAATATTTGGGAAAGAATAATCAAATTCCTGCCGCGTTCGTATTTTTGGATGCTGAGAAAGCCTTTGATCGAGTTAATTGGCAATTCTTGTTGAAAACACTGCAAAAAATGCAAATAGGAGAACGTTTCTTACAATCAATTAAAGCAATATATCAACAGCAAACGGCTCAAATTATAGTTAATGGAAGTTTAACAGACTCTTTTCAAATGGAAAAAGGTACAAGACAGGGTTGTCCCTTGTCTCCATTACTGTTTATTATAACTTTGGAAATATTGATGAACCAAATACAGGGCTTGGAGGGCCTAAAGGGAATTAAGATTAGGCAGCAAGAATATAGAGTGCGTGCTTTTGCGGATGATTTGGTTATAATATTAAACCAACTGCAGGAATCTAGTATGATCTTAATGAATATGATTAACCAATACGGTCAAATGTCAGGATTGGAAATAAATCTAGGGAAAACAAAAATACTAACTATAAATATGAATACTAAACAAAAGGAACAACTAGAAGGAATGATAGGATGTGAAATAGTTAAGAAGGTCAAATATTTAGGAGTTCATATTTCAACCTCAAATGGGAAATTATATAAGTATACTTATGAACCACTTTGGCATAGTATACAGACAGAGATGAAAAAATGGGACAAGTTACAGTTATCTTTGCTGGGAAGAATAGCAGCAGTGAAAATGAATATTTCACCTAAATTTTTATTTCTTTTCCAAATGCTACCTATACTTAAAAAAGATGTCAACCTGTCAGAATGGCAGAAGGGTATTAATAAATTTGTATGGGCAGGAAAGAAGCCGAGAGTAAAACTAAAAATAATGCAAGATGTGCGTGAGAGGGGAGGTTTGAAATTACCCAACCTAAAATTATATTATGATGCAGTAGCATTATCTGTAATTAGTGATTGGATTGATTTAACAAATGATAGGATACTTAATATCAAGGGGTATGATCTGGTATATGGCTGGCATGCTTACCTGTTATACAACAAAAAAGTGGACAAGAATTTTAAAAGTCATATCTTAAGGAATGCTTTACTGCGGGTTTGGAAAAATTATCAATACAAATTAAATGATAAGATACCCATGTGGGCAATTCCTAGACATGCCATAGAAAATATGAACATAGCACAAAAACAGGATATAATTACTTGCAGACAGCTTCTTACCCTAGAAAGGGGTGTATTACAACTAAAATCCTTGGATGAATTAAAAGAGGAAAAGGTAATTGAAACATGGTTCCATTATGGACAGCTACAGGCTAGGTGGAAAATAGATCAAAAAATTGGTTTCTTGCAAGTCGAGGATAACTTATTTAAACAAATAAGAGATCAAAGTTTAATGCATATAAAGAGAATATACAATGTATTAGTACAGATGGATTCCAAAACAGAATTAGTTAAATACTGTATGATAAAGTGGGCTCAAAATATTGAAGAACCAATAATGTTGGATACATGGGAAAGGATCTGGGTAAAAAATGTAAAATTTACACAAGCCCAAAACTTGAGAGAAAACTTTTATAAGATGTTTTATAGATGGCATTTAGATCGTAAAAAGTTGGCTTCTATGTATCCGATCTTACAACCCAAATGCTGGAGATGTGATTCTCTTGACGCTACATATTTTCATATATGGTGGACTTGCAAAAAGTTTAAGGCATTTTGGATAAAAATATGGTGGATTGTGCAAAATGTTCTTTAAAAAAGGATAAAGTTTACTCCTCAGTTATTTTTGTTAGGTATAATTACTGATTGTACAGCTGTAGAGATTAATTTGATTTTGCACTTAATAACTGCAGCTAGATTGTTGGTGATGCAATACTGGAAGAAGGAATACTTGCCTACAACTCAAGAATGGACATTGAAAGTCACAAATTTAGCCGAGATGACTAAAATATCTGCATATCTTAAGCATCACTCAAACGAGAGATACAAACGAGACTGGAAAAAATGGATTGATTATATACAAAATAAATACGGAACTAAGAAATTCCAGATAATTTACGATTAAGATCAGGAATGATATAAATTGTTTAAAGTTAGCTTAGCAAGGAGGAGCTAAGTTCAATATAAAGATGTTATCAATTTTCTATTCTTTTTTCCAATATATTTTAGACTGTTTTTGTTAAAGATTTATACCATGTATGGGTTCTGGGAAGTCGGGTGAGGGAAGGCTGGGGGGGATTGGGGGAAGGAGAGGAGGGAGGAATATATATCAGGTTTGATGAGAGGTGTTAGATTTTAATGTAATTTGATTCCACATGGATACTGTCTTCTCTTATTATTTTTTTCTCTTTAAAACTAGGATAAGTTAAGTATATTGATATGAAAGTGGAAATACACCGATGAGAGGAAGAGTGGGAAGCAGAAGGGAGAAGAAAGATGGGAAGAGAGGGATAGGAGAGAGGGTAAGGGGGGAAGATGAGGAGGAGGATGATAAGGAGGAGTGGCATATAGAGAGAGGAGAAGGAGAAAGGAAGGGGAAGTAGAGTAGGAAAGGATGATGGAGGGAAGATAGGAAGTAGGAGAGTGGTAGAAGAAAGAGGTGTATGGAGAGTAGAAGAGATAATAATGGGTGTTAACTTTTTTGGGGCATTGATGACAAGAGGAACTGATGTAATCATTATTTAATACTATATGATACTGGCTATGTATAGTATACATGTGATTGTATGTTATGAAAATGGAAATAAAAATATGTTTTTTTTTAAAAGAGAAACAAATATACAGCAAGGGTGTATTCGGTTTTCCAATGTCAGCTAAGATACCTCATTCAAACAATTCCCGATAGTTTTAAAACTTCACTGAATACAAAAAACACTTCACTTTCCAATGTTCTCCAGTTTCTCTTAATTAATGAAAGACCTTTAAGAAAAAATAGTAGAAAATGCTGAATGTTCAAGCTCTGATTCTAGAGAATACATTTGGAAAGTCGGGGGGGGGGAAGTATTTTTGCTTTTTGTACAAATGTCAAGTGTGCAGTTTGAAATGGGATTGCAGTCCTTTATTACATTTTGTAAATAAATAATATTTATATTGTCCCTTAAGTAACTTAAGAAAACAAACTTTCAGAAAAGGGCACCTAGTACTTAGGTAATTTCTTGACACTCAGATATTACAGAAATCAAAAGAAAAGAATTATTTCATTTTGTCTACTTCATAGACAGGTGGGTTTCTTTATGCTCTGTCTGATGATGTCCATAAATATCCTTAAACAAACAGAGCAGATATTTATGGACATCACCAGAAACCCAATTGACTATATTACTGGTGTAAAGATGTAGAAGAACTCAGTTATAATAGAAAATGGGTCTTTTTCAGTTTGAGAAGCCTGCAGTCTCTTTGCCGGGGAATAATCCAAGGCTTGCAAGCTTGAGGAGAATGAAGAAAAATCTGCAAACTCAGAATTAAGTTCCAATATGGAATTGGTCTGGTTTGATTTGGTTTGGTTTGCTAACAGACACCAATGGACAGATAGTAACCGATTTAAGGATTTAAAGAAAGGAATACATTAAAATTACAGTATAGTAGTTAATAGTCTGTACTTAGAAGTATTTCTGGTACTTAAAGATGAAGCTAAATCAGTAAAATTGCCAAGTTATAATACTACAAAAATTGATGGAATACCTTCAAAAATATAGCAAGCAACAAAAGAAGAATAAGTAAATGTTTTAACTATGAGAGCAAATCTGGATAAATACAGTGTCTAACAGATAGAAACATTAACATATCAATGCCAACAGAATGTGCAAGCTAATGCAAAATATCAGTTTTGCATATTAGCCAAATAACTTAAAATCATCCAACATAGATTAAAGCCCTAAATGGAAAGTAAAATTCTAGATGTTCTTTAGCATTTTAGAAAACGTTAAGGAACAGGAGACATAATACTGATACATCTTGCATGAGCATTATCGAAAACAATTCATTATGTCCCTTACTGATAAAAAAATGACTTTTGATTGTATTTACCATATTGAGTAGTGGAATGTTTGGGGGAGGGGAATGGGAATCCCAGAATATCTCATTGTCAAACACAAAATTTATTCATGGTGCAGGAAGCCATGCTCTGAACAGAACGTTCAGAAATTCCAGGTTGGCAAAATAGAAAAACAAGCTGTACCTTGTTTATTCAATCTATAAGTTAAATATCTATGAGGAAGCTTGCATTGGAAGATGAAGAATGCAGTTTAAAACTGGAGGAATAAAAAAAAAATTGGCATTATCCTGATGATACTACTTAAAAGGGAAAACGCAAATTATCTGGAAGCTCTAGTAATAAAAGTCAAGTAAAATGATACATAAGAAGGTCGAGATAATGACAACATGTACAGCAATAAATCATCAAAGTGAGGTCTAGCTTCTGTGTTTCAGAATTGGCTACCACCCGTAAAGAAATCAGCAATCAACATCTATATCACAGATTAGCACTTCGTAGGATACCAATGAAAGCTTTGGAAAAGATATTCAGATATTGTGATGTGTCTAAATCAACCATCATCAGAACCATGCAGGCAATAGTTTTTTCTGTGACATGAAAAGCTAAAGGTGGCTTCTGAAGAAGCAGAACATTTTTTAGGCTTTTACATTTTAGTGTTCAAGAAGACTCTTTGAGAATTCCATGGAAAGCCCAGAAAGCAAACAAATGGATCATAAAACAAATCAATCCAGGATGCTCCCTTGAGGCACAAATAACCAGGCTAAAATTATCATATGCTGGACATATTAGGCAAAGACTATAGTCCTCTGAAAAGTCCATAATGCTGAGAAAGGTGGAAGGAAAGAGAAGAAGACATCCAGTAACAAGGTGAATGGACTCTATTGCAGTGGAAATGGGTACAAAAATTCTTCGGAGTACTAGTCACTAATATCAATAGTTATTAGTACTGATATTTGTATATTGTCTAAATCAAAGGCAACAACCTTAAGTGCCAGCTGATGGAAAGCAACAGCTAAAGGAGTTTTTAAAAAAGTAGCATTGTGAGAAAAATAAGGAGGAGAAAGTATTAGGTATGTTCACAGCTTTGGGATACATAAAAATGTTGGATTTTAAAAAAATCTAAAAAAGAAAAGAAACATACTGTTTTCTTGCCCTTATTTGTCCAGAAGGAGACAGAGGACGCTGAATTAGATCCACCAGATTTCTTCCTATGTTCTTAAATGCCTGAGAAGCTCTCTAACCTTACAGAATTTCTTGTTGTATAAATTGGATCAACTGACAAGAATGGAACAGAGGACAAATACTGTCAAGGCTCAGGCATACATGGCAGATTTTTTAAAAAGTCAAACTTCACTAATAAAAGCAATTCACAGAGTTATTATATTTTGCTAAGCAAAAATTGGTTTTCATCTTTTATATTTCTATGTAGAATTATGGTAAGTAATTTAAGAAAAGACGGTATGTGGATGGATAAATGGATCGAAAGAAAGAAAGAAAGAAAGAAAGAAAGAAAGAAAGAAAGAAAGAAAGAAAGAAAGAAAGAAAGAAAGAAAGAAAAATTTCTCATAGCAAAAAAGATGATTAGGAATTTCATTATAGTGGACTGAAATTATTTGCTTTAAATGTGTATACGTTAATATCTAAATTTTATGCCATAATCTGATGTTATATTTCCAAGCAGTGGTGAAATTCAGCATCCACAAGCTTATGCTTCTTATCATGGGAATTGATTCATCACACTTCAATCAGTCTTTTGGATCTTATCTGAATACAGATTAAGATGCTGGAAAAGATTTACATGTTTGTGCAATAAAGAGGATGCACAAGAAAAATAGATTTGACTGCTGATAGGCTTTAGCTCCAATACCAATTATCCATAAAGATGACTTGCAAAAGATTATTTAAAAACTGGATTAAGGCCATTTTCTTTTTCTTAATGTAAAAAAAACTACAAATAGTCTTAATCTTTCCTTTCTCTTCTTCAATTTACTTTGGCAATGACAACATGAAGGTTACTACTATGAGGCTGGTTTAAAAAGACTTAATCAGAAATGATAGGGTGTGCTTGGCAATAAACTTTTACCAGACTAACCAAAAATCAGTTTCTTGATTATAAATCAATTGCACAAATCTGGCTTTTCAGTTTAAAATGCAAATAGGCTTGATAGTTTATTTTAAATCAATATATTTTAACTTAGCTATTTCATGTTCATGTATTCTTGGTTATTTATTTATTTTATTATTTTTAACTCAACGAAGTCTTAACAAGTAATTACTAACTCAGCCTCTCTCAAATGGATGCTTGATGTTCTGTGGTTGAGTTAAACCGAGCCTGATAGGAGTTGCCATTCCATTCAGTATTAATTTGGAAAAAGCAGTTGTATGTCATGCTATGTAACTATGGTGTGCACCTGGTTTTTAATTACCCTCCCCTCATTTTTAAACACTATGCTATCACATTCATTAGCATATAGAGTAAACTATGAATGAATGTTATTGTTTATATTGTATTTTATTGTAAATTACTTTTTATCACCCTGAAGTAAATTTAACGTTATAATAGATAAATAGGATTATGTGATCCAATAAAAACCAAAAAAGTAAGAACCCACATACAAACTTTTCTGTGCTTATTACAGTACTGTTGTTCATAATCAACAACAAGTTAAATGACAAAGTCTGGCTAACTAGAAAACAATCTGATAACATTATTTTAATAGAATATGATTGAAACCAATTTATAGTCTACAATCACTTTTGAATCAACATCTGACATGTAATGATTTTATCATGGTATTTATTTGTATTCTCTTCTAGGCTGCATAAATTTAGTTCCTGATAAATTTAGAATGATGTGATTTTAGTATTTCAGCTGATCTATAGCCCATCTATCAAGTGTATGAACTTGTCTTGAATGTCTAATTCTCCTCCTTGCTTTGCAATAATTACAATTTGGACTATAGGTCAAATCAAATCAAAACAAATCAAGCAAATCAAGCAAATTACCAATCACAAATTGTTTCTATGTCAGAATTGGAAATTTATTTTAAAGCCTTATTTTCAATTCAGCTTTGGCAGCAAATTATTGTTTGTAGTAATTAGCATATTCCTGCATTAGATGTCACAGCATACACAATTAATAAGAGAGGGAAGTGAAACCTGTAAGAGGAAGAAACATTGCCTTAATGAGCTAACAAATGATTCATGCCATCTGAAAAAGAAATCAAGAAATAGATTTTGAAAAATCTCAAGTGAAAATTTACAGGTTTCCAGAAGCAGAATTACGAGATCTTTATATAAATCTGCATATTTTCCTTGTATCTGCTGCATACCTTCTAATTTTCTCTGAAGAGTTGACAGAGAGTAGGGGGAAGATTTGGGAGATGAACTTTGGTGGAATGACTGAAGGTCCTTGGGCTAACCCTAACCCTAACCCCTGCACAAAAAATGTATAAGGAAGCTTATTATCTGGAGCTTTTCTAGAGAAATTTCATCTAAGGTATGGCATGCACACAATAAGCCCTGTTTTTTTCTTATTTCAAAAAAACCCTGCTTAAATAAGTATTATTGTTTAACACAACAAACATGACAGCATATGCAAGCATTTGCAGAGGAAAAAACAACTTTGCTGAACCTCAGCTGTTATAATTTGAAACATTCCAATTAAAAATAGAAAGAAAGCACCATTTGCCAAATAAGGCAAGAAAAATAGCAGAATGGAAGTAAGAAAAGCAGGAAACAAAATTGAGCAGGGGAGCCTCCATTGCCATGAAAAAAAAGAGTTTGAAGGAGAAAATAATTTAACGAGAAGCAATTTGTCAAGAGTGGGTTATATGTAAGGTGACCAGATTTTCAGATTGGTAAAGAGGGACACCATTGACCCGGGGGCGGGCGGCTTGATTAAAAATTTTATATTTTGTCAAAAGGTCACACAAGGCGATTACATGACCCCAGGACACTGAAAGCATCATAAATATGAATGTTGCCAAAATTTTGATCACATGACCATGAGGATGCTTCAACGGTCGCTAAGTGTGAAAAATGGTCACTAAGTGTGAAAAATGATCATCGGTCACTTTTTTCAATGCCATTGTAACTTTGGTCACTAAATGAACTGTTTGAAAGCTAAAGCTAGCTTGCATTATGCTAGTTTACATTTTCAAGAGAGAGAAGCTAAACTCCTTATTAGAATTGAAATAGAAATGAGTAGAGTAGAGTAGAGTAGAGTAGAGTAGAGTAGAGTAGAGTAGAGTAGAGTAGTTTATTAGCCAAGTGTGATTGGACACACAAGGAATTTGTCTTCGGTGTACATAAAAAAAAAGAATATATTCATCAAGAATCATAAGCTACAACACTTAGTGATAGTCTCTCTCTCTCTCTCTCTCTCTCTCTCTCTCTCTCTCTCTCTCTCACACACACACACACACACACACACACACACACACACACAAACACACACACACACACACTCCTCCTCTGGATTCAATGGGACTTTTAGAAAATCCCCACTCCTGTGCACACACTCCCTCTTTCTCTTTCTCTTTCTCTCCCCTCCTCTGGATTCAATGGGACTTTTAGAAAATCCCCACTCCTGTTCTCTCTCTCTCTCTCTCTCTCTCTCTCTCTCTCTCTCTCTCTCTCTCTCTCTCTCTCTCTCTCTCTCTCTCTCTCTCTCTCTCTCTCTCTCTCTCTCTCCCCCCTCCTCTGGATTCAATGGGACTTTTAGAAAATCCCCACTCCTGTGCACACACGCCCTCTTTCTCTCTCTCTCTCCCCTCCTCTGGATTCAATGGGACTTTTAGAAAATCCCCACTCCTGTGCACACACTCCCTCTTAGAGATAGAGATAGGAAAGGAGACAAGAAATGAAGGAAAGAAGGAAGGTGATAGGAATAAGAAGGAAAGAGGGAAGGAAAGGAAGGAACAAGATGAGAAGGAGGAGACAGAGAAAGGAAGGAAGGAAGGAAGGAAGGCTCCTCAGAGGCAGATCTTCAGAGATCTACTGCACATGGGAGAAGTCCTGACAGATGGGACGGAGCGAGCCAGAGGGGTGTGTGGGGCTTACAGGGCTGTCTGGAGAGGCGAGCTTTCTGAAGGCTGGTCTTCCGCACCCCATGCCCAGGCGACGCTGTTGAGCTCTTTGCCACCAGTGACTCTTGGTGCTGCTGGAAGAAAGAGGCGGGCATGGAGTTTGGCCACCTCCATTGCCCAATCCCCGCTGGCACCACAGCCCCCACCGGTTCCCTTTTACCCACACCACCTCCACCACGCCCCTGCCTGGGACAACCACCGCCGCTCGTGGCTCTGCCAACCTCTCGCCCTCCCCTCTCCTGGGCTCTCCTCATGGTCTCTCATCTTGTGTCTGAAGGGGAGGGGTCCCTGGCCACCTGCAGCCTGTCGCCCTTTCACCCCCCCACTCATCCCCTCCTGAAATAGGAAGGAAGGAAGGAGGGAGGAGAAGGAGATCGAGAGAGGGATAGAGATAGGAAAGGAGACAAGAAATGAAGGAAAGAAGGAAGGTGATAGGAATAAGAAGGAAAGAGGGAAGGAAAGGAAGGAACAAGATGAGAAGGAGGAGGAGACAGAGAAAGGAAGGAAGGAAGGCTGCACATGGGAGAAGTTCTGGCACATGGGACAGAGCGAGCTGGGGGGGGCTTACAGGGCCGTCCGGAGAGGCGAGCTTCCTGGAGGCTGGTGTCCCGCACCCCATGCCCTCCCCTCCAGCCGGGCGACGCTGCCGAGCTCTTTGCCATCAGCAACTCTCGGAGCTGCTGGAAGAAAGAGGCGGCCATGGAGTTTGTCTGCCCCCCCGACTCCACCTTGCCCGGTCACACCCCCTTGCCCTGCGGAGGGCTTGCCCAGTGACAAAGACGCCTGGAGCGTCGGTGCCAGCAGGCAGGCAGGCAGGCGGGGCGCAGAGGGAGGGAAGCGCCGCTGCAGGTAGCTCGAGGAGGCGCAGCCACCTGGAAGGAAACAGTGAGTCGAAGGGTGGGCTGTTGCACCCCACGAACAAAGGGGCCGCTGGGGCCCCCGCAAGACTGCTTTGTTTCTGGCGGGTAGTTCTAAGCGAGGCGGCAAGAAAACCATGTGCAATTCAGTAAGGCTTACTCCTTAATATATTAGTTCAGGACTTACAGCTTAATGATGTCCGAGTAGGACAAATCTTCCCTTGAATATCTAGGCTTTCTGCTTTCCGAAAGCATTGAACTGAGAGATTAAATAATTGTCTCAACAGATTGGGATGAGTGACATTCTCGTTCCTACAGAGACGGCTATTCTTTAGGCAAAGCTACAGCGCTTTTTGTCCTCCTTCGGAAGCCATCTCTCGTGTCGTTTGCGAGCCAATCAAGAGTGTGGCTTTGAAAACCTGCGCGTGATCATGCTGCGCGGGAGCGAGTGTCTCTCCACGAATATGGAGGACGTAGTAGGCAACTTGTATGTATCCTAGAAAATCAGTAAGACCCGCTGGCGGCCCCTATCTGCCACAGCCTTGCAGCATCTTTACATTGGTAAAAATAAATTTTTTAAAAAAAATCGGGACTTTTTAAGAACGTGGTGGGACATGTGACAAATTGTAGAAAAGTGTGCCTGTCACGCTGAAAGCATGACGTCTGGTCACCTTAGTTATATGGATACCTACTGTATTTTAGAACACCATGCCAGACACAAAAAGCGTTCAAGATTCAAACATTGAAATGTTCACTGTTTATGAACATTTGGAAGACATTTTTGTATACATGCAATGATTTCTGAACATAGTCCAATTCCTTGTAAGCCAAGTATCAGAGTTAAAAACAAATTTGTCAATGGCCAATAATTATAATTAATTGGTGATCACAGAACAAATTCCTCTTTAAGCAGTCAAAAACATTTTAACAGTGCCAAGCATGGAACCATGTGAATGAAGCACGAGAACGAGAGAGTTATTGGGGGGGGGGGATTAGAGTAGCGAGGCAAGCAAAAAACCCACAAAAATATTTTTATCTGGAAAATCTAGATAGGGACAAGAAAAAAATGGGATACAAGGCTAGATAAGAATTATAAAATTCAAAATGAAATCTTGGAATTTCTCTGGAAAATACAACATATGCACAGTAAGTTTGACCAAAAGTGGACAAATGCCTAGACTCAAGTGTAGTATAGTAATTGAATTCTAAATAGTGACATTGAAAAATCAAATGTTTTGTTCACTGGATGAATAAAAAGCAGCAACTATATTTTGGCTATTGAGTAGAAATTCTTAATAACTTCCTTGATTGAACGCTTGTCTGAGGACAGTTAAATAGAAAGAAGAGATAGATCCATAAGAGTGAGCAATCTCTGCAAGAACTACAGAGTCAACAATTCTAACAATCATCAGTATTTAGAGTTGGCCAGAGTGGTGGTTCAGCAACATCTGAAGGCTTGTAAGCCTCTCATCCTTATGCTGCATACTAGCTTTTATGATGTCATTAACTGTTGTGATTTGGGCAGAGGTATAAAATTTCATAATGGGATTGCTTTCTCCCAGCAATTGAATTTAGTTTAGCCAACTGAAAAGTTCAGTTTTCACTGTTTTTGGTGGCAAGTGGAGTAGTATTTAGATAGACGATACATGTTCTACATTGTGTAATCAATGTAGCTATGCATCTTAACTTAATTCAAGATTCATGGATACTTATAACTAATGCAATCAAAATCCCTTTTGTTCCTGGGATTCTTCCCAGCCTTTCCTATTGAGTCACAATTTCCAGAGCAAAATGGAACATAAGAAATATCTTGAGCTCAGGTACCTGGTGTGTGAAGCAATTCTTAGATGTAATCAATTTTACTTATATTAAATATTTATATACCATGCTGCAAGTCCAAGTTTTGCTATGACTTTCAATCCTTTAAACCACATGTTTTATGACATTTTCCCCACTCACAGAGCTGGAGTGGGCATGGCCTGCATGTGATACATGTGGCCCGTGGGCCGCCAGTTTGACACCCCTGCTAAAGTATCAGATATACAGACACAGCAAAATACAGCAAAAATACATCATCTATTGAATTATAGGAAAAGAAATTGATTTTTAGTTTGTTAAATGCTGAATCCTAGTTATAATTCTTTGGAGCCTGTTTATATAATGTATATATTGCATGTTTTAAGTGCTACAGGTTAAAATTACCCTCTCCTTTTATATGAAACTTTGTGCAACATTGTCCCTCAGTGAAATCTCTCCTGATATTTTTAGATTTTTTGGAGCTGCCATGGGGAAGTGAAGCAGCTACAAAGAATATGACAAATACATTCTAAGAAGATTTTTCTGAACGGTTGTTGAGAGGGAATTGGGACTGAGGGGACTGCAACAAGATAGATAACAGAGGAAAAGCTTGAACCATTCTGTCACACATAATATTTAGGCAAGTCCCATATCACAATATTAGCTGAAACTAAAGCCTCCAGCTGGAACCCTGACTCAGGATTGGATAGCTAAAACTAGTTATAATAAATTAACCATATTCCTCCCTTCTTTCCAATTCCCTATTAAAAATGTACATTTTTTTTCATTCATTCATTTCCTTTTCTATCTGTCCAATCAAGCTAGCTACTGGTCGGTCCCTCCTTTCTCCTTTCAAGAAAAGTGAGGAAGATATTAAACACAAGTTGTCAAATAAATAAATAAAACTCAGAATAAATTTGCACTTTCTGCTTGCTCTAGCATTTCTATGGGCAACTGATTGCTTAAATGTAGAAACAATTGGCAATTTTCACTCTGGTCAATTCTAAAGCATTCTCTCTACCTGTTTCAAAACTACTGTTTGCCAGCATTTTCAAGTCCTTTTTCATTTTAGAAACAATTCCAGCTCTGATTGGCTAAAAATTTCTATAAATCTACAGTGGAATATAAGAATAAAAGACCTATATATTTTAATTACTTTAATTATTGTTGAGAACAACAAATGTATAGTAAGGAGGTAAAAAAAGATCTGATTTGTGTCAGAATAGAGAACATGGGAAAGGTGTGAAGGAATCTATTCACCCAAACACTAGGGAAAGACGACTAAGGAAAGCAAGGGGACTAGCAAGCAGAATAAAAAAGGGAAGTGGAGCAATGAGAAGATCCAGCCACCTATGAGTCAGCCAGTATGGTGAAACAAGAGGTTTGATTGATGGAAAAATTATATAAATCTCTATTTTCAGCATAACTTTGTAAAATAAGTGAGATAAAATAGTGAATGGGCAAGGTTACACAATGATCTAAAAGGGCTAAATGAATATTTGAACCAGGATTTTACCAGATTTTCATTATGGTTAGTCATTTAAATAGTTAACACCACTCATATATTTCACTACATCCTATTCTCTTCTGATTCAAAGCCATTTCAATAAACTTTCACACTCATATTTCCTCCCTACAAAAATTGGTACATAATTGTGTAGAGGACAATTGTTTGTTGCATTAAAATACACAGTTAAATTCAGTTAAAATAAAAATTATTTTACAAGGATATAATTGGCTACAAAAAATAAAGGATATACTGGGAAAATATGCCTCTCATGACCTAATCATTTTTTTTATATGGCAAAGAGCTTTTATGAGCTTCATTTTAATCTACATCACAGTATAGCAGTATGACATATGGAACTGGGCCTTTGTTCTAAGCAGCCAATCACTGGCCAGAGAAGCAAGTGCTCATTTGAATTCTTACCCTTATAAAAGAGTACAACTAGGATGAAATCACAGGCATTTGCAGGCAGACAGGCAGACAGGTAAACAAGCAAGCAAGCAATCTTGGTATATGAAACAATGGCTTCAAGGAGAACAACGCGTAGAAGACCACGATACAGAGTGAAAGCCAGACGGAGAAGACATATTGTCCGAAAGAGAAGGATGAGGAATAAGAAAAGGTTCCGAAGGAACATCCGCTCAACTAGAATAGCTTCTAAATTGCCAAAGAGATTAAAACCCAGGAAGATCCGAATGACCAGAGACGCTTGGGGCATGCTGCATTCCTATGTGGATGGCATCTACAGAAAAGTGTCTGGAGAAGCTGAACGCCTGAGAAGAAAAGATCGGCGTCCTTCCATCATTTCTTCGGATGTGCAAAGTGCCCTGAGGCAAGTCATGCCAAGGAAATATAATAGGCGACCTACCTACAGCAAAACCCGCTAGAAAGCTAATCCTTTCCCTTCTTTAAGATGGGTTTAAATGTACAAACAAACAAAGAAGGGAAAAGAAAGAAAACCAGCCTGAGAGAAACATTAATGTTCTGCCTGCCTAAAGATCAAATATGGCCTTCAAATTGCCAAAGAATCCTGTAAACTATCTTTTTTTTTCTTAAACCAACCTCACTACCTTATTATTTGAAGAAGAAAAAGATCTAAGAGAGACCATCACTACAAGAATGTTGTCCACCATAATAAAAATCAGACTTCCATTGAAGTATTTTCTATTACGCATGGAAGCAACTATCAGACTATATACCAGCAATTTTCCATCTTTGTGAATCTGAGTCAGCAGAAAGAGAATACAGATGATACATAGAAAATACAGGACTATGTGAGGTGTATGCTGAAGGAATGTTTCCCTTGCAATAAAACAGGATTGGCAGGATTATTCATGGCATGTGTTTTCTTCAAACCACGGCATTTGAAATTATTTGTCCATGTCTGAGAGACTAAATGGCTAGGTAAACAGATTGCATTGAACCAATTTATAGTTGAGTAAGTCATACTGTCCTGTTTTATACGTACCTCATAAACTTAGAGATCACAAATTTCCCTGGCCTGAGGCTTTCACATTTTGCAGGTGATCACACTTCAGAATATAGTGGGCAAGACCAGGAGAAAAACTACCATAAATTTGATTTCATATTTATTGTTATGCTTAATATAACTATAAAAGGTATAATTACTTCCATCACATATTTAATAATATTTAATTAAATTTAATAAATTTAATTCTATGTTTTAATATACATTTAATGAATTTATTAATAAATATTAATAGTTAATAATTTAGTAATACATTTAAAATTTTTTAAAAATTTCTGAATTTGTAAGGCAGTTCTAGACTATGTTAAGTACTCAACAGAACAATGGAAGAAAAACTAAATAGCAAATAATTATTGGGGGGGGGACACAGCATACTACTTCAATTACAAAATGCATAACTAGAGTGTTGGAACAGCCAGGTCTTTATAAACTTGAGGATTAGGTTCATGTGGATTTCAGGAGGACTACTGTTCCAAAGGACAGGAGCAGCTACAAAGAAGAGACATATCTGAGATCACATAAACTAATATTTCTTCAGTGAGAAGATGAAAAGCATGACAATTCAGCCAATCTTTATGGGGTACACAAAGACAATTGGAGAGAAGCAGTCCCACAAATACTCAGACCTTAACAGGCTTTAAGAATGACCATTAACACACTGAATTTCATCCAGAAGACAGCTGGCAACTAGTGCATCTCATATAGCAGCAGTATCACATTACATCAAAACTCACCCTAACTGCTTGCATCACTGTATTCTAACCATCTGATAACCTCCTACGAAGTACAATTCAATAGCCCTAAAGACACGTGATTAAGCCATGTGTGACTGTGAGAAGGACCCCATGATATAAAAAGGTCCAAATAATGCAAAAGATTAATCTGAGCAAAGATTCTCCTAAACCTAACTAAGTCCATACACATGAATTAATACAATGTGTAAGTGAAATTGATGAGTGCCTTCTTCAAAATCTATACTCATACAAGATAATGATGATCCATTATTTTGGTGGCAACAATAATTATTGCAATATTGACTTTATCAAACTTAAACCCACTAAATGTATAGAAAGCTACTCTGCTTGCAACTTCTCTATTTTTAGGTCCTTGGTTAGTATTGAATTAAGTTTCCAGCAGTCGCAGATTGTGAATTTAACAGTATATTACCCACATATAGTTTATGAAAATTGTTTGCCATTAGACTATCAATGACTCTGCTCACAACAATAAAATTACAAGAAAATGTAAAAACCCATAATTGATGGGAAGCATCATGAAGTGAGAATGAAGACACAATGGAGCTATAGGTATAACTTGGTTTATGATGATGCAATAATAGTAATCTAACAAAATGCCTGGTAATGTGAGACAACTTTTGAGTTTGCTTTTCAAAGCTTTAAGGTTTTTTAAAAATGAACACTGATGGAAAATTCTATAATTTTGACCAAAGAAATACCTCTTCCGTAAATGTGTCTTGAGTTCTTTTTCTCTTTTTCCATAACTAGATAATTATAATTTGGCCTAGCAAACCTTTTGAATTGTATTACATAGTAATTTTTATTTCAATAAAGGGTCATCTAAGAATTCTACAATGGTCAAGATGAGATTGTATTCACTTACATTGAAAGAAGGAAATGGTATAAAAATGCTTATTTTAACTATTAGAAGTTATACTTATCAAAATCAATAAAACTTACAAACTAGATAACTGATTTTCTTTGTTTCTTCTTATCAGACATATCAATATTATATGTACCTCTGAGATAATGTATCTTTGGAAAATGAGCAAAAAATTTACCAGATAAAATTGATATTTCAATTTTGTATATTAAATCCTTTGGAGGTTTTTAGAATTAAAATATGCAAAACTCCAAATATTTAATCCCCAAAATTATGGGGAAATATTTTATGCTATAAAAGGGATTATAGTGGGTTAGGGTTAGGGTTATATTTTAAACCACTTTGGCCTACTATGCTTTACAAAGCATTTTGTAGAATCAGACCATAATTCAATATATTCTGAAAATCCAGAAAATTGGTTGAGAAAACCACAATTAAATGAAGAAGTGGTTAGAGTGTTGTGCAAATATGACCATACTGTTTCAAATAGATAGGTATTGTCAGTTTAGATAATGTTCTTAATATCTATGGTTAGTTCCTCTCACAATGAGTTATAAGAATCATATTACCAAGTTCACTGGGAAATCTGACCAGGTAAAGCTCTATTTCTAATGATATATTTATGAAATCTCAAAATGAATCAATCTAGTCACTGAAGTGGCAAACTTTTGACGGGGAAAATATGAAATAACAATGTAACAACATTCAACTAAACATGATAAAATTATAACTATGAACCTTGAGACTGTCTTCAACACTACCCTCTTCCAACGGATCAATCAGATTGAAGATAGGGACATCAGAACAAATCTCTGCTATCCTTCATAAATTTCCATTAATTTAAATCTAAATATGTTTCATAAGAAATGGGAAAGTTAGATTAGTATCAAATATTTAGTTTAGCTGAGGAAAGTGTCATTGTATTTATTTACAATAAAAATGGCTTTAGATTATCCCTTTATTCTCATTTTTCCACTTCTTCCAGATTATAATACATGCAGGGAAAAGGTATTTATCAATACTTTCTCATATTACATTTGAACAAACTTTTATTCATAATGCTAAAAGGAATTCATTGAATCAAGCAACCTGGAGGGAAAAACAGAACAATATCGGTGTGCTCATTTTAAATTCTAGTTTTCAAAGTATAAAACATGTTAGCAATTTATTTGAAATCCAAAAACAAATAATGCATGCTTTGTAGGCATCAAAATTCATATGTTCACAAGATTGTTCATAAGATTTAGGTTTCACCAAAGTACACATGAATCTGTCCTTTCTTTTTGCATGACAATAACAAAAGCAGTATTAATGGTCTGGAACAAATCTAATAAACTCTGACTCAGTGGATCATTTTTCCAATTCATTTTCCTGTTCTGTCCTCCCCCTCCCCACAGAAAAGACTGTATTCTCTCTATAGGATCAAATTCACTTTTCACATTTATTTTTCATTATACTCCTGGATTCAATATCTCAATTGTCCAATTGTTGCTGACTGATTATCTATATAAACAGATACATATTTTGAAGTGATTTATGCTCTGAGATTTTACTGAAATCCTTTTTGTGGGAACTATTTGAAATAACCACGGCATAACTTTTTAACATTAACTTACAATGTCCACCAAACAATGCTTTCTCCAGTACTCTCATAAATCTTTAGTGAACTCTTAACTATACCACCATACCATATAGAGAAAGCATTATACTAAAAATCAAGAACCTACAACCAACATGAAAAACTTCCAAATAATAATCTATGTATGTCAAAAGTAGTAATTAATTTCCCAACCTCCTTTTTCTTTGGCCATTAAAATTGGTTACTTTTGCTTCTTATTTACAGTCCTTTCATGATTCACTAGAGGACAATACATTTAATAAACTGAGGTTTAGAAAACAAGTTACATAGAGTTTTTGTTATGCAATTTCATTAAATATTATTGAACTCTTTGTCCAGAGTGCTTTGACTTTTTATTTTATTTTGTTAACCACACATCAAACAGATTATAGTTTTCTTTCTCTCAGATACAGAAGGTGTGGAGACTTCTGAAATAGATAATTAATCTCTTTTGCTATCTATAGTTTCATAGTTAACACTGTCTTGGTTGAAGTGTAAAAACACATTCGCACTTTAGAAAACGGGTGATTAGTTAATCAAATGACAATATGAATGGTAGACAAACACAAAAATGACTGCAAGGTGGAGCTATTTATGAGCAGCTACATTTTGTCCATGTGAAATGTATTCATTATTATTTATAAATTTCAGTTTCTTGTATTTTGGTAGTTTTGTATTCAATGTGCTTCAGTTTTATCATTATGGCCATGCACCAATTTAATTTAGCAATCCTTCTGTTTCTTTCGCCATTTTCAGTCAAACAGAGAACTGTAATGATTAGGGCAAGGATTTCTATGATATGCCATGTTTTTTTCTGGAACTTATATTTGAATTTATAAGGAAGTTAAAACATATTTTAGAATAATTTGGTGAGAATTATATGCTTCTGTTTGCCTGAAAAGCCATATTTTGACTTTTTAAAGTGTTATGTCACATTTCCGCTTAATTTTGTAACAAATGTTATATTTTTATCCTTGGCAAACCTCCGGTTAAACCAGCAAGTTAAAGCTAGAAAAGAAAGTGAGAATTTGACTGTTTTTTTTATTAGTTTCCCAACTGAGAGAGATGCGTGTATATGTGCCTGTGTAAGAGAGAGAGAGATAGAAAGAGAAGAGGACAGGGAAAGGGAGAGAAGGGAGGGGATGAAGACTTCTCCCCTGACCACGCCTGAAAAAAAGGTGACAATTTTCCTGTTTCGTTTTTTTATTTGTTCTATAACTCAGGTGTATGTGGATATTTGAGATGGTGGAGTCACATGAAAGTTAAAATCTGATTTGAACATACCTAAAAGTAGATGATCAGTCAGTGTAAAATTATGTTGTTTTGTTCAAGAATTTGGGGAAATTTTCAGTAGTGATGATATTTTGTTTTGTAAATTGTGTGAAGTTAAGATATCACTCCAAAAGCATTTTAATTTTCAACAACATTGTGAAATTTACCTTCACTGAGGGCAGGCAATATCTCCTTTTTGAGAAAGCTTCTTCTGGTGATTACTTCAAATATCCCTTTAAAGAAATTGGGTAATAGCAGCCTTGGGCATTTTTTTTTGAGAAGTACACCAGCCACTCGATTCCAAATGAATCACTCCCAAGGAAAAATTATATCTCTGCCTTCTATGAAGATATATTAGGAAAGATAAGATCTGCTGATGACAACGATAAGATATGAAAATGTAAATGGAATGATATGTACCCAGTATTATTATTGGCACTCTGAAATGTGACAAGCCCTAGTGAAGTATTGCTTCTAACATGTGAAACTCTACAAAAAATAAACAATTCCACTATTGCTATCTTCTTTGATGATTTTATGAAACTGCTCTGGCTGGATAGTATAAAAAGGGAAATATCTTTTTCTTATAACAGATACCACTCCATACATGACTAAAACAGCCAAGAGACTTAAACATCTCTAATTTGAATGGGAAAAAATGTTCATTAGAGAGTGTTTCATACAAATATCCTTTCTATCCATCACTCTTCTTTTACCATTGCCTTCTGCCTTCTTGAAGACATTTTGTTTCTTATCTAAAACGCTTCTTCAGCCTCTTCAGAAAAAGCAATTTGGGACACGCATTTGCTTTCATTGATATCCATCTGATTATCTCTTAATATAAAGTTATCTTTTAGGTTATTAGAAAAAAAAGCATTTTCAAGAGAAATCTCACTACTATATCTTTGCAGAACATTGCTAATCAATCACTTTTTTCCATATATAAAATCTCACTTTTCTGTTATTCCAGATGATTAGCCTTACATGCAATTAATATTAAGCTTTTTTGTACTGTACTTTAGTATTAGTAGTAATTTGCCTTGGACTTGAATTGAAAATAATTCTTTAAAACAAGAATATGTGATGTCCTCTGGCTGCTTAAGGTATCTGCAGATAAATGCAAAACAAATGTTGTGATGCCTGTGAAAGGGTGCTATTGGAAATGTGTAGATTGAGGGTACTAATATGTGTATTTTGCAGAAGATACTGTGCTGTTAACGGAGACCTGATATTTGCAATGATACAGTAAAAGATAAGATACCAAAAATTAATGTTTCAAAGATATTGTATTGCATAAGAAATATTGTACCAAGAGTTAATGTTTGAAAGATGCAATAGTTGTGTTTCACAGAAAGGAAAGAGTACAAGATATACAAGAAACAAGAGCAAGTAAATTACATTCTGATTTATGTGGTTTCTTGTGAGGAAACAATGTAGAACAAAGAATGGTAAGAATTAAGAATAAATGGGTATTGAATGAATATGCACTGAAAAGAGACTGTCAATGCTAAATAGATTCACCTGGTTTGAAATATGTAGAATTAAATCTGAGTTGCAAATAAATTCATTTGTTGAACCCTTCAATTTGATGAAATTGATAATCCTGTAAAATTAGGATTTTTTTTTTGTAGACTATGAAAAGTGATCTTAACAGAAAAAACCCTAAGCAAGATCAGGCTATAAAGTACCACCTAGTCTTGTAAGCTAAATTGGGAAGTCAACAAAGTATCCAGAAGACGGTGACAACTCCTTGCATAAGAAAATACATGCATTTGTCATCGAACAATGTCCCCTGAAAAATGATTAGCGCCAACTTCTCTCTGTTTTTCAATCCACACAGATATCCGGGGACTTTTCCTGAAAAGGGAGAAGATGCCAGATTGATTCTTGAAACTCTTCTTTTTCTCAGCTTAATGTCTATGGAGATTCTCAGTCATACAGGTCAAAGTTGTCCCAAAGGTGCTTTTTCAAGAGGCAATTGGACTTCCTGGTTTTTCTTTGAAAAAAGTCTTCAAAGAAAATCAGTCCAGTTGCCTCTTGAAAACGCACGTTTAGGTCTTCTTCTTCTTCTCCCCCTTTTTAAAGAAACACAACGAAACAGCCCGGAGCGACTCCGATTAGAGCGCGCTCAATCTCCTACATCAATACCCTCCAATACTTAGGGGCCGCTGCTTCGCACTTTCTGCGGGACCGCTCTTCTCTACTCCCTGCAGAAGCTCTTTGACGCAGGCGCGTTATGAGCACAGGAGGAGGTTTTTGTCTGCTGACGTAGAGGACGAAGGCTGTAGAGGTCGCGTTTCCGGGGCTGGGAGATTTCGTATGGGTTGTTTCCTGCTTCGAGCAATAACTGCTCCTTAAGGCAAGATAGCTGCTGATGGAGTCTGTCTGTAGTACTACAGGTAGGGGCAGTTGTTTCCCCCTGCTATTTATGCACATGGCTCACAATGTGGTGGAGGGCTTTCAAAGTCAGCAGCACCTGCCCTTTCCCTCTCATATGTTGTAATTCTGCTTTTATTTTTCTCTGTCTTTACACTGGGATTTTCCAGATAGGTTGAGGTTACTGTTGCCAGTCAGTAAGGAATGAAGAACATTTCTGAGGAGAAATTCTGAGAGATATAGTCATCTCACTATTCAGCTGGAGAAAATACTGAGGTTATCAAAGCAATGCTTTAAACGTCCCATGCTTTTTCTAGTAAGCAGATTTCCAGAGTCATCGTTCCATTCTGGAAACTGTGGATTATTGTTAAGTTATTAAAGACTGAAGTTATATTAAAGAGGCAAGTTGCTTTTGACTCTATATTTGTGAGTGGTTTTAGTGTCCCCACATATTTCACTTTCTGGTGGGCAAAAATGCTGCTGAAGAATGTTGACAAAGGAAGGTTATTCTCATTTAAATTAAGTCAGAATGCATTGGTTTAAACAATTTGTGTTCTCAAATGATCAGAATGCATACATATATTACTTACTCTTTAAACAATACAACAATTTAACCTAAAAATATAAAAACTGCCCTAACCTTGAGTGGGAAGAGAGATAATTTAAAATTATGTTAAAACACTATTTTTATTAGGAATTTCCAGATTTACAGAATACTGTGCAAACTTTTGAGTTTCTGGAATAATGATATTAATCAGGTTAGAGTTGGTTGAAGGTAAAGGACGATAGTGTGGCCAAGAGCAATGGTGACTCCGAGATAATATATTTCTAAGGTAGGCAATGATAGATACATGTCTTAAACAAATATTTTTCGGGTTTGTGTGCTTGCTTCTATGCTACAAATGTCCCTCAGTATTTATAAACTGTATGATGCTGTGATAACATTGAACATGTTACATAGGTTGAGGACTGCTTTTACCCCCCCTTTTGCTTTTTCTTCTAAGTTGTTGCTAAGGTTTTATTTATGTTTTATTTGACTTCCATGGTGCTTTTTATCCAGGCCAGAATGCTGTTGCTGAAAGAAATATCCCATACAAAGCTAGTTGGCTATCAAACATATATCAATCAATTAATTTATTACAGTTTTAGACCAGAGACCAGAACAAATAAAAATGCTCAGTAAATATATAATTAAAAATTCTAGTATAAAATAATAAATAACAACTAAAATCTATAATAAAACCCTATCTGTCAATTATACATGGTCTAGCTATCTTACAATTACAATTCATAAACTGTGTGGCCCCATTGTAAGTTCAAAGCTAAAAAGGGAAGGACTAAACAGTTCAAAGGCTTTATCACATTTGTTATGTAACATAACTATGGTGGAGAAGAAATGTGTTTGCGACAAATCCCCAGTGCTGCTGCACAGAATCTGGCCACCTGTGCTGTACTTAAGCAGCCACTGAAGATAGGTAGTGTTGGAATGATCAGGATACCTAGCAGTTATTGCCAGAATATGTTTTTTCTTAATCTCTGTGTAAAAGGAACATTTAAGTAGCATGTGACTCACAGTCTCCACCTCTCTTGAGCCTCAGGAACAGAATGTTTCCATCTATGGTATCCTTTTACACTTGCCATATAGGATGGCCGATGGAAGTGCATGGCACCGTTCGAGTGAAAATGCTTTACGGTGGTTTGCTGACTCCAACTGACTAAGATAGCTGGCAGAAGCTTCAACACATCTAATGGCATCTGGAACCATAAACAGCGGAGCTTTCTCTAAGTTCACCTGCCTCTCGATGTCCTCCACCCTTTGTCGCAAAATTTGTCTTGCTAGGCATATTCTATCTTGAGTATTGAAGCTGGGGATAAATCTAGTTTGGCAAAGTTGGACTCAACAGCCTTGATCCGTGAAGAGAAGAATTTGTCCTGGAGGATTAATGGAGCAATCCCTTGCTGAAAGAAGTTACACTTTAGCCAGAGATTTAAGGATGCTATACAGATTCTTGCTTTGACTTTTGTCAATCTTGTCTCCAGGTGCAGAAGTGCATTTGAGACACAAAAGGCATCTGGAGAATTGATTGAATGAATTTGGATCGAACTATTTCTAATGCGGTAAAACATGAAGCTGATGGTTGAACTATTTCTAATGCGGTAAAACACGAAGCTGATGGTCGAAAGAAGCTGTGCTAGCAACTTGGCCAGAAGAAGCAGGGATATAATATGCTCTCTTTGTGCAGAAAAATTTAAGTATGGTGCTTGCTGATCTTTGGCCCAAGGCAGCCACATGTTCTCCATGTACTTTTCTGGAAGCATTGGCCTGGATGACCACCTCCAGGTGGTCCTACTCTATTTTATGGCCATTTAAATACCAGGAATACAGTTTTGACCTTTTTGCAAAGGCCAGGATCTTTGTTTTCTTACAATTTATGTCCATTTTATTTTAATTACAATACTGGACAACAAACAAAGATATATATAAATAGTGCTATAACCTTTGCATACTTATACATTGTTCTAAGCCAGTGTTTTTCAAACTTGGCAACTTTAAAACTTTACTCCTAATTGCATTCAACACATCTTAAAGTTTGAAAAATATTGTTAAGCATAATTTAAGTTTATGTTGACTGCATTGTATTGTGGCTTAGTCCAATGTGTGAACAGTGTAGTTGTCCATTTAATCTAATCTCCTTTGTTCTAATAGTGGTTTGCCGGGTTATCCGCCAGAAGTCTTAGCTCCTATTATTTGATCTTTTTAACCAAATATATATGAAATGAACCAGAGATATTTTGCATTCAGAACTATTAAAATCTGCTGTCCTTTCTAGGCCCACAGTGGTCCTAGTTGAAATGTAACATAGTTAGACCATTTCAATTTGAAATATAATCTTAAATCTTATAATAGCGACTTTTTAGAGTGCTTTATTTTCTGCTTCAGATCTGTTGAGATAACTGCAGTATATATTTGGAAGCTGCTTTTCCATAACATAGAAACTTTTGGAGCATGAACAAGGCCATACATGCAGCCTCATTTAGTGATCACAAATGTGACTGGTGACTCAGGCATTAAGCAAAGCAATCACTAAGTTCTTCTTTTTCTGTATCTATATCAAACTTTAAATTGCCAGAATGAAGTTACCTTCTTGGCTTTGTCATTGGTCAAAAATATCATGTTTTTCAGAGTATAAGAAACACCCTTTTCCCCCAAAAGAGAGAGTGAAAATACTCCTGGGTCATCGGGAGAAGTGGGAGATGAAGCGGGTACTGCACAGGAGGCAAGACGTAAGACAAGGTGGCTCGTTGCTCGGACTCCCGCTTTTCCAGACAACCCAGTCGTCGGCTTCTGCTCCTGGCCTGGGAGATGGATCTGGCCAGGAGGAATACAAACCCCATTTTTGCAATCAGAGAGGAAAAAGAACATTTCAGGCACCCATCGATCCCTGCAGCTCTTTTTCCTCCTTGATTGCAAAAATGGGGCTTGTATTCCTCCTGGCCAACTCCATCTCCTGGGCCAGGAGCAGAAGCTGACTTCCCTCTACCTGGGTTGTCTGGAGAAGGGGTTGTCTGGAGAAGGGGGAGGTGAATCACCTTGCCTTACAACTCTCACACAGTACCCACTTCACCTGTCCCTTCTTAGACAGTTCCAGGCAGCCAAGATCACTGCGCTGCCACCTGAAAATGCTGTTATTGTGCTCTCTGCCACCCAGAACCACCCAAGAAGGGGCTGGTGAAGCAGGCGCTGCAATCCCCCCAATCGCCTGGATCTGTCATGCAATGCTTATTGCTACTGCTGCTATTGCACTCAGCTACTGTATCTCTTTGCATGACATATCCGGGCAGATTTGGGGGGAGGGGTGGATGGAAGAGGACCAATCTCCTCTGCACGAAGGCTTTTCTTGGGACCCTAGATCTCCACTTTCTCTCCAGAAAAAGCTATTGTCATCATCTGGATTTTGGCTAGTGAAAGAAGTGCAGGATGAAAAGGAAACTTTGGAATGCAGCAGGTGCCAGGTGTCAGGGAGACTTCTGACCCAGCACTCCTGCATTCCGAGGGTGGTTCTGACGAGGCAGCCTCATTTCCTTTATGCTTCACTTTTGCCACTCAGGTGCCGCCGCGAGGAACCATTGATCCAAATGGAAGGGATACCCACCCCTCCTCATCAATGGGCCGTTCCCAACTCTCAACCTATTCATGGCCCTCCAAGTAGTATAAGAGAGGCCAGATCCTTCAGCCATATCCTTCTTTAATGTTATTCTTTGCTTGATGGTCTCCTTCCTCCATTTTTAAATTTGATTTTGTTCTCATGTACCCTCAATAATGCTTGTTCTTGCCCTAAAACTGTTCCTAGATCTGAGTTGGTAGGCTTGGAGCATACAAAGAATGTTGAGGATCATTCTCTTGCTTAGATCTCTTAGCATCTGCTGCTACCTTTCTTCTGATCTTAGATCTGGCAGTTCCAGTAAGACAATATGTTTTCTCTGTCGGTGTAGGTTTGAGACAATCTGTCACTAAGCTTAGTGCTTCATTAATGGTGATATCAACTTATTTCACATGTACAGATGTGCTCCATACTGGAGCAGCATACTATGTTGCAGAGATACTCAAGGCCAAAGCTTATGTGCACAATATAGATGGTTGAGCTTCCCATATGTAGTTTATTTTCATTGCTGATCATATTGTTCCATGAATTGACTTTAACTTTGGTATTTAGGTAATGCTACTTAAAAGAGAGTGTCCTGTTGAGTGCCATTCCAAGATACTTCTGTATTGGACAGTGCTGTAGCCAGTTCCCTTGGTACATAACATCCAACTTCTCCCTTGCATTTTGATTTTGGAAATGGAAAGCACACACTTGAGTATTGTTTCAGTTGGGCTTTAAATAGTTGATGGTATACTAATGTCCTAATTTTTCAAGTGCTACCATAAGTTTCCTGGCTACCTTATAAAAAGTTGATCATTGTGCTGCCACAGCTGTATCATCCACATAGATGAATAGATATGTGTTGTGTCAGGGATTGGTTGATCGTTCATATATATGTTACATAACATTGGAGACAATTCACTTTCTGGCATCTTCTGCATCTTCCATCTACTGTTTTTACCATCACATAAAATCTCCGGTTCTGGAGGAAGCTGCTAATGTTACCTTGGTAAGCTTATTATCTCTGGTGATATCAGGGTGGATTTGATTTAAATCAAGTCAATTTAAATCATGATTTAAATCACTAATAAAAAGGCTTGATTTATATCAACTCAATTTAAATTATAATTTTTAAAGAGCAACTGTCATTTCTGTCCCACAGCGGTTCTCTGTTGACTCACTGACAGTCCCATTCCCTTTAATGGGATGGCTGGTGACATGGCAGTGACATAACAAGGTGAGGGACATGGCAGCAGCAGGTGAGTGGATGCCTCCTAAAATGGATCTGAAGATGGATCTGAAATGATAGGTGTCTTTTAATAATATATTTATAAGCTGCTTAGAAGGTTTCATTTTCATTTTTTCATTTTCATTGTTTGCCCTTCCTCCTCGCACAGCGCCTGGTGTCACAGATGCATTTCTCTTCAAGCAACCATACAGTTTGTAGTGTGCATAAATTTACAAAACAATGGGATAAAGGAATATTCCTGAACTTTGTTTTACAATTTAACTCATGGTTACTATGAAATTGTGTGAATGCGTCAATGCAGTGCATGTTATCTCAGCTTGCAGAGTTTGGATTCATTGAATGAGTTTACCCAAAAATGTACATATTGCAGAATATACAGTCTCATGCTACATAACTAAGCACCATTTCATATTGTATAAACTAAATTATTAATGTATCTTAAATAGAATATCTTTAGATAGATTTTTACTCCAAATAATTTTATTAAAATAAATTTGATTTTTTTAAAAAAACTGATTTAAATTTTTAAAAAATCTGTTTTTTTTTTAAATTGATTTTTGTACCCCTTGGGTGATATTATTTAACCTGTGTAGCAATATCCTATGGTTAACAGTGTCATGTACTGCAGTTAGGTCGATGAAAGTTACTCCAGTAATTAGTTTTCTTTCTAAGTTACCCTCAATCACTAAACGAAAAATTATACAACTCCAATTATACCTATGTCTTTGCACAGGACAGTGCTTATTAGCTGACATGATTAATAGATGCTGCAAAAGTCATAAATGTAGCCATTGATTGGAAAGTTACTTTTTCATCACTGTCCAAAGTAGTCACTGTCAGAATCAGTTACTGAGCAAAGACTATCTGTATTTGATGCACTTGATATTCTCAGAAGGTGACATAAAATACAAAGTAAACGGAGCCATGTCAAATAAATAGGTGGGGAATGGATTCCCCCTCTCAATTCCCAGTTATAAATATTAAAATGTTATGCCCTGTTCATGCTACTTTAGGATTGTGGAATTGGTTGTGGGTAATACCATGCTTCTAATGGCGAGAATCTGCACTGGATTTTCACAATCATGGTTGCTGGGCATGCCAGATGTTGAAAGAAAAGTGGCAGAGGGTTTAGGCCATAGGAGCTGTCAAAACAGAAGGTGGGGGGCCTGGTTGGCCTACACCTATTTAGGAGTTAACTCCCCCCCCTTAATCTGGCCTTGTATTCACATAAACCAATATGTGTTAGTACATGTATATAATGTTCTGAATTGGCTTGAATTATTATATTAGCTATATCATGCATATTCCATATTAATAATTGTTAGTCAAACAAAAGGTGACACAAATATGTTCTTCTGGAATAAATCTGAAAATAGTTGAATTGAAACTACAAATACAATCTTTTGAAACAAACAGAAAAAATGTTGAATTGAAAATCAGATTTATTGATACTGGGCTGCATTTATATCTATATGTTTTGCTTGTAAATTATTTTATTTGTATTTATATACATTCCGTAACAGATTTCAAAGGCTTTAAATATTTATTTAAAATATTCTCCAAGGCCTTTATGACTGGTTTAGATATTCTTCCATTTACATAACACAAAACAAACTATCTTACAGTTTCATAAATGCTAATACCAATTTTACATTGTTTATCAGTGCTTATTAAAGGAGCAAATTGAACAAAGCTCCAAATAACTTTAGCTCACACTAATGAATTTAATATTAACCAAATAAAAGCAATTGGTATGCTTTTTTTATTTTTTTTATATGGGAGGGAAAAAATAATTCTTATATAAAAAATCTCCTGGAAGTAGCTATTTATGTAGCAAGGAAAGATTCCATTATTAGTAATAGAAATATATTTTACTGTGCAAACAGAAACTTCACAAGTTGATTTCTGTCAGGATCATGTGGAGAAATATTTTTTCTTGTGCATTCATTGCAACTTTACTTGCTGTTTAAATACTAAAAAGTACTGCACATTAATTGAATGCATGCAGTTCACAAGTCTGGCTTATGAAGCAGTAGGGTAGAAGAAAGATTTGTATGGGAAAGCATGGATTTATTACAGCCATATTTTTAAATACTTCGTAAAACAGGCCTCTAATACTTACTTGATAAGACATATCATATTTCCCAGTTATTTGGGGAAATAACTTCCTCCTACTCCTATACTTTTTCACATTTTATTTTAGCTCTAGGAAGATAAGTTTTGAGTTCAATTTACAGAAGCTAAAGTAAAATAAAAATGTCTAAAATAAAAACAATTCAACTTTAAGTTGGCTTGAATGATGAAAAACATGAAAAACTAACTGATTAGCATTAAATGTAAAGGAAATCCATACCAGTTCTAAACTGATTTTAACCATGCATCCTCTACCTGTTGAACTTGGTGATTTCATCTATCTTTTTTCCATAAGGATTCTAAAAACATGTTTTATTCACTCATATGTTTATCTTGATTTTCCCTACTGCACACAGTGTCATAGGTATAAAGGTTCTTTTTTATGTTTTCACTTTCTCTATAAAATACTCCAATTTTTATGAAGTTCTTGATGCCATGTTTGGTTGAGGAGCACTTGTGGGGCACTCCTTTTATATGTGCCTCTTATATATTGATTTTTTTTAAAAAAATGCTGGTGGATTCTACAATCTGAATATTTCCTGTAATTTGCTTAATCATCTGAATAAAAGCCTCAATAGTTGGGGGGGACTCAGTATCTCCCTTTCCCGTGGGTTTTTTTTTTTTTTTTGGTTACTTCAGGAACTTGTGATTTCATTAAATAGTATTTTTTTCCATTTTGACTTAATTAGCATGTAATATCACTTCTCAATTGTTCTGTATAGTTAATACTGCAGAAGTGTACAAAATATTTCATGGGTGCCAGAAATGGTCTGACTTTGGAATGGCTATTTTGAACATGAAATAAAGTCTGGTAGCTATTTTGAGATTGAAACACTTCTGGAACAAGCAAAATAGTCAGTCCAGAGCTCAGATTAGGACATTCCAGGATTGCAGTCCTTTGACTGCAAAATATTTTATATACTTGTTACATAGTTATAGTTATATATTATACTGAATTTTTCAATTGACTCCTTGGAAAATAGTTTTGTAAAATTTAATAGTGGGAAATATAATTATAGACAACTTATTGCTAATACTAATTTTTTCATTTGCTAATACTAAAACTCTAACCTCCACCACCACTCGCCTTATTTTTGTAGAGTTAAAGTAATGGAAAGATGTTCTTTTGGAAGACCATCCTCTATGTGGTACATAGTAAAACAGCTATGAAGTTTAGGTCCCTCTTTTTTAACTTGCCACCTTCCAGTTGTGTTAATTTAAACAAGTATTCCCAGTGAATATGATTATGGGAGATATAGTCCAGCATCTTTGAGTAATAACTACTTGGAGAATCACCAATATACTAATAGTGTGTTTGTTCTCTAACTGTGGAATTTTGCATTTCCATAATTACATTCATGTTTATATTCAGAGATGCATACATTACCTTTGGAGTGGCTAAGGATTATGGTAAGAGGTACCATATTTGATATTTATATAACATCATGGAAAGTTGAGAAAGGGGAATGAAGTGATATGGTTAGATACAAGGCATAATTGAGAAATTCAAGTTACGAACAAAAGTACTTTAATGTGAAACATTTGATATAAGTAGGGTTATTAAACTAAATTAAGATGATTTAAATTCTAAGCTAATTTTGATATAATTAGTTTAAATTCAAATACACTAACTGATATTTCACCACACAGCTTCAATTAGATTATGATGCAGAAGATTAATTTATCATCTCTGTTATTGGAAGCCTGTTGATCTATTGCTTTACGTGGAGTGTATGTAATGCTTTTTAATTAATACTGAACACAAGGAGAACTTACATCAAAGCAGCATGCAAAGAAGTTTAATTCTTTTCTTGCAAGCTGTGATCCCACACTTTCCCTTGTGTCCCTGCATTTTAGTTATTGTAGTTTCCTTTAATTTCAAAGGTTTGACTGATCTCTCATTTCTTGTTGAACAGACAGAACTGTATTTGCAAAAGTAAGAATTAATGATTGATATATTTATTTTCTTTTTATTATTCTTATTCACTTTTATATTTGAGTAATTGAATCTGTGCCACTGATTTGTTTGTACAGTTGCTCTCAATCTGTATTCATATTTTTATATTTATTTCATCAATTGTTATAGAATTAGTTTGGAATCTGATTTTCTACCTTCAAGAATATGAGCATTGTGACTTTTTTTTTTTAGCAAACATGCTTGTCAGAATTCTCATAATCCAGTACTGCTATATTGCAAGAACACATGAGCCCCAAAGCAAAATGTAAGATAACAGATTCAGCCAGTGAAAAAGGTGAAAATTGACTTCAAGGTGATGATAGCATAGTGAGAAGTTAAAGCTTTGAATTTTTTTTCTCTTGGTAGTGCCATCCTTACTCTCTCTCTCTCTTAATTTGAATTGATGCAAATGTAAAGTAGAAAAATCTCAAAATTTAAAAGTTAAGGATAATGGAAATATATGCAATTTTCTGAATAATTTTAAGGTAGAAAATAAAACAAACTGCTTAGAATTTGACTTATGGTTAATCTTACCTAATTTAGAAGAACTGACTTCCAATCAATTGTATATAGTAATTCTTTGGTTTCCTAATTATTAATCAGATAAATGCAAAACTAATAAAGCAGTGAAATTGTTAAATAGAATTGTTTGGGTCTAATGCTTGACTAAGGTAAAACAACCTACTACTAAGATGCTACCTGGTGATCTAAGAAAGCTACATTATACTTCCACTAAAAAGTCTTTATAAAAGTTTCAGCATGTATAAGTATTAGTTTGATAAAATACTTTATTATATCAAAAATTGTCACTAAAGTGAGGTTTAGAAATCAATCCAAGTCCACCAAGTTATACTGGTTTATTTGCTCACATAGTTATTAATACTATATAGAATATGGATGTCTTGACAGAGAAAAGAGAACAAGGATCAGCTGATTATTTGTAGCTATTCCTTTCTCACTACAGATAACTAAGAAGTTGCTATATTTTATTTGATCAAAGCCTGCAAGTGTTATAATTGTTTGACTATTGTACGAAGGGCTTCATTAGCAAAAGGGAGATGAAACAAAACAGATTGGAGCAATATGTACCATCTCTAAAATGAATCTTAATACAGCTGATACTTGTTTTGAATATTGTACTATAGAAAATTCAATAACCTGTATATAATAGCAAATACCCAATTAAAAGAAAATTAGTGGAAAAGGAAAAAGGAATTATCACAATTTTATATAAGTATAGGGTCTTCTTCTTGAGGGGGGGGGGTTGGACTAGAAGACCTGCAGAGGTCCCTTCCAATTCTGTTATATTATCTCACTTTATTATTCATTTAGTATATGATGAGAACAAGACAAAGATTAGATTAGTAGATAAATGCACACAATCCACATAATTGTACACAAAACTTTTATAGAGGTACAGCAGTGGCATTATACCTGGATGTCAAGTTCAGTTATCCAGCAATCACTCGCCTCTGGTGTTGCAAGAGCCAAGGTGGCGCAGTGGTTAAAAGCAGCACTGCAGGCTACTGCTAGATCAGCAGGTCAGCGGTTCAAATCTCACCGGCTCAGGGTTGACTCAGCCTTCCATCCTTCCGAGGTGGGTAAAATGAGGACCCAGATTGTTGGGGGCAATATGCTGACTCTCTGTAAACCGCTTAGAGAGGCCTGAAAGGCCTATGAAGCGGTATATAAGTCTACTGCTATTGCTATATTGCTATTGCTTCATGCAGATCTTTTAAGGAACCAGAAAACACACACTTTGGGCAGTTTTGTACAATATATTTAACAGTTTGCATATTATCCCCACTGTTGCAACAGGAGAATCTTTCCAGCTCCATTGACACAGCACAGAGGCACTTTTTCCAGTATCACATCGAACTCTGTTCAGTTTCGTTCAGTTAGAGCAGGCCAAATTAAAATCAGGTAGTTTGGTAGAGAAAAATAACTAATGGTCAGGCTGCAAGAAACGATCTGACCATTCCTCTCTCCAGGCATTCTTAGGGTTAACCTGGGTAAATGTGACGGGAATAACTGTTTTCCATGCAGGCCTACTTTTATCACACTGTGGTAACTTTTCAATCTTTTTAAAATGTTCCAAAACATGTGAAGGCTTTTTCAATTTTCAGAAGTGAGTCAAAATGACTATTTTATTCAAATGCAGCCTAATATCAATCTAGATGAAAAATGCCATGAGTTAAAAGAAGAGGAAACTAAGTATTATCTGATACACTGGATTGTTCCCTAAATAATGCCATTAAAGATTTATTATAAAGTAGTTTAAAAAGAGATTGACTTGAAATTCTGGATAGTGAGGGGAGGAGTATCCATGATGGATTGACCTTGTTCTCTCATTGGTTGAACTGAGTCCGATAACCTTTTTAATATACGCCCCTATCAGCAGGTATTCCCCAGTTCTGACTCAGTTCCTCAACTGAACGGTTGTGTCATCCTGTATTCCGGCAACCTTGCTATCACGTTTTATGCAAACCCTACTCAACCCTTTTCTGTGAGAACCTGACTAGCCTGAGAAGCCCAGTCGGGGCAACAAGGTTCAGCTCGCTGCTGAGTCTTCCCCTTTAAGGAAGGTCTTCTCCTTTAAGGAAGAGAAAAGAAAGCAGCTGGAGGAGGGGGTGGCAAGGCTGTCTGTGAACCGCTGATAACAGCAGGAGGCCACAGGAGAAAATGGAAGGCGTGCCACAGCTCTTAGTAGCACAACCCACTTTTCAAAGGCCTGACCGGTAGGGCTGTTTGTATTTGCCGCGCAGTGCCATTTTGAAAAGAATGGGGGAGAATCCCCATGTGACCCAAGATGGTGGCCTCCTGCAGCTCGGAGGACACAGGCAGAAATCAAGTCCTCACTTCTACAGCCAGCAGCCCCACCAGAGGGGCAGAAGAGCCCCCAATCAGGTTAGACCTTACCCCTGAAGGTCCATCCAAGGGTGGGGGCAGCAAGGCAAAGAGCAAAACGAAGCACACCTCCTCCAGGGCGGCTAAAGAGGCAAGCTCTGGCTCCAATCCTCCCAAACCTGGCTCTAAATATGAAAGGCAGAGGCATAAAGCCTTAGAGCGCATCTGCCATAAGACCAACACAAGAAGGCTCTCCCTGGACTGGAGCCTGATGCGATCACAGAGGAGGATCCCTCCCAGCAAGTGAGGATTCCCATTGATACCTCAGGCATCTGGGGCTCTACTCAGGGATGGCAGTCACCCTCACACACTACAACATTGGGGCACCCCTCGCTATGGGGCATTCTCCTCAAGCCTTCCCTTCTACCTCTGCAGACATGGGGGTGGGGCAACCATCCACCACAGGGATGCCTAATTTCCAGGACATGATGCTGCAGGAATTCCAACAGTGCATGGCAGTGGTTTTTCAACAGCTTCAGATCCAGCCACAAGCACCTCCTCTGCCCATGGCTCCAGAGGAACTGGAGGACCGCGGGAGATCCCCTAGGCTCCCCTCAGGAGGACAGCAAGCCTGAGTTGGAGGAAGGTGAGATTAGAGAGGACAGACAGTCTGAGGACAAAGACATGCCTCCTCCTAAGCCTACCTTTACAGGCCTGTTTCAACCCTCCTTGTACAACTCCCTGCTTTTCAAGGCAAAGACAGCAGCCAAACTTGGCAACAAATAACCAGAAACACGGTGCATCCTGAGGGCTTCTCGGCAGAGACCATCTTTGAGGAGCAGGCCATCGAGGCAGACACAGTGCCCACGCCCAAGTCCTTCCTCGATCTGGTCAGATGACAATTGGCATCCCCCACCTCAGGCCCTATGCTCTCTTCCACAGACAAGACTTTCTTCAGTGTGGACAAGGACATGGCTCTGGTGCTACTGCAATCTACTATTGACGCACCGGTCACATCTACTAACATGCCCGAAGAACAAGAGGATGCTCTGAAACCGGAGGACAGGAAGGCTGACCTTACCCTGCAAAAGAGCCATCAAGCAGTGGCCTGGGCGGTGAGAGCAGCTAGCACCACCTCCTTCTTTAACCGATCCTTCTTACTCTGGCTGCAGGATCTCCAGCAGCGAATCCTGATAGCAGATGTCAGGGCATACCAAGACATCAACAAGTTGGTGGCAGCCATTCAATTCACTTCAGATGCCACCTTGGCTGCTGCCAGGCTTGCCTCCAGGGCGATCGCCTCATCCCTAGCATCTTGCAGGCTGCTCTGGCTTTGACAGTGGCAAGCAGATGTACAACACAAGTGGCGTTTGGCATCGCCCCCCTTCACAGAGGGATCCCTCTTTGGCGCAGCTCTTGATCTCTTCCTAATAGAGAATAAGGACAAGCGGAAGGTACTCCCCACCCTCTGAGAAAGGCCAACTTCAGGGTGATGCCATATTCCTGATGCTCCACCATATGTGGTCAGGATTACGGGGCATCCTTCTGGGTTCAGGATTCCTTTAGGGGGTATGAGTGGGTTATGCAGGATTCAGGCAGTACCAGGGAGGTTACACATCCAGGCAGAAGTATCAGCCAGATAGACAGCAGAGAGGCAGGCAGCAGGGAGTGGAGGCAGTCTCTCCTTCCGCAAGAACTAACCCTAGGGACAGCTCCCCCCCCCATCGGGGGACGCTTGGCATATTTCGCCGACTGTTGGGACCTGTTTTCCTCCAACATGTGGGTTCAGGCCACCATCCGATCTGGCCTATCAATCGAATTTCTCTCCAGCCCTCTGAGATCCTTTCAAATCTGCCCTGTCTCAAATAACCCAGCTGGGAGACAGCTTATGCAGGAAGCCATCCAACACCTATTGGACATCAAGGCTATCCAGGCGGTGCCACCAGAGCAACAGGGTGGGGGGGTTTACTATTCCATCCTCTTTGTAATCCCAACAGCGTCTCAACAGGGTTATATGTTATTGGAGATTTAAGATGCGCTTGCTGCATTCTATTCTGGAGGGGGTCAGGCAGGGGGACTTCCTTACCTCCATAGACCTCATGGAGGTCTACCTGCATATTCCCATAGCCCCAAACACAAACAGTTTCTCAGGTTTTGTTATCTAGGGCAGTGGTCCCCAACCTTTTTATCGCCGCGGACCAGTCAGCCTTTGATAATTTTACCGTGGCCCGCTGAGCGCATGCAGGGGTGGGGGGGCGTTGTTCGCGATGACAGCTTTGGGCCACACGTGCGTACCTGCGCGGGGCTCTCTTCCCTGGAGCCTTTGCGCACGGCCCAAGAGCCAAGGTGGCGCAGTGGTTAAATGCAGCACTGCAGGCTACTGCTAGATCGGCAGTTCAGCGGTTCAAATCCCACCGGCTCAGGGTTGACTCAGCCTTCCATCCTTCCGAGGTGGGTAAAATGAGGACCCAGATTGTTGGGGGCAATATGCTGACTCTCTGTAAACCGCTTAGAGAGGGCTGAAAGCCCTATGAAGCGGTATATAAGTCTACTGCTATTGCTTTTGCGCACGGCCCAGGAGCCTTTGCGCTGCAGCGATCATGGCCCCCGGCCGCTGCAGCGATCATGGCCCCCGGTCGCTGCGCGGCCCGGTGCCAGGTACTCCACGGCCCGGCATTGGTCCGCGGACCGGGGGTTGGGGACCACTGATCTAGGGAACCATTTTCAGTACCAGGCCTTGCCCTTCGGGTTGTCATCGGCCCCCAGAGTTTTCACAAAGATAATGGCGGCATTGGCAGTGCACCTGTTCAAATCCAATGCTACCTTGATGACCTGTGATTGCAGTCATCCTCTGTTAAGGAGGCCTTATGGGACTTGGACATCACCATGTCAGTCCTGAAAGACCATGGATTCTCAGTTAATCTGGCCAAAAGCCATCTCCAACCCACCATGAGGCTGATTCACTTTGGAGCCCTGATAGACACAGAGTCAGGCATACTCTCCCTATCACCTGAGAGACAGCACAACCTTAGGGAGCTGGCCTCCCAGGTATCCAGGTTATGCAGGGTGCTCTTAGTTATATTGTCCAGGTTGCTAGGTACTGTGGTGTCCGCCATTGGCATTGTTCCCTGCATATCAGAGACCTTCAATGGTTCCTTTTACCATGCCAGCGAAGGTGCCTGAGCTGCTCCCAGTTCAATGTCCTCCTTCCAGCAGAAGTATCCCGCTCCCTAATATAGTGATGTCTCCTGCAATAACCAAGGAGGAATTTTTCAGAAATCCAGACCAGGTGACAGTCACAACGGACACCAGCCTATTCAGATGGGGGGCCCACCTCCGGTCACAGATGGCATAGGGGCAATGGAGCCAGCTGGAACTGACTCACATCATAAACTGGCTAGAACTCAGGGCAGTCCGCCTGGCCCTCAAACAATTCCAGCAGTCAGTCAAAGGCAGCCACATCCTAGTACTCATGGACAACATAACCACCAAAGCGCATATAAACAGGCAGGGTGGGACCAGATCCAAACCCCGCATGCTGGAGGCCAAAAGACTGAGGCTTTGGGCTGGAAGGAACCTGCTCTTGATAACCATGGAGCATATAGCGGGGTGGACAATGTCAGGGCTGACTGGCTCAGCCAGGCCGAGGTGAACAATTTGGAATGGTAGCTGCAGCCAGCCATCTTCAGGGAGATTGTGGACTGCTTTGGCCGCCTGGAGGTCGCCCTATTCGCCACCCCTCTCAACGCTCAGCTCCTGAGATTTTATTCCCGATACCCATCGCAGAACGAGGAGTGAGTGAACGCCCTCTGCTGCACATGGCCCCGGGGGCTCCTTTATGCCTTCCCACCCTTGCCATTGATTCCCAGGATCATGCAGAAGATTCTGCAGGAGGGGATGGAGGTAGTATTGATTGCCCCACATTGGCCTTGGCGGCCTTGGTTTGCTGACCTCCGATCCCTGTTGGTGGAGAGGCCCTGGAGAATCTATCGGGAAAGGATCTCCCTCAACCAGGGATTGCTGGAGCACCCGGGCCCTCAGTGGCTCCAGCTGACCGCCTGGCACTTGAGCGGAGCATCCTGATGGAGGGAAACTTCTCCCCCAGAGTCATACAGACCATCCAGGCGGCACACAGACTGTCCATGGAACGCATCTACAACTCCACGTGGCATTCCTTTTGCACATGGTATGCCATCAAGAACGAGGACCCGGTTCGAGCCACAGCCCCCCAGGTCCTGGACTTTCTTTAGGCAGGCCTGGACAGAGGGTTGGCTCCTACCACCGTCAGGAGACAGGTATCTGCAATTTCATCAGTGCTTCTGTGTGGTAGGTCTCAGACACTGACTCACCACCCCATGGTCAGGCAGTTCCTCAAGGGAGCTTTTAACCTTAAACCACCAACGGTACACAGGTACCCTTCCTGGACTTGCACAGGGTGCTGGACACTCTAACAGGTTCCCCCTTTGAACCACTTTGTACAGTATCCCTCAGGTTCCTGACACTCAAGGTGGCCTTCTTGGTGGCCATTACCTCAGCCAGGCGGATATACAAGCTACAGGCATTGTCCTCCAGGGAAGATCTATGTGTATTCCACCAGGACAGCGTGGTCCTTCGGGTGGACTCCTCCTTCATACCCAAGGTGTGCTCCTGTTTCTATCGGTCGCAAGAATTGATATTACTGAAATTCTGTCCAGACCCTTCTCACCCACTAGAGAGGATGTGGCACGCTTTGGATGTGAGGAGGTTCCTGAGGATCTACCTCAAGAGGACTTGATCAATTAGGAAGTCAGAAGCCCTGTTCATTTTATTCCAACCCGGGTCCATGGGGAACAAGGTGACTGCTACCATCATAGGCAGATGGTTACGGACCTGCATTGCTACGGCCTACCAAGCACGGGGGCTGCAGACACCGGGGCCAATTACTGCACATTCCACATGAAGCGCGGCCACTTCAGCAGCCTAGGCCATGCAGGCCTCCTTTACGGAGATCTGCAGGGCAGCTACTTGGATTTCCCCCTCACCATTCGTGAGGAACTATAAACTGGACTCCTTTGCCTCAGCGGAGGTGTCATTCGGGCGTAGGGTATTACAGACTGTTCACAGGGTGGGAGAAACAGCTCACCTAGCATAAGGTCGTGCATTGAACCATGTGGGAACCCTCCCTAGGGACGTTGAGCTTTGGTACGTCCCATCCTGAATGCTCCTCCCCTCACTATGGAGAAAGAGTGTTGGTACTTACCTGATACGCGTATTCTCATTGTGGGGGAGGAGTATCCAGCCTCTCCCTGATATTGTTTTGTTAGATAATTTGCAGTGGTGAACTGGTTATGTTAAAGTTTAAATAAAGTTTTTGTTAGAATTACGACAAGGCCTGAGTGGATGACACATTGAGTCTGATAGAGTTCTTCATCGAAACTGGGGAATACCTGGCGATAGGGGCGTGTCTTAAAGAGCTTATCATACTCAGTTCAACCAATGAGAGAACGAGGTCAACCCATCCTGGATACTCCTCCCCCACTACGAGAATAGGCGTAACAGGTAAGTACCAACGCCCTTTCTGTAGGTACTGATCCAAATCTATCACTTCCTGACTCATCCTTATATGCTAAATTGATTTTTTTAAAAATAAAGATAGAGAAATAATATTTTGCATAGTTTATCTTTTCATTTTTCCCAATGAATGATAAACTGCAATTTATATTATCTTCTGTTTTTTTGAAAGAGGGAGTACTTAGCATTAAAGTAGAGCAAATGTTTACATGTTGGAGATAGTTTTAGAATCTTCCTATTGCTGTGCTCTTCAGTTAAAGAAACAGGCAGTAAGTACCGGTAATGTGATAGATTTCTGTCTGGAAAGTTACTCTTAGTCAGAAATAATCTGTCTTCTTCAATGTTCAACGGATGTTGACATTTTGATCTGATATGAGAGAACCTTTAAGACTGCTTTCATCAAGTGATGTCTTCTATATAGTAAGGAACTGAATTCCTAGATTTTGAAGCAGCCAAAGACATAACTAGTGGTCATCAAAAGATGTTTTTCTGGTCTCCTGCACTATAGGTTTGGAAACTAAGAGAGTTGTGGCTGCTGGGAATAGGAATAGAATCAGAATGAATAGAATAGAATTCTTTATTGGCCAAGTGTGATTGGACACACAAGGAATTTGTCTTTGGTGCATATGCTCTCAGTGTACATAAAAATACATTCACAAGAATCATAAAATAAAACATTTAGTGATAGTCATAGGATACTACAGGGCGGGGCATAACCTTTTCCTAGGGGGTCACAGCAACACTTGTAATAACAACACAAATAATTCATACACCATTCGAAAGCCCATCAAAAACTGAGTTTATTGACACGATTTAATAGTCAGTATGACCACCATTAGCCCTTCGAACAGCATTCAAACGAGGTGGATAAGAACACAACAAATCTTCAAACAGTTCCGTTCAATTTTCCAGATTTTCCAGAGGGCGGGGCATAACCTTTTCCTAGGGGGTCACAGCAAGATCGACAGCAGTTTACAACTTCCGCGACACCTCATTTTAAAGCCCATAAAAAACTGAATTGAATGAGCTATTAAATGTTAAATTTGTTTCGGTTGAAACTTTGAGAATGAATTTGGAAACTGTGTTGAAAAATCTGGAAAATCGAACGGAACTGTTTGAAGATTTGTTGTGTTCTTATCCACCTCGTTTGAATGCTGTTCGAAGGGCTAATGGTGGTCATACTGACTATTAAATCGTGTCAATAAACTCAGTTTTTGATGGGCTTTCGAATGGTGTATGAATTATTTGTGTTGTTATTACAAGTGTTGCTGTGACCCCCTAGGAAAAGGTTATGCCCCGCCCTGTAAATAAGCAATCAAATCATACTAAGAAACTAAGTTGCTCTCCTTACTTAATTTTTTTTTCAGCCTTCCTTTCAGGAATAGCTTCAGATGTTATAATGCACTCATGTGCCTGTATCAGATTAGCTAAAATAATGGAAACTGTCTGAGTAATGCTTTGCATTATATTTAAATATATTAACATGGTTATTTTTATATCACCTTTTTAGTATAATATTTTTTGAATTATAGTTCTGTAAACCCTATTATTTGTAAATAATCATGAACCTAAGTGATACAGTGATTAGTGTATTGTAGTAAAATTTGACTGGCAAAATCAGAGTTCACTCAGATATTGCTTGCTGCTCAGATATAGTAAAACCAGGAATTGTGTGAAGATAAAATGGGATTATCTTAGCCAGTGGTCTTCTTGGATATATTATTTACAAATATAGTGAGTAGTAAAATTTCAGTGAAATTTCTGAATTGCTAAATGAAAGTCATGGGAATTAAAAATAGCTTAAAACTCCATGTTAGAAATTATATTTATTTCTTGTTCAGAATTCTGGACTTCAAATGTTGCATCTTAGTCTTTGAATTCAGCTGTGACTTTTACCTATGGTTGGAAGTGTTATGTATGTTTTTTTTCTTTTAGGGGAACCAAAACTCAGACATGTAGAAAAGGATATTTTGATTCCAAAAATAATGAAAGCCAAAGCCAAGGAGCTGTGTTCTGAACAAGTGAAAGGTGAGAGTGAAATTCAACTAGATATCAAATCCAAGAATTTACGAGACCTGAATTTTAATTTTGTAAGGTTTTCTTTCCTGGCCAGATTGCCACAATAGTAATAAATCTATGTGTACTGCAAATTCATTATGTAAGATGATCATACATTTATATAATTTGTCAAAATAATTTGCTTAATTGTAATTAAGAGAAGTGAATTCTTCAGCTTCTTAATTTTCCAACCAAAACTGCATACTGGCATTTCCATTTGAGAATCAATCATCTAATTAAAAATACACCTATATTTTTATACATGTTTCTATTGAATTACATGCACACAATGCATTTTATCTTGGAGATGCATTGTTAGTGCATGTGTTTATAATATATGTATGGGTACCTGGGTATGGATTTTGAGTTGTGAACAACATTCTAAAAATATATATTTCAACATCAGTTCCAATTGATAAATCAATCTGGAACATCTGAATTGGCTAAATCTGTATAAAAATGACCATGGAACACATTTCTTCATGGGGATGTTAATTGGGATGTTACATTGAAGACTGAAGTCTGGAAGACATTATGGGAAGAGATAATACTCATGGAAGACAATACAAAATTATAATTGTGCTATATTATATTTAGTAGATTGAAGATTTTTTTATGTTGGTAACTTTGTAAATTGCAGCTAAAACTAGAGATTGATATTGAAACAAGAACTTAGAATAAAACAAGCTTCTATTGGTTCTCTTTATTATCAGAATGTAGCCATAATCTTGATTTTTTTTACCAGTTCTTCCAGCCTCCAGTAAATTAAATTAAGAAAAAAAAAAGAAGTTGTGGGATAAAGTATTGTAAGATACAGGAAGAAAACACCTGCTTTCTCTCCCATTTTTTAGGTGCTATGAATAACTAAATGAGAGTGATATTAGAAGTCAGATTTCTTTTCTATATAATCAAATCAAGCCTTGCCTGGCAGCATTTCTTTAAAGCCTAATTACCATCTTAGATGGGCCTATCCATTATTCTCTGTTCATTCTTCCTCTTTTGAAACGTAGCCCTTTTCTTTAAGCCATGCACTTGTTTTCTTTGGTATTAGCAGAGATGGGTTCCTACCTATTTGGTCCAGTTCAGCTGAATAGGTAGTAAAAATCTGGCGTACCTTTCCAAGCCAGTAGTAATGGCAGCCTGGCCATGTAACCAAACCGGTTCGCCGGTTACTGCTTGCTGGCTCCGCCACACCCAGTCTCTGCTCTACAGCTTGTCTGCCTGAAGCACTGCACCTCTGATCTGTCTGCCAGGTAAGCCGGCGATTTGAGGCCTTCCCAGCATCCCCGTGGCCAGCTTGCGAAGGCAGGCAAGCGGAAGGCTGCATAGAAGGCAGGAAGCATAGCAGGACTGCGGTGATGGAAGCAAGCGGCCAACTCCCTTCCCTGTGGCCTTGCCATTCTTCCCTGCCTTCCATGTGGCCTTATTGGCAGTCCCCCATCCCCACTTGTCTTCTGAGGTCGGCGTCCAGCCTGGCCTTGCCAGTGGGTGGACAGATGGCCCTTGATGGAAACGCAGATGCTGTGTTGAGTCTGAGAGGGACGGTGGCAGCAGCAATGCTGCGGGAGGGCAAGTGGACATCCTGGGGCTGCTGCACATGCACCCACTCCGTTTTTGCAAAGGCAGAGAGACCCCACCCCTGTGCAGGGAGATCCAAAAAGGGGAGGAGGATGCTGCAGAAAAGGTTGCCTTTCCAGGCCTGCGTGCCTCTTGTGCTGCCTTCGTGGGGCTTTGGGCTCCAAAGCAGCCCATTGCCTTCCCACCCACCCAGCCACCTGCCTATGCCTCTGCCATGGTCCCGCTTACCACCAGTGAAGAAACGGAGCAAGATGCGGAAGCCGCTGGTGGGGGGCATCCTCTCACATAGGGATCGGGCTGCGGCTGAGTCTCCTTCCCCCCAGAGCACTGGATTCCACAGATCAAGTTCCTGGAGTAACGCCGGCAGTCGGTTCCTTCTCTTTGAGAGCCGCCTTGCAAAATGTCAGAAAATTCCCCATTTTGCAAGGCAGCTCTCAAAGAGAAGGAAGCAGGTGTGGGGATTTTTCAGAGGAGCCGAGGCCAGAGCTGTGATGAACCCCCTCCAGCCTCGGCTCCTCTGAAGAAGCACTGCAGCCACTTCGTTCTCTTTCAAAATGGGAAATTTTCTGACATTTTGCAAGGCGACTCTCAAAGAGAAGGAAGCAGGCAGTTCAACACAGATTGCCTACCCCCCCCCTCCCCAGCCCGTCTCCTAAAGCTACTGCAATTGGCAGCCTGGCAAGCTGGGCACCCAAAAAGTTCCTGGAGTGGCCCATGTGCGCCTGAGCTGGAGGCAGTGGTAGTTTTGAAGCCTCAGGGCTCCTGGGCCGCCCGTGTGCAGGCCGCTGGGCTGGTTCTGCCTGCACCCGAGCTGGAGGAGATGGTGGTTGCCTTGGGGTTCCCGGGTGGCCGATGTGCACAAGGCACTGGACTGGCTTTGGCTGTACCCAAGCTAGAGGCGGCAGTCATTGTGAACCCTCGGGGCTCCCGGGCAGCCCATGTGCACAGGGTGCCCGAGCTGGTTCCTGCTGTGCCTGAGCTGGAGGAGACAGTGGTTGCCTTGGGGTTCCCAAGTGGCCAATGTGCACAAGGCACTGGGCTGGATTTGGTTGTGCCTTGTGTGGCAGTCATTGCGAAGCCTCGGGACTCCCAGGCGGCCCATGTACACAGGGTGCCTGAGCTGGCTCCTGCTGCGCCTGAGCTGAAGGAGACAGTGGTTGCCTTGGGGCTCCCAGGTGGCCCATGTGCATAGAGCGCTGGGCTGGCTCCGGCTGCGCCCAAGCTGGAGGAAATGATGGTTGCCTCAGGGCTCCCATGTGGCCCATGTGTGCAGGGTGCCCCAGCTGGAGGTGGTAGTGATTGCGACTGTGTGCACATGAATGATGTCAAGTAGGCCACGCCTACTTAGTCACATGCCCCCCCCCCCAGCCATAGAATCAGTAGTAAAAAATTTGAAACCGACCCCTGGGTATTAATATATTCTCATTATTTTTAGACCATAATTGTAATTGTAATATGTGGGTTGAGGGATTGTAAACTAATAACTGCTCCAAAGGTTTAAGTCTCTCCAGATTTATTGTCAGAACCTGATGCAAGATATATTTGTATTTCTCCATCAGTGGAAGGGAGAAATTTTTTTTTCTTTTCGCCTTCTTTTTGAATCATTATTGGTGGGAGGAAAATAAGATATTGGCAGCAGATATACCTGATTGGGTGGGGAGAAGTCAAAAGACAAAATAACCTGTGTCCTTACACTGGACAGTCACACTGTTTTTCCCACTCAATTATATACTGTCATCTGCTCTAGGAATCTGTGGATCTGCATTGCTGTTTCCATAGTTCCTGAAAGTATGGGGGCAAGCTTCTCAACTTGTTAGATGATGATTTTGGAAGTTGGGAAATGCAATCATCTATTGTTAATCGTCTATAACAATGAACTTAAAATATAGTGATCTGACACATGCACTAAAAAAAGAATAAAAAATAGCATTAGTCAGCACTTTTTAGTTTCGGCTCAGGGGAAATGATTCTCGAAATAGTATTGCATTCTACATTAAAACAGGACACAGATGGACGGTGTAGACTGAAAATTAGTCATTTTGCATGCTTTAATAATTAGAAAAGGATGAAATTTCTATTGCAGCTAGAACATATGTTTGCTTGCAGAAGGCAAGGGAATAAGGTGCTTTAGGTCAAATGTCTTGTTTGTTTATTTTTGTTTATTTTGTAAGGAACAATGTATGCTAATGGCCTATGATAACATATTAACAGTTATCACTACTAGAATTCTAAAACTGATTTTTCCTTTTTTGCCTTGAATTAATAGTGTGGGTTTGCCTGGAGAAAGTCTTCTTTTTAGTCTTATAATCTAATCTAATCTATTAATCTAATAATATACTTATTATTCTACAATGGTTATTGAATAAAAATAAATTAAAATTATTTATAATTATCTATTATAGCTGAGGGAATGAGAGAGCTTTAAAAATGGCACAAGATTCCCATTTATGCATAAACAGTCATTGTACGGTGCAACTCCCCATATGTTTTGGAGTTTTGGAGTTTAGCAAAGGAAGTATGATGTTGTGAAAATTATGATTTTACCTAAGCCTGTGAATAGGAGAGAATAGAAAAGCTGAAAACATTCATTCAAGGGAAGGAGGTCCAATAGCTGGAATAGTTCCTTAATGACAAGACTTCTTACGATTAGCTTAGATGTACAGATTTATATAACAGTAAAATTAGTTCTGTATATATAATAAAATATATATTATCATATATTGTCATACAATTCATAATGCAAAAATATAGCTGTAGAAAAATTCATAGTGCTTTAATACGTGATCTGACAGAAAATATCCATGTTCATGAACATAGCCTTGGAACACCGTAATAAGAAAAAAAGACAGTGATACATTTTAGAGTAGGGTATTCTTTATAATAGAAAACAAAAACAAATTGTATTATCTATTAGAATTATAGATTTAGGACTATGTTGTACTTCTTTGGCCTGTTTATAACTTCTGTATTATTAACTACAGAGTTCTTTTCCTGTCACAATGAATATTACCACTGTAAAAAAGAGGATACTAACTCACTTCTAATAGGTGCTTCTCAGATGATTTGGCAGACCTCTATTTATGTAAACAAATTTAACAGGAGGAAGAGGAGTTTTATCTCCAAAAACTTAAATGCTACAAAATTCCCTTATAATGAAAGATTTAGTCACCACTTTAAGTAGTCTCTGAAAATATTTTAGTATTCTAAGATAAGTTCTAGGAAGGCTTATGAAAAAATTAGGTATGACTAGCAACAAGACAATGATTAAAATATTTAAATAGCCACAGTTAAAAAACACACCATTTCAATTTAGAAGGTTTAGAATACAATCTTGATATACACTACATTACTACTACATACTGCTACTATTATTATAGTAGAAGAGATGTTAGGCCTTAGCCAGCCTTTAAAATTTACACAAATGCTTTTATTTTTTTATTAAAAAATATGTATCACTTCTGAAAAGGACTCTAGTTGTATCATTAATCAGTGGCACAACTATGCATGGTGTAAATAGTTAAATTCCATTGCAAATACTGTAGAATTATCTGTATGAAATTGAATTTCCTTGTTTTCCCAGCATAGGTACAATCTTTGATCATTTCTAAAATCTCTTTCTGAAAATTGAATGGAAACACCCAGAAAATGATATGGAACAGTTATTTCCTGTGACGAGAATTGCTCTCATACATACAAACCTCTGTCTCTTTTACTGGTTGTATCCTTATATTAAAAAGTTGCATTCCAAACTGCACTGAAATCTGTTAAGAAAGCTATGGAATATTGAATATAGGTGTTCCTATAATTGTGATACATTGTAAAATCCACAGTATTCAAGTTTACACTTTCACATATGTGTTGTGATCATGTTGTCTAGGTGTGAATAAAACACAAACAAAGAAAATTCCCTTTCCATACATTTCTATTAATCTGATTGCTTTGATACAAACAGACTTTTCATTTTCTCTCCAACATCAGAGAGAAAATTCAATACTGATACATATATTTGAATGGACATCATTATCATCATGTTTGTGTGTGTGAACCCGTATGGCTTACATGATTGGACTTATTTTTTATTGTAAATTTCTATTCTTTATTTACAGAGTATTAATATTCCAATGAGATTTTTCCTATATACATTTCCTATATATGAATACATTACTACAAATTTCATCTTACAGTGAGGCATGTTTATATTCACTAATATGACATTTAATTTGGCATTTTTTTATTGAATCAAAACCATCAATTTTCAATTCTGCCTTGACAACTAACTGTCTTGGACTTCAACTTCCAAATTCAATCATTCAACATAAACATATCCTAAAGCCTCTCCATTTCAGTCTTATTCTCCTTTCTTTTATTTTTAACAATCTTTATAAACCAACTTTATTCCCCATTCTTTTATTTTTAACAATCTCAGTCTTTACTCCTTTCAAATAATGCCTTAGAACTTGATTTTTTTTCATTTTTTTCCTTTGTCCCTTCTCACAAAATTCTTCAGAGATGTAACAAGCTTCTTTGGTAAATCCAATATAGGAAAATTATCCAGTCCTTCTCTTGGTTTGTTGTTTGTATATATTTTTTATTTATTAAAACATTAGTCATTTTCTTTTGTATATCCAGTATAGCATCTTTTTTATATTCTTGTAGCCTGTCATTTTGAAATTTACTTTTAGAATATTCTCCAAAGTTGGTGGAGACAGCGGTCATGCATGGGTTAACTCAGCCAGTAACCAATAGAACTGAGTCTATCAAAGTGATGTCATTGCCTCTGAGGAGTGTCCTCCCGCTTTTTTAGACTTGGTTCGATCGGAACTGTCTGTGCTAATTGCTCTATCCTCAACATTTCTATTTTAAAATTCTGAATTGGCTACTCTAGTTAGATTTAATTGGAATTTCCTCTCAAATTTATCTTCTAAATTACTGGTGGAGGTTGGATCGTCGCTGATAGCTCCCCTTGGAGCCAGGGCTCTCTCTTAGCCTCAGGGCTTCTTGATGGGGATTGCCAGGGTGTCTTCGAGGCTTCAGCCTCCTGACCTTGCCGGTGACTTGCAGAGACATCCCGGAACAAATTGCTGCCCAGCACTGGCCGTTGGAGGCTCCGCTTAGTGCTGCTGCCTCTGCTTGCTCTCTCTCGCTGCTGCATGCCACCAAACGCCACCCCCGCCTCCGGGACAGTGCCGTTGCATGCTGCTGCTGCTACTCAGCGCTCCTGCTGCCACCACACCGCCGTAGCTGCCCTTCACCTCTGCAGCCTCTCCATAGGGCCACTAACGCCCTTATCTCTTCCGTGGCCTCAGCTACCTTGTGGTGCCTGGCCCATAGGCTCTGTAGCCTCAGTGGCCATTTTGAGTCAACAAGTTGTGAGTACACAGGAACCGCAAGTGCCTCCAACTGCCTGGGCCCCTACCCCCACCAACGAGTCCCTTTCCTCCGGGACCCATAAGTGCAGACCCGCCTCAGAGGTTCCCCCCACTGGGCCCCCTCCCAAGACTCCTAGGCCTAGCCATAGGAATTCAGCTAATCCACCTGCTTTGGAAGATGGCAGTGGAGTTCAGGCTCTGCCTAAAAAGGCCAGGAGCAAGACTAAGCATATGGAATCCCATCTGTTTCAGCCCCAGAGGCCTGTTCCTCCCAGTCCTCCTCCTGACCTATCTTCTGATTCGGAGGAGGATCTCTCCCCTGCTGCTTCCATTATCCAACCTGAGGAAGCCAGGGCCACAGACGATATGGCCTGCATGGGGATGAATCTGAGGGTGGCAGGAGCATCACGCCTGATGAGGAGCCCCTCTACCAGGAGATCATTTCTCCCCCATCCCACCGCCATTCGTACTCACCTGGCATGGCTGATATGATATCTGAGGCCATCAAATGAGGCAAGCAGCAGGACTTAAATACAGGTCTTCTAACCATTCTACTCCTTGCAGGTCTGCTTTTTCTTCTGGTTCCAGACACAGGGATGGTGAGCTCTCGGCCTCTTCATCGCATGAGCTATCTGGCACGTCCAGTCAACCATCTTTTTTCAGAGAAGAGGAACGTCCTGCAAGGGATTCGGATCTCTCAGAAGACGAGGGCCTTTCCCCTGATTCTCCTGCCTTTGTTGGTCTCTTTAAACCTGCTGTCTTTCAGTCTCTTCTCTTTAAGGCCAAGAAGATCGCGGGCATCCCTTCACCCAAGACATCTCAGGGAGCGGAAGCGGACAAGACTGACATCACTGACTCCCTCTTCATCAAACCTGAGGTAGAAAAGGAGGTGATTCCATCACCCATACTCTTCATAGATGTGGTCCAGAACCAATGGGCATCACCAGGTACAGGCCCCCTCCCCAATACCTTGGACAAGCATCTGTATAATGTGGAACCAGAACTCGCCAAAGCTTTAGAGGTACCTTCTATTGACTTACCTATCGTTAGCCTCTCCTCTCCTAATGCAGCCTCAGCAGCTTCTGAGGAAGCTCTTCGCCCTGAAGACAAGAGAATAGAACAGACTCTGGTCAAGGGACACCAGGTCTTAGCCTGGGCCATCAGGGCAGCTACCTCTGCTTCGTTTTTTAGTCGCTCAGCTCTTCTATGACTAAGACAACTCCAAGGGAGGCTTCCATCCCGGGATTCTAGGGCTCACAGGGACATTAAAAAATTGAAGGCGGCCCTAGAATATATACCGCAGATGCTTCCTTGGACACGGCCTGTTTTGCGTCCAAGGCCATAGCATCCTCTATCTCCACCTGCCGGCCTCTTTGGCTATAGCAGAGGCAGGCAGAAGCCCGAGCCAAGTGGAGACTTGCCCCCTCTCCCTATTCTTCCTCTCTTCTCTTTGATCCTCCCTTGGAGCCTCTACTAGTAGAGTCCAAGGATAAGCGGAAGGTCCTGCAAATGGCCACCAAGATATAGGAGCGTCGGAGTCAGCCTTTTTACCATAGGCAGCCCTTTCGTGGTCAGGACGAGGGTTCTTCCAACTCCCGTCCGCAACGCCAGGCTCCTCCCAAACAGGACCCCTCCTTCTCCAATAGATCAGGCAGGAACAACCAGAGATTCCAGGCCAGAAAGTCTTTCAGGGACAATAACAACCACTCCTATAAGAGGCAGAAGGGACTGCCTGGAGGATCTTCCGATTGGGGGACATCTGGTGTCCTTCACAGATCGTTGGGATGATATCACCAACAATGCGTGGTTCAGGTCCACTGTCAGATTCGGCCTTCTCTTGGACTTGCGCTCCAGTCCTCAGAACCACTTTGTCACGTGCTCAATCTCCAGGGATCCTCACAAGAGGCCTCCTAGTAGAGCAGGTCATCCATCATCTGCTCCACATTCGGGCCATACAACCTGTGCCTCCAGGCCAGGTGGACGGGTTTTTACTCTCATCTCTTTATCGTGCCGAAGTCTTCGGGGGGCTGGAGAGCAAACCTCGATCTCAAATTTCTCAATCAATTCATCAGGTACAGGAGATTCAAAATGCACTCTCTCCTATCAATCCTAGAGAGTGTACGCAAACACGATCTCCTCACATCAGTGGATCTCACGGAAGTTTTACGTGCCCATTCACAGGCGACACTGACGGTTCCTCCGCTTGTCTATGTGGGCCATCACTTTCAGTATCGGGCCCTCCCCTTTGGGCTATCATCAGCCCCTAGGGTGTTCACCAAACTCCTGGCAGTCGTAACAGCCCACTTGCGAGCCAGACCCATTCGAATCATGTGCTACCTGGACGACATCCTCTTATTGTCCAGGTCACACAATCAGGTTGTTCGGGATCTCCAGGACACCTTACAGGTGCTTCAGGGGGTGGGATTCTCCATCAATCAGAAGAAGAGTCACTTTGTCCCCAACTCATGACTAGTGCACCTAGGAGCTCTCATCGATTCTTCTCAGTGTCTTCCTGTCTCAGGAACGCCAGATCAGCATCAGGGACTTGGCCAAGGAGGTGCAGAGGAGACAGCTAGTCCCTCTTCTGCAGCTGTCTCAACTGCTGGGGAAGATGGTCTCATGCTTCTCGTTCCTTGGGCATGGTTTCACAGTCGCTGCCTTCAGTGGTTTCTTCTGCCATTCCAGAAAACCAACAGCAGCTGTTCCCTAGTGAAAGTCAGGTTGACTACAGAGATACTTCAATCTCTGGACCGGTGGATATCTCCAGCGATTTCTCGGGGATCTCTCTTCAGAGAACCTCCACGTCTCGTAGTCACGATGGACGCAAGCATAACAGGATAGGGTGCACACCTGGAGAATCAAGTAGCTCAGGGTCTCTGGTCCAATTCCAACCTTTCCCACAGTATGAATTGGCTAGAGTTGAGGGCCATTCATCTGGCTCTCCTCCACTTCCAATCCTCGCTCCGCAACACATGTGCTGATTTGAACAGACAACACAACGGCCAAGGCGCACATCAACCGCCAAGGGGGGGACAAGGGCAGTATCTCTCATGGAGTCTGCCTTTTGCCTAGGAATCTGGGCGGAAGCCAACCTTCTCTCTCTCCACGCTGAACACATCTCAGGCACCGACAACACCAGGGCAGACTGAGCTACACAACAATTGACCCTGCGGAATGTAGCCTAAACCGCCGCATCTTTAGACAGCTGTCATCCAGGTACGGGACTCTGGTGCTCGATCTCTTTGCAATGGCATCCAACAAGCAGCTGCCCAGGTACCTGTCTCGTTACACGACACCAGGCATGGAAAGGATGGACGCCTTAAGGTGCAGGTGGCCTCACGGTCTCCTGTACGCCTTCCTTCCCCCTGATACAGAGGATGATTCGGAAAATGATAGAGGAGGTGGCTGAGCTGATCCTGATTGCCTCTCATTGGCTGTGCCGACCCTAGTATGCAGACCTGATCAATCTCTCAGTAGGTCCAGCGTCTTCCAATGATAACATCCCTTCATCAGGGATCCATCCACCATCCCGACCTGCCCTGGCTGCGCCTAACGGTTTGGAGGCTGAGCAGGCGGTCTTGAGGGTGGCTAACCTTTCTGAGACTGTAATTAAAACTACTCAGGCTTCTTGCTGCCCAGCCACTAATAGAATTTACGAATCTATGTGGCAGACTTTCATCACTTGGTGCCTTTCTCGAGATGCCACTCCTCTGGGGGCCTCAGTTCCCCAGGTTTTAGAGTTCTTGCAGCAGGGGCTTGATAGAGGGCTTTTGCCTAACATCCTTTGATGACAGGTGTCAGCCCTCTCTTCCTCCTCTCGCTTCACCAGGATAAACCCTTCTCCTTTCACCCTCATGTCCGCCGTTTCATTAAGGGCGCATCTAATCTCTGCCCTCCTGCCATACCCCATTTCCCCTCATGGGATCTATCCAAAGTACTTGACTTTCTCACTCAGCCGTCTTTTAAGCCTCTCAGGTCAGCCTCATTGCATCACCTTACTCTGAAGACAGCCTTTCTGGTGGCCATTACATTGGCACGGCGGGTCTCAGAATTGGCGGCCCTTTCCATCGAATCTGACTTGTGTGTATTTCACCTGGACCGTGTGGTCTTTTGCCTTGATCCCACCTTTATTCCAAAGATAAATTCGACATTTCATCGATCTCTAGACCTCACTCTTCCAAATTTCTGTCCTAATCCTTCTCACGGACTTGAATGCAAATGGCACAGGTTAGATTCTCTTAAGATCTATATTGCCAAAACAGCCATCTTCAGATGCACCGAGGCTCTCTTCGTCTCTTTCCATCCCACAAATAAAGGGCTAAAGGCTTCTCCATCAATGATCGGGTGCTGGATCCGATCTGCCATTTCCAGGGCCTACCTGGCACATCACCTCACTCCTCCATCCAACATCATGACACATTCCATGCGCAATGTGGCTACATCGGCGCCGTGGACTCAGCAGACCTCGGTGGAAGAGATCTGCAAGGCAGCTATCTGGACACTCCTACCCTCTTTATCCGCTATTACAAGGTGGATAGATACGCATCGGCGGATGCGGCATTCGGACGGTGGGTCCTACAACAGGTTCTTCCCTCTTCCAGCTCCTAGGCCAGTCTTTTCCCACCCGGGGTGCGGCCTAGCTTTGGTATGTCCCAAGCATGACTGCTGTCTCTACCAACTTTGGAGAATGGGGTGTTGGTTCTTACCTGATATGCCCCTTCTCTGGACAGGTGGAAATAGAGGTCATCCCCACCCTTTCCAGTCCTGGCTTAGTTCGCAGGGGGAGTTTTGAGAGAAATACTGGATCATCAAGGGATTGAGAGCAATCGAATAGCGCATAGTAGTCTACTTATCTCCTTCGTCAAGAAAAGCAGGACACTCCTCAGAGGTGATGACATCACTTTGGTAGACTCAGTTCTATTGGTTACTGGCTGAGATAACCCATGCATGACCGCTGTCTCCAACTGCCCATAGAAGGGGCATATCAGGTAAGAACCAATGCCCCAATCTCAATTATGTCAGAATAAAATATGCTGTTCTTCCATGGCATCATTTAAACACTGGCTGTCTATAGAAGTAGAAACTCTTAAATTAACTTCCATTGTTCAAAAATATTCTTCAACATGTCTACCATGTTTTCCCCAAAATAAGACCCGGTCTTATTTTATTAATAAATAAGCACTAGGGCTTTTTTGAGGAATTTTTTTTTCCACCTACAGGAGGCAGCGAGCATGGGGGCTGAATGGAGTGGGAGCACTGCTACCAATGGACACGCCTCTGACCAACGGTCTATTTGCCTAAGGTCGCAACGGGCCAAGCTCTCAGTGCAACTCTACTCGTCATGGGGTACTGGAACTTGGGTCTTGCTCAGGCTGTTGGCACAATGAGGCAGAAAGCCATGCAATGCATCAGGACCCAATGTGCATCAGTCTTGCTGCTGGGCATGCTGCTGCTGGTCTTGTGGGGACTCTTTCCTCTCCTGACCACACTGCTCTCGGCCACCTTGCTGAGCTGCACCTGCTAACGCAGGTCAACTTGGCCCAGATCTACAACCTCCAGAGCGTCTCACTCACTGCCAGCCTGCCAGGGCTCCTTCTCCAGCATTTGCTAGTGGAGCCACACCACCTTGCCTACCATCAGCTTTGGGCTGTGCCTCTCCCCTGCCTTGTGCAAACTCCGTGGCAGCCCTATAGTGGCAGGGAGGAGGGAGATCGCCCCTTCTTTCTTTGCACCTCAAAACCCTGTCTTCTCTGGCTCCCAAGCCACCGGCCTGCACCCCTCTCACTGGAGCAAGGCATGCAACTCAATGTTATCTGCAGAGGCCTCTCGATGCAATGTTCTGCCGCAACTCCAGGGTAAACCTCCACCTTCCCAGTGCAGCATTATGGGTAGGAGCTCTGAGGTGGCCCTGCAGTGCACCCCAAAACCAGTTTGTGCCCCAAAACACCAATTTACTTGGCCTCTGAGCCAGACCAGCCAGGACAGTTGATCGGGGGAGACTATGGAGGCCTCCAGCCTTGCAATCCTGCACAGGAAAGATGGAAGTAGTTGCTGGAAGTTGAGGAGACCTCCAGCCTTGCAATTCTGCGCAGGAAAGGCAGAGGTGGTTGACAAAGTCTGCGGAAGCCTCCAGCCTTGCAATCTTGTGCAGGGAAGGTGAAAGCTTGCTCTGGAGCTGCAGCAGAGTGTTGCAGAAAGGGGTGATTTCCTCCTCCATCCCACTGTAGGGCCACCACTTGAGCAGGACAGGACAGGGGCGCAGCCCAAAGGCAATGGGCAAGGCAGCATGGATCCACCAGCTACTATTGGTGAAGGGGACCTGGCAAGCCGGTGGCGGAGGAGGCCTTCTGGAGGTCATATATTTGGCACAGGTTGCCTCCTGCAAGGTAGGAGTAGCCCAGCAGGGCAACTCGAGAGCACCATGGCCAGGAGGGCAAAGAGCCCCATGAGGTCGGCAGCAGCAGGGCCAGCAGCCAGGCAGAGGCATGGGGTGGTGGTGTTGATCCTGATGTGCTGCACTGACTTCTGCCTTGTTGTGTTGGTAGCAGCAGCCTGAACAAGACCCAATGTCCAAACCATAGTCGCCGCCTGCTGCAGATCCACAAGGTGAATTGCAGAAGACGGGGTGTCAGCTGTGAGGTTGCCTGGCATCACAGACAGGATGGAGCTGGCAAGAGTGCACCGAATACACCTCCAGGCACCCGTAGAGAACAAGAGGCAGTTTCCAGCCTGGCTGGCTCAACCAACCTGCCGGGTTGCGATTAAGGGGTCAAGACTCCATGAGGTAACCAGTGAAGGGAAGGAACCCCCCGTGCTAAGTGCCGCCTCATGGATCGCTGCCCGTGTTTGTAAGGGTATAAGTGGTTGGGCTGCCTCCTGTGCTAGCCACGCCCATCCTCTTTACCGGGGCTTGTTTTTTAGATAGGGCTTATATTAGGCGCACACTTAAAAATCAGGCTGGGTTTTTTTGGGGGGGAGAGGTCTTATTTTCAGGGAAACATGATAGTGAATTATTTTGCTTCATTCTGTATTTGTAAGTCAAATTTACATTTTCTTCTCCTTTAATTGTAGTCTTTTAGATCCTTATTATTCCATGTAGTGTCTAACCTTCAAAGTCCAATCCTATCATGCTTTCTTGAAAATGAATCAAATTTTTTTTAAAAATCCATGTGAAGATTTTTATATTTAAGTTTAAAATATTATTTCAAATCTATCTAAACGTTTAATTCATTTATAACTTTCCAAAATCAAAGTTCTAAATATCCTTTTGCTCTTTATCCCCCCCCCAAGGTTTTGTTTGTTGAGTCCTTAAATTTGCATTTAAAACTTCTTTCACTAAAAATTGAAAGAAGCTCAACAGAAATTGGGGTTTTCAACTTCATTAATACAAAGATTCACAATGTCTGAAAAGAAATTAACAAGCAATTTTTGAAAATGATTAGAAAGTATCTGTGTCCTTTTAAAGTCACCAACCAGTGTTTGAGCATCTCCTGCAGATCTAAACCTGCCAGAGATCTTGAATAAATGTCTGAAGCACTTGTGGGTCCTTTCCTTGTCTCGAAAGGAGTTATAATAGAGAGCTTTTCAGCGGCTCCTCCTTTTGTCATGGTCATTGGCTCCACTCTTAGTGCTTTTCTTTAGTTTTCAGTTTTTTCTCTGAAGTCCAATTCTGTGTGATTTATGAGCTGGGACAAATATTGATTTGAAAAAGAGAATATTGGTATCAATCTTTTGGTTTTCCCAATTAGTTTTGAAAAAAAGAAGAATGGAGTTTATTGGGCAATGAAAGCTTAAAAAAATCCTTGATTATACTTAAGACAGATAAAATAATGTGGCAAACCTGGGCTTTAATACATAAACACTTTCTCTAAGATTAATTTGTTATACTTTTGTTTCTGAACTTGGGAAGAAATTATTGAAAATAACAGAAGAAAGAGATCAAGTTAGATAGACAACTATATTCAATGTCTCCACCCTTCCCTTTCTAAAAAGGTTATGTTTTTAAGTTATTTTGATTTTCCTTAATGAAGTTCTGAATTTTTGTAGATTTAGAACCTATTTGACTCCAGAATTACTGAGGAGCTTCAACTTAAAGTAGGAAAATGGTAAATAAGAACAAAGTTTCCAAACATATACCAATCATGCAGGAAGCCAAAAATACTTTCCTGCAAGTCCTTTTAGAAAGCTAGATTTTAATAATTTGCATATATTTTAGAATTGTGCTAATGTTTTTTGTTAAGGAATGCTGTGGAAAGCTTTTGAAAGAGATATTTTGAAATAGATCCCAAATAAATAGCCTTTCTTTGAATTATTAAGACATCAATGTCTTTTTTCCAAGCCCCTGCAGCTGTTGCTACAGCATTCTCTATATACGTACATGTTACATGTAGAAGCTCAGCCATTTTGTTTTGAAGGATTTAGTTACTACATGCAGTAAATACAAAACATCTACACACCCCTGCTAAAATACATTTTTTTTTTGAATTTTAAACAAATCAGACCATATAAATAAATCATCTCAAAATCCATTTGAAAATCTGTGAAGGTAAGTCTATGCACAGGAGATTCCCTTGAAGTCTGAGAGATTTGAACACTTTTACAAGGAAGGGGGGCAAAGATGTGCCATGATAATAGGTTCCCACCCTAAAAGACTGAATGCTATCAATAATATGAAAAGGTGCTTTCAACAAAGTATTAGTTTTCAAAATGTACACACGTATGCAGCCACATTATTGTACATGTTGTATTGCTATTTTTTTCAATTTATTTTTCAAATGAATAGTACAACGTATATGTTATATTAAGATGGAAAAAAATTCTGAAGTCATTTATCTTGGTATGATTTTTTTTACATCTCAAAACCTAACATTTTAATGGTTGTGTAGACTTTTTATGTTTACTATATCTACTACTTTAATATCTACTGCAATAGATATATTCACTGCCTTGAAGTTTTTTATAAAAATAATAAAGGTGGGATATAAAATAAATATGTAAATAATTTTCTGATTTCACAATAAGCTTTTAAAGTAGATAGTTTTATCATTGTGGGTAAAAGTTGTTTAAATGAGGAATCAATGATAGAATTTCATTCAGATATAGTACAGTACCTTTAATGAAGAATGTAATTATGAATACTTGTAGGTATTTATGTTTGATTAATCCCATACAAATTATAAATATTTGGTGAACATGTAGATAGAATTTGGAAAGTGTTCTGACAAAGGTCTCTTCCAAATGCCATCCTTTTTTCTCTCCCCAGGGAGTACATTGATACTTACAAAAGATGATGGAATGAAACACCACTTCAGGCTTCCTTAGTAAAATAAGGCCAATGTCAACCATAGTTAAATATTATCTAGTTAATCAACAATCCTGTAGCTGGTATCATATGTGTCGCTCTAGGGGCTACCTGACTAGAGTATGACCCTTGCACCTGACATATCAAGATCTGCAAAAAAAAAAATTTTTTTTCAAAGCTTGAACAAATGTTGACACTTTCTATTTAAGTACCCAAAGGCCTCTTAAGTAGTACTTTTAAGTTCTCTCATCAGAAATGTAGATTAAGAGAAAGTGTGAAATACTTAAGAGTCTCATGCTGTGATTTATGGCCAACTCTTATGCTTTCTTACAGTACCAGAGTCTATTAACTGATTGTAGTGTATCCCATAGTCAAAGCTAATCTGTTAGTATAAGGAACTGGAGTAATAAATTATTGGGCCTAAGGACTTGCAGTTCTAAGGCCTTGAGATATGTTAGCTAGTAGTATTTTTAAAAAAATGCATTTTCACAATTAAAATGATTTTTGTTATTTCTGTTACGAGAATATGTATAAAGCTATGTCACTCAATGAGCCAACCAACTTTTCAGATTCTGTATTTGGTTTATATTGGAAGACTGGGCTTTAATTTAGATCATACATGTGACAAAATTACCATATTTTTCGGAGTATAAGACACACCATTCCCCCCCCTAAAAGAGCGTGGAAATGTTGGTGCATTTTATACGTTGAATACAGCTGTTTTTGGGAACTCAGAGTTCCGCCCCCACATCCCATTTTGGGGGGAAATGGGCCATTTTCACAAAACAGAGGCTTTTTGCCTTCCCTTAGCCCCAGCAGCTCTGCAGGCTTCAGCAGGATTGGGACAAGGCAAAATGCCCCTGTTTTTGTGAAAAACGAGCCATTTTTTGGAAAAATTGAGGCTTTTTTGCCTTCCCTCAGCCCCCAGCAGTTCTGCAGGCTTCAACAGGGTTGGGGTAAGGCAAAAAAAAAAAAGCCTGCAGAGTGCTACTGGGGGCTGAGAGAAGGCAATCACTTTTTTTCTTACTTACCTCTTCAAAATCTTGGTGCGTCTTATACACCAGTGTGTCTTATACACTGGTGCATCTTATAGTCCAAAAATAAAATAACATTTTTCAACTTCATGTAAATACAATTTTTTATTTAGGAGTGGGAGAAAGAGTGATTTTGACTGAGAAGATCTCCTGTATGGAATAAATATAATAAAATGAGCTTTATGAAGACCATCACATCACAATAATTATATTTATTAATTTAAAAATTGGTATTTAAATGAAGAAGAATCAATCATGCCTATTCTATTTTTTTCATTTCCCCTTGTGCATGCAGAAATGTGGCACTTTAGAGGAATATAAAGCCATTAACAGTAACAACTGAATCCACATAGTATGAAGAACCATGCGTGCTGTATGATTATGTTTTTGTTAATAATGATCAATCTTTTTTTTTAAAAAAAACACCTTATAATTTATTCCTGTGTCATAACAGGACCCCAGAAGCTTCTAACCTGTTTTATATGTGACACAAGAATTTACAATTTGGCTAAATCTTTCTTTAATCCATTTCAAGCAATAGCTAAAATAGTTTAAAACTGTTTATTTGAAATAATCTTAATTAAGCCACAATGACTAAATGCAGTTTCTTGATTTCTTCAAATTAAAAACAAGCTGCAAATATGTGGAAGCAAATTTTTCCAACCTCTGAGTCTTGTATGTGAATGGGGAGAGAAAGGAATTGCTAGGTTGTTCCAATCACAGTAAACCCTAGTCTAAGTATAATCACAAATACTAGTAAACTATGTTCTAAATGTAACCACCATTCCTATCGCAGTAAACTTTGGTGTAAATATAAACATATTGTAATCTTACAGAATTATCTAATTTATGTGAGTTACAGAAAAAAGTATTTTTAAATAAGGCAAAAATATTTGTTTACTATTTGGAGACTGGGCTTGCTTAATATGTCATACTGTGGGATATGAACATTCAAAACTTTAAAACTGTTTTGATGGCTTGAATATATGCCCTTATGTGATATTGTATAAAAGTACTTAGTTCTATTTCATTTGTTTGTTTAAAAAATTGCTAACAATCCTAACTTCTTGCAAGACATGTACATTAAATGTAGATATACGTATCTTGTGTATTGAAAGATGTGGATCATTCATAAAACATGCTGGCTGCCAAGCACCCAAACTTTGATCATGTGACCGTGGGAATGCTGCAATGATTGTAAGTGTGAGGATCAGTTGTAAGTCACTTTTTTCAGGGCCATTGTAACTTCGAACAATCACTAAACAAATATTTGTAAGTCAAGGACTATCTATAATAGGAAGTATTTTTGACAACACTGTAGAGTCAATAATAGAGTGCTCTCAAATAGACTATGCTGTTCCAACTTCAACTGAGAACTCCCTTAAAGAACATGTTAGACAGATAGCTAACAGTGGCAGTGGGAATAGATAAGGCTAAGAGAGGAGATTGCTGTTTCATAGTTGCTGCTAATAGGAAATTGCAACCATAACTACTACTGTGGGTAATTAATACTTCTTCCTGATATTCTTTTAGTTCATGCTTGTGTGGATTGGAGTATAGTCCTAGCATAAAATAATTATGCACTGCTGCAATAAGCTATATGAGAGATACACAAAATGTGTTACATGCAGCTATATCATATAACTAGCTATATGAGTTCAATATCATGGTTGGATTCAGAGAGCATGCATCAGAGTATATGCCTAATGAAAGAAACAAATATAGTCACATTTGTCACTTATGTATGCAAAAATCTATGCTGAATCTTCAGTGTCTTTTATTCTCTTACAATGTGTGAGGAATCTCCATTTTTTAACCTTAAAATTGTGTATCAGAGATAAAGGTTTTTGATACAGTTGCTTCTTTCTCCTGTGGATATTGCTTCCCATAATAACTAAACAGATTCCACAACAGTTCGTTTAAATATTCAGTGGTGAAGAAAACTTGATATTCAAAAGCCAGCATCAGGGCTTCAAAGAAGGAAACTTGTTTGAAACATAATATGAGTATGAAGAGACTTATCCTTCTTGGTTTTTTCCATGTCATTTCATTCCAGCTGATCACAAGAAATGGGTCAGGCAGCTAACATCCTTATTGAAACTACTTTTTTTTTAAAAAAAAGGAATGGAACAGCTTTTGTGAGGACAAAGAGAAATGAAATCACTTTCAGTGAAAGAAAGAGGCCTCATTATAGCCACCAACAGCAGTTATTGACAGCTACACTTCCTATTAACAAGGAGCATTTAAGAGTTTGGCTGTTGGATCTTTGGACTTGATCTAATTTGCTAGCATTAATTAGTTTCTTTTCAGCACAGACACTTGGTGCTCACAGCTATAGATTTAGATGACTAATTAGGACACAAAATTGAACAGAATAGGGTAAAGCATTAACCTTCAACTATTACCAGCTGGTGCTCTTATAAAGACTACCAAGTCCAAATGGTTCCTATTCATACAAGGAATACCCTAATGAATATCAATTTAAGCCAGGTTGCTCTATTACAATTGATTCTATCTTAAATTTGATAGTACCTTCAATGCAGTTTGTAACTGCCTATTCTCCAGTGTCATACCTGAAAGTGGCACACATAATGAAGATTTACTTAATTTTTTTCAACTTTCATTTTAATTCTTTGAACAATTGACTTGAGCTTTAGCTAAGATTCAGCATTTTGTATAATTTGAGGTCAATATGTCATTATTATTTTAATAACTGTAATATAGGTAGTTAAGCCATTGAGTTAAAGCTGCCATTAACTGAGAGGTGTTTAATCCCAATGCATTCCCTGAATATATTTGCATTAATATACAAATGAAGAACTCACATGCAGCCAATTCCTGAGGCTTAAACAGTAGCTTGTTAATTAAGAACATCTTTATCATTAAATATTCTGATGATATGCGAGCAATGTGGTGATGTGTTAACATGGGTATCTAGGTTCAGAGCAGAATAGTCTTGAAAGCTATAAAATGATGAAGCTTGATCACATGTTTCTTGGAAAATAGCCTATTGTTTTCAGTGGGATTTTATTGCTTGATGAATATTTATAATATTGACCTTTATCCCTAGAAGGACAACTGTATGTTCCAAAAGTGTATTAATCAACTCTTTAATTTTCATAACTCTTCCCATTGGTGAGAAGTAGAGTTTTGACAGTAGCATTGATTTTAGCTCACATTTCTCGAATGAAAAGCTTTAGAAAATGCTGTTAGCATTCTTATTTTAAACTTTTGTTAATTCATGCCTTTTCTAAATCGATGACATGTTCCCCCTGGAGAGTTCATAAACAGAAGATCTGAAATTTCCTGGGAAGCTGTTTTTAATAATGCTGAACTTGTTCAGGAAGATTGTCTCTTGGGAGACAGACATCTTCATTTGGGACGTGGAGAATGAAGATTTTATCTTTGATCCAGAAAGGAAAGCATCTTAGTTATAAGGATGACAATATCAAAAAGATTGTGACAACAAATTTGGATTTAAAGAGATAAAATCAAAACTTTTTATGTGGAAAGGCACTTGGCAAACAGTTGAATTTTGGTGAAATGTTGCTGCTTAATATGTTATTGTTTTAGAACTTTTATCCTTTAGAACTTTTTATCCTTGGATTTTTTCCTTTGCACTATGCTGCTGGTAATTGTTATATGATTGATATCATTCTGGGTACTTGTGCTGTTGTTGCCTGTTGGAGATTAAATTTACAATATTCAGTTAGTTATAATGAAAACATCACAATTTTGTCCTACCCAATATTATTTTGCTTTATGGTTCAGATTGTTCCAGAAATAGGAGAAGCAATAATATTTTAGATCAGAAATTCCCAAACTGGAGATCATTAGGTTCATTCAATTACAGGTAATCCTCGAGGTACTACTGTAATTGAGCCTGTCCCTAATGATCATAATATTAACTGAATCATGTTAAATGAACAAGTCCCATCCCTTCTCTTCCCAATGCATTTGGGCCCCCATGGCTGCTTCAGCCTTCTACACACCCACCCCTACTTCACCTTTATTTGTGTCAGGTGACTTTTTCTGAAACTGCTGGGAAAGCTGGTTATTTTCCCCCTTAGATCTCATGTTCTTACACACTGTAATTTTTGCACACAGATGGAATCATCTGAAAGAATGTGGCCTCTATCGTGTCTCTGTAGGCCTCTTTTTTTCCAACCTACATGGTCTAGTTGGCTAGAGGAGGAGTCAGGACTGCAGGTGATTAGGTATCTGGCCAGAATGGCATTGGGAAAATCAAGCTCCTCAAAGTAGTGCAGTGGCCAGGGATAGCCAAGCCCTTTGCAGTGAGCCAAGCCGGTACAGTCAATGGGTGCCATGCCTGGGAGCCCCGCACCACCCACTTATGCTTACATCTGGTGCCCTGGGTTCTCTGTCTCTGTGGCTGCACAATTGGCGAGGTCTGGGCAGAAGAAATGGAAAGATTGGTGTTCTAATTTGTCCTGCTGCACTTGCCATGGGGAGATAAAGTGGATAGGAAAGTGCCAGCAGGCCACAGCGTTGCTCTGAGGGAGGAGACATTCATGGGGACACGAACAGCAATGCAGGTGCATCTGACCTGGCTCCCTGCATGGGGCTTGGCTGTTCCTGGCAATGGTGCTACTGTTAGGGGCTTGATTCTCCCACTGGCATCCTGGCAGCTGCCTAACTGCCCAGGGTTGCGGCTCCTTCTCTAACCAAAACTGTAGCACCTGTAGCACCACCCAGGCCGGAATCAAAGGAGGCCTACAGGGATGTGATAGATCTTGCGTTCTTATAGACAAGTCCATCTGTGTGCAAAAACAAGTGTGTGTAAGAACACATACTTTTGAAACAGCTTTGCCAGTGTTTGAGAAAAAGACAGCCACTTTTCTGCCTCATGACCCAACCTGTTCTGGAGATCTTAAAAGGGTAAGTAAGAATCGGTGACAGGGTGGAGAGGAACACATGGAACCCGATGGGCTAGGAAAACAGGTCCAGTGCCTTTGGAGACACGGTAGGACAGGGTGGGAGAAAAATAACCAGGGAGCATGTTGTAGTGTCTCTGTGTTCGGTTGTAAGGGTGAACAAACCTTGTGGTTCTGCAACATAATGGAGCTTTGGGACCAGGGTTGGTCCCAACTTTGGTTGATCATAAGTTTGAACCACTGTTAACTGAACTGTCATAATTCAAGGCCTACCTGTAGCAGGGCAATGGAAATGTTGAGCTGACTTTTTTTTTTTTTTTTTTGATAGGGCAGGTAGATTCATAAACAGGAGGTATAAACCTTTGTCTTAGGGTTATAATGTTAATACAGGTGCAAAATTGCAGTCTATAATTAAAGATTTAAAGGTTTTCTTTATTAATCGTGACTGCTCAAGGGGGCGGTATTCCTCTCTGATTCCCAGCTGCAGGAATCTGTGCTGCCTGACATTTCTGACATAATGTGGCCAGCATAATGTGGCCAGCATAAAAATACAGAACACAGTAACCTTTCCCACTGAAGCAGTACCTATTTATCTACTTGCATTTGCTTGCTTTCGAACAGCTAGGTTGGCAGGAGCTGCGGCATGTAATGGAAGCTAATTATAACACACAATGTTCAGGTCTCGAACTCAAGCTGTCGGCTTTCCAGCTAATAAGCTCAGCGTCTTAATCACTGAGCCAAGGTACTGCCTCACAGTCTATAATACTTACTATTAAATTTTCAAGGAAAGGGGAACTTAGTGAACTAGTTTAGGATCCAGGATTTCATGATATTTGTAATGGTTATGATGGGTCTGTTACAACTATGGACTATGTTCAAATGTATCAGAGATGGCAGCGCTAAATTTTATAGTGCCAATCTAAGTCATGTTTTAATGTATCACCTAGTTATTATGTCTCTGAACAGTGAACAAATATTGGAGTTTTGGCTTACTATGATGAAAAATTATGTTGTATGAAAACATTCTATCAATGTTCTCAAGACTTATCATACCCAAATTATGGAAATCCTTGCATTGGTATATATATATTTGTTTTCGTAGATTTTCATGGGTACAGGTACGCAGGTCTTGGCGTATTTGGGTCTGTGTTGTTCTGGGTCCAGGTGACACTGGACCCAGAACAACATAGGACGCCACCACCAATCACCCTCACCAGACTCAAACCCAAACCCATCCCATAGATGAAATGAAACCACCAGCCAGAAGCTAAACCACGGGGGCATCACAACTGCTGCACCCCCCTCCAACCCCCACACAAAGCAAACTGACACCCACCATGAACATATGGCCCGACCGCAAACCTGGAGCCAAACCAAAGCCCGCGATGTTACATCACAGCCATCTGCTCAGGACATTACATCACAGAACTCAGGAGGTTACAATGCAAAGGCTCAGGATGTTACAACACAGCCAACCTCCCAGGATGTTGCAGCACAGAACTCAGGATATCACTACACTAGAGCTCAAGATGTCATCACACAGCCCAATACTCAGGTCGTTACAACACAAAAGACTAATGGGCACACAGCTAGTACCTCAACCACACAGGTTGTTATGAAACAGCCAACTAATCTGCATACATCAACTCCATCAACTCTGTGTATATGTGTGTGTGTGTACGTATGCACGCATGTGCATGCTGGTCTTGTATTCGGGCCTTTTTCCATGTAAGATTGAGATTGTCTTGGCGACGTTTTGGCAAGGTCTCACTCACCATCTTCAGGCTGGTGTTTTTGGCTTAAAGTGTGGTTGAAGCAGCCATCTTTCTATAAATATTGGTGGGGGTGTGTGGAGTGCTGGCTTTGTTGCTGTAAGCGGGTTGGTTGGCTGTATTGTTACATCTTGATTAGTTGATGGTGTTGATGTATTTATAGAAAGACGGCAGCTCCGACCATGCTTTAAGCCAAAAACACCAGCCTAAAGATGGCGAGTGAGAGCTTGCCGAAACGTCGCCAAGACAATCTCAATCTTACACGGGAAATGACCCGAATACAATAAGACCAGCATGCCTACACCCGTAAAAATCTATGAAAACATTAGATAGATAGATAGATAGATAGATAGATAGATAGATAGATAGATAGATAGATAGATAGATAGATAGATAGATAGATAGATAGATAGATCTTTACCATTGAATTGCATTCATTTTTCTTTGCAAGCAAATCTCAGTGAGTTTTTGTAAGAACCCTAAATTTGTCCATAAAGAATTGGGTTTTTAGAAATGATATTCATAATTTTTTGTACTTTTTGTACATTATGCATAGCATTTGTTTACTTATTTACACTATTTTTTTGCTTGTTTGAGGACTTGGTTTTGTCTCTGAACAATTAATATTACACATGTAACTGAAAATAGAAATATTGGCAAATACTGTGGTATATGCCACTTCACTGTTCTAAAAATTATGTAGCTGGGGTATGTTTTCATGATAGTGGCAGAAAATAAATGAGTAATTGCAAAGAAATAAATATCAGAAAATTAGGGAATTTGCTATAAATCAATTACTATGAAAACAATTAGTGCTTTACAGTATTTTAAATCATTAGGTTCCTCTTTTCATGTTGTAGACCAGGGTAATTTGGTTAATATTTGGATAATACATTTTACTAAGAATCTAAGTATATTCTTTATAGTGATGTATATGGAATGTTTATATGGAATAAAAGTTGTTAAACATTGCCCTTAGGTTACTTTGGCAGTAGAAATGAGTTATTTTTTATTACAATTGTCTCCTTATATCTTTCCTGGAAAATGTTTATTTGAGAGATGAAGAAAAGCTTCTTTAGTAATTCAAAAGAGCTGTCTGCTTAAGTAAGACTGACTGCACTTTTTAAAAACACTGAATCAACTATCAGCCAAATTTGTTTTTGAACCACACCTTTAACTTACTAAAAGCTCCAAGTGATATACAATAAATAGAATACCATTAAAAAGGAATAACATGCATATTTTGCACAGAGAAAACATAATTCAGTCAACCTTGATCAAAATTTGGTTAAATAATGTAATTTTTCAACAATCATCTAAAATCACATAAAAGGGCAATCAAACTAAATTCTAATAATTCTGAAAAGGGAATTCCTCAATCAGGTCACAGAGAGGGATTTGTTTCAAGTCTCCAACCTCACCTTGCTAAGAAATGAAATAATAATAAAATGTATCTTGTGTAGCTTTCAAGCAAAACTCAGTATATGTCATGAAACAGTATTTTTTTCAATAGCCACAATAATTTTCCTGTTTTAATTTTTGTAAGTGAAATGCAGATATATAGTGTATTTGTCAAATTCTGATTCTTTATTGTCACTTGTGCTATGTTATTTTAAAATGGCTTCTATATTCCTTATTTGCTTGCTAACCTAGAATAGGGATAGTAGAATGAGATATAACATGCCAATTATTTTGGTCTATCTCAGATAAAACAACATATTTTAAAATAGAACACATAGAATTTGGTTGTATGGAATATTCATGTATTGATATATAAATTAATACAAATTTACAATAATACTAAACCACAACATGATTAAGTTATTTTTAGATTTTCAGATGTATAAATCCAGTAATACTATTATGCATAAACTGGCAATAATAAATTTTCTGAAAACTATCATACATTGGTACATATATTTGTATATAAGTAATTTAGTTGTATATGAAGCAAGCAATTTAGCAATATAAACTCCTGAACAAATCTTATATAGTCCAAAGGAAAAGAGTAAATTTTCCCGGGAGACAAGCTCAATGACAGGTGAATGCATAGAATTTCTCGCCAACAATATGGAAGTGGTTTGTCTTTTTCTTTTTCCAGGATGCTTTTCTATCATTCACCAATAGTCCTAAGATTTTCTGAAGTCTTATTATCCAAAGGTAATCAATGGGGATTAGCCAAAAATTATCTCCCTGTCTCAAATATACATGAATAAAAAATTCTGCATAATGCCAGCTTCCATTGTCCACTTGATTAATAACTCTAATTGAAAACAAATCTGAAGATTGCTTTTGAATAAATGTGTGTATGTGATACACTTATATATTTGTACATAACTGCCTAAAAATTGCACTCCAGAAAAACAATAGCTAAAATGAAAAATCCAGTGGCAATTGAATTAGTAGCGGTTAGTTAAAAATACTTCTCAGAAAATGAGGCACTCCATTTATAGACTTAATTCATCCTCTTTCTGCATTTGCTGCGCAAATAACACTCAGACCTCATTTTCTTGGAAATACAAAACCACACACACACACACATACATACACCCTTCCAGTAGATATAACAAAAGAAAAGAATGAGCAGAATAGCAAGAGGGAAGGGAGAAGAGGGAAGTGCGGAAAGAAAGAAAGAAAGAAGAAAGAAAGAAAGAAAGAAAGAAAGAAAGAAAAGAAAGAAAGGGAAGAACAAAAGTGAAGGTGAGGAGAAAGAATAATTAAAGGGAAAAAGGTAAGTATTTGCCTTCTATATGTAAACGAGAAGTGTCTGTAGTGAGCCGGGAGATGGGCAGAAGCCATTGCCATTTCTTTTGCCTTCTTTCAAAGAAGAACTCCAGAAAAATGAAGTCCATTTGGATTAAAAGAATCTCACTTTATGGATTCCATCTGCATACTTCTGATTGATTGACAATGAAGCAAAATCAGCTTCTTTCATAAGGTATACTGTGTATGCCCCCAGAATATAGGAATGGTTGCTGCTATAGTATTTTTTGGCAAGTTTTTCTGCTTATAATATCTTGAGCTCTCTTCTTTATAAGTATGGAGCTGTTCAGCCCTAGCTGTAATGATTAGGAAGAAAAAGAGTGGCAGGCAAAGTGGTTATTTAATTATTCCTCATTGGGGTTGTGAGAAGAAAACAAGGCTGAACTTGTTTGAAAGCAGAATGATAACCAACAGGTAGTTGTTATCTTCTTCACTGAATAGCCAACAAACCCCTTATCTTTTCCATTACAATATGCTACATCGCATTTTGCTGCCTAATTACTTGAAATAGTCTATTGAAGCATGAAATCCCCGCCCCCCCTGAAATTTAAGATGCTCTTAATATGAACTTCACATACACACTCAAATATGATTTGTTGCATAGTCCTAATAAAGACCATCAAAAAGTTCTTTCAATGCCCTAGCTTGCAATTAATCTGGTCCTGGGATTTTAATTAATTTAAATTAAATAGGCATTTCATAAGCAGGTTTTTATTAATCCGAAAGTTTAATCCTGCCATTTAATCTTGCTCCTCACAATTTCCTGGCAGGACGTGCATTGTATTCTTAGGCAATATGCTTGACCATATTCTACCAGATAAAGGATTTTCAGCATCTAAATAACTAGTCATTTGTATTCAATAGGATATCCTTTAGGTATGTTGATTTATGATCTAAAATATACTTGCAAAAATTAATTCTCATATAGCCAAAAATAAACATCCTGGTACAATATCGAGCCATTACGTGGACAAAAAAGAGGTGAAAATTATATATCTCTCACACACCCCAAATTATTTGTTATACAGAGTGAGCAGGAGAAAATGATGTAATAAAGTTTAACACTGTAATATTTAATAGCTTTTAAAAATTACTACAATACTTACTGAAGTACTAAAGTTCTAATCTAGCTATCAGACGCTCTTTAATTCTTGCTTACTTGCCTCATTGTTTCTAGTTCAGCCAGATACAAAAAATGTGACAGCACTTGTATTAAATTAAATAGGTTCCAAAAATCTATTTCTGCCTAGAATGAAAAACTGAGTGATGTAGGGAATGACAGATAGAGGGGAATATAATCATTAAACCTGAATAATTTCTTCTGCTGTTTTTACAGTTAGAGGAAAATAGATAGAAGTTTAATGATAACTTTTCTTGTTACAGATTTTCTTGTTTTATTATTAAGCCAAAAAAACATGCACAATTCTTTCCAAAACATAGATACTTTCTTCACAAACAATGCTCATGGTAAAAATTGAACAAATGTATTTCCATTCTGTTGATGAAATACTGCCATTACTTTAAAAAATACAAATTCAGTAATAAAATGTTATATTCTATAAGATGTAGATATAAGAGTAGTCCAATTTCAATTAATTGTGAGCCACCCAGAGCTGCTTAAGATGGGCAGCCATATAAATCTTTTAAATGAATAAATTTCTTTTTAAGAATCACAGAGTTGGAAGGGCTGTTTGTTATTTATGCTTAAAAGCTAAGATATTAAATTATAATATTTTAGAACATCATATAATCTCTGAAGACTTTGTTCAGCTTCATATGCTATGATAAGCACACAGTTGTGTTGCTCTTTCAAGTCAATCTTAGTTTTGGGGATGTGTCCTGGATAAACATTCAAAAAGTATATTATCCCAGTTATTTGATAGAATTGGCCTGATGGAATTATATCTAACCTACAAAAATAGACTGTTTTTCCATAAACTGAACTATTTCAATAGTGTAATTAAAAATCCAGCATGTCCTCAATCCACTCACAGTCTTTTCCTACAGATAAGGTACACAGACTTAACTTGGCTATCCACATCAATTTTAGGAGATGGAACAAACTACAGATTATATGACACAGAATATGACATTTTAGTACTACCATTTCCCAGATTTCCTGAAGCATGAGTAAATATTGGAATGATTTCATGCGTTTTATATTAAACATGTGGGGACACGCTGGAAAATTTACATGTATGGTCAATCAAAAGGTACATTTCATACTTTTTTGGTGAATTTAAATTGCATTCTTGCCTTTTGGATGACTCCTGATCTGAGTTCAAAAACCTGTGAAAGAAGTTATCTTTTTTCTTTAAATTCCCAGAAGGCCTATTAGGCTTAGGCCTGCTGTCCATTTCAACTGTGACAAGATGAATGGAATGCCTTTCATCTTTGTATATGAGAAGAAAATATATGTTTATGGAAAAAAATGGGAATGTAGAATTCTTTGCTCAGTCCAAAATGATTGTTTGGGCAGAACTTTGAAGCACAAAAACATTTTAAAAGCAGATGCAACAACAAAGTTTAATCTCCTTTATCCCCATCTTGTGGTGAAAAGAAGTAAATTTCCCACCAAGCATGCATTTTGTTTAACCTGATATACTAACACTTTAATTTTCTGAAGACTATTTTATTTTATTCTGTTATATTTTGTGTTGATTATAGAGGAGCACGAGCAATTCCTATATACTGCAATGAACTGTCTGCATTTTAGTCTCTATATGCCTGTCATTGTCTAGTTACCTTTTTCTAAAAGGAGCTGTTTATTTTAAAGAATATGAGAAAATTTAGACTGAGGCTATATTATTATGTTGGAGTTTGACATAGGTTAATGTGGCGATAAGATGCTGATAGGTGAAATATGAAGATATTTTTTTTGCATGTTTACATACTTCATCCTTTTCCCAAGTCTAGTGCTCTAATGCTTAATGTTGAGAATTTTTATACAGAAGCAGGAAACAAAACTGAAATGTATCTTTTTTCTGCAGAGATAATTGTTCGTTTGAAAAAAGAAGACTGAATAGTTAAAAGGTCTATATTTGCCACATAACTTAAATTTGCTTCTTGACAAAGCCTTCTTTTTAGTTATAAATGATGGGATGTGAGGAAATAGAGTCTGTAATGTGATGTATTTGAGAACAATTACCCCAATAGGTCTGTTTAGCCTTCTAAATAGGAAGATATGAAGGGAATGTATAAACTGTGTAACATTTGGAAATTGTCAGAAAAGCAAGTGAAGTAAACTAGGAACATTTCCAAGACAAGCTGTAGTGAGTTTTCAGCTGACTGAATTTTCAGCTCAAAATGAAATGAGATTCTTGGAATCATATTTCACCCAACATTTTATATCATACTTGCCACCTTGTGGTAGAGCATTGAGGTGCCAAACCCCTTATATTTTTAAAATATAGCTGGGTATAATTTATGAGAGATTTTTTGAAAACAGGTGCAATTGTTTGAATTATCAGAAAAATCTTCAAAGTTTACTTTGATAAAGTTAAAGAAAGATCCTGGCCAAAGAGAGTCAAGAAAGACAGTTGCCCATGTTCATAGTACAGTAGTGCTGTTAGGACCAGACTTACAGGCTCCTCTTTTGTCACAAAAGGCTATGAAAAACAACCATGATCTGGATGATTGAGAAGCTTCATAGACATTTACATTATTTTCCCCTTCTATCTGTGATCATGTCAAATTTATCTGGAGCACATGAGAAAGGATTTTGTTCTGATGGCTCAAAATGACCCAGGAAGGAATGCATTGTGTCATAGGAAGGACATTCGCTTTCGACTGTTCTGAGTTCAAGTCATGCCCATTGAGGGAGCACCCCCTCCGAGCTCCAAATTAAATTATGATGGATCTACAATAATGAAGCCTTAATTAAAATATCAATGAGCTAATAATCTTGCTAGTAATCTTGTAACATTTTGTATATATACCAAAGAACTTACTCAGTTTGTCTTCTCATTGTGTTGTTTGAATATACAAAAGATTTGTACATATAAATTTTAATTGATTCTAGAATCCTGTGGATGGTCTATGTGGTGTATAGTTGCTGTTACTGCAGATTTAGATATTGTGTGTTCTGTTATATACTGCTATCATTTGTTGTTGTTTTAACCGTTTAGTCATGTCCAATATTTGACTACTATATAGGTAAGTCCATGCCACCGTGCCAAGTACAGCTTCTTTCAATTGTCGGATGTTCAACTTTGATGTCAAGCAAGCGCATAATTTGCTTGCCCCTCTTGTTCCATTAACCATTCCTAGCATCATTGCCTTCTATAATGAATTTGCAACTGCTATCACTACCTAACTGAATATGTAAGACATTAAAGTTTTTATCTTGAATAAAAAGTGATCTTCTCTCTTACAACTATTACAGCAGTCTCACAGTCATGTAATCATAATTCTGGTGCTTAGCAACAGGCATGTAGTTATGATTGTAGCAGTATCCCAGGGTCCTATAATCGCCATTTGAAACCTTCCTAGCTGGCTTCCAACCAGCAACGTCAATGGGGGAAAGATGTATTTGCTTAACAACTATATGGTTCACTTAATAACTGCAAAGATTCACTTAACAACTGTAGCAAAAAAAGTTGTAAAATCAGATGGGACTCTTTTAAAAACCACCTTGCTTACTAAAGGTAATTGTGGTCCCCAATTGTGGTTATAAGTTGAGGACTGCCTGAAATTGCAAGACACTTGGTGTTTCAAAGACACAACTTTGACATCCTGTATTTTAAAGGCAGTGTGGGATTTTTTTTCTCTTTGTCAGACCATTTTAGCTCCAGTGAGATAACTGAATTATATGTCCTAAAATCATGTCTTGAATTGGGACAATCTGCAACCTACTCAGTTTTCTCATTATGTCGTTTGAACTCGCTTTAAGTATATTTTTAGAGAATAAGACTTTATGCTATATCAGTCTTTTGTTGGCTTCATAATTACTTCTATCAATTTTGCCATATTTAGATTGATCTTGCTTTGCTATATGTTCCTACTCAAATTAGAATAATTCTTTAATCAGTTCTGTTATGCATGCCATAGTGGGCCAGGCTAGGAAAGCCATTCCTGGCACATTGATGATGTGTATATTTTATTTGTTGCTATAATTTAAAAGTAAAATAAGAAATATTGATTTCTACTTGACTGGAGACCTGATTTAGTTTGAATATCAGTCTGATCTTAATCAGGTGAGAATTAATTGAGTTGGAGGTATTAGATATTCAGTGATGTTAACTGAACCATGATCAATCTACAGAGAAGCTGCCTTTTGTACTGTGCCAGTAATAATAAATAGCTTATGCACTAAAATGTGGAATAGTCTTTTCATGTTTGCTGTACTTTCAATTTGCATCATTTCATATATCTTTACATGTATTATTTTTAAATATATAATACTCAAAACAACATAATTATTACAAAGTATTAACATCGTTTTAAAAATGAGCATGTTTATTTTTTTAAAAAAATAATTCAACATCTTCCAGATGTCTTTCCAATCAGATGATTCAAATAACCAACATATTGCACTATACCTAAATATTTTTCAGTGCCCGTGACTCTATTGAATGGTAGCTTTAAAAAAATATTTTCAGGAATATGTGTATATATGTGTGTGTATATGACACAGAAAAAGAGAGATATACCTGTAGTAGTTATGTTTCTGGGCTAGAAATAGGAGATCTAGTTTCTAATACTCTTAAGCACAGAAACTAGATAGGTGACTTTGGTCAGCCCTCCCTTTTCAGCCCTAGAATGAGAAGTCAAGAAGTATCAATCTGTCAAACCATATTGGATCAATGTGATACATTACAATCCATAACCTTCAGTGATGAGACTTTCATCCTGTAATGTAGGATTCAGACTGGTAATAATATTATTTACACACACACACACACACACACACACACACACACACACACATACACACACACCAAGTCGCAGTGGGAGAATATAACTTTAAGCTTGTTCTGTTTCATGGTAGATGTTTTCCTATTTTAAGAGTGTGATAGCAATATCATAAGTGTTGAAGAAAATATAAATGGTGAGATAACACCTCCATAGGACCAGTTCTTAAGTAGTAAAATTGTAAACCCTTTATATAAACTGCAGTGCACCTTCTAAGATTAATATCAGTGATGCTTTGATTATAGGTAATGGTTGGATTTTATTTCATGTATAAGAATACATACATACAATGATATTCTGGAGTATGTCACATGCTCAACCTTTCATTTTTAATGTACACCTTATGTTGATCTTTGATAAGCTTGAAATGTAAAAATAGATATTGGAAATTTAATCCTTTCATGGCATTAATTTTGACTGAATTGTTGTTGAATGATAAATTGTAAGACATAGTTAAAATTATACTGTCTATTTGTGTTATGCCATAGATGGATTAATTCTCAGAATAAGGCCTACCTTATTAAAAACTGGGGCAGCATAAAGCAACAAAGTTTATATGCTAAAGATTATGGAGTGAATGTTGAAATACGACCTGCAGTCTTTTTTAGAGACTAATCTTGGCATAAGAAGGAGAAAAATTGTAATCTGAAAATACAACAGATTTAATATTTTATATTCAAGTTACCAATGTGCAATGGTTAATTGAGAAACATTTAGAATGGAAATGCTTTCCTTAAATATATAGTAAAATATTAGAGGTTTTTAGTTTGTTGAATATTTGAAAAGTATTTTTTAAAATATATAGCCAGCAACTAGATGGATGCATGCTGTCAGTCTGAACAGATAGATGGAGGGAGGAGAGAGGGAGGGAGGGAGGGAGGGAGGGAGGGAGGGAGAGAGAGAGAGAGAGAGAGAGAGAGAGAGAATATACATTAAACAGATGAAGGTAATCCCTATTTAGCGATGGACTCATTTAACAACTGTCCATAATAGTTCATTTAGCAACTGTTACAACAGTGATGAAAAAGTAAAAAGACCAACCAACACATTTACAATCTTTGCAGATCAGAAAAGCAAAAGAAAGCTAAAGTAACAGTGGAAGCACAGTCATGATTTTACTGAACAACCGCTTCATTTAATGATTGGGTTGCAGTCTCAGTTGTAGTCACTAAATGAGGACTACTTGTAATTTCAAGAAACTTAATGTAGTTCACAGAATTACAAGTTAAAGCCAAATATGTTTGTGGACTGATCCAAAGAAATATATTAATTAAAAGAGTTCAATTTGTTTTGTTCTGAATATCTTGGAATTTTCATGTGTGTTTTTTTCTTTATTTCCTTTACTACTATTATCATTACTAGTACTATATTAATGAATGCACTTTTGAGGCTATAAAAGAGAGAAATGTAATTGCTTTTAAAAGAAAAATAGCACCAGACTTTTGAATGGTGACTTAAAGCTATAGCAATGTAGTCCCACAAATATTTTTCTCATCTGCATACAGTAATCTTAACCACAGTAAATTGATTTTATTATTTTTTTGGTGCAAGTCAAGTGATTATTAATTTTTAAGCAGGCTCAAATAAATTAACAATGGATTCTTGGATGGCTTGTTTTTCCTTCTCTTTACGTCTGAGACTGGATCTGAAGTTCCTCACTTAACATTCTGATCATTAAGTCTAATTGTTAGATGTTTAGAGCCTTGAAATTATTACTTTAATTTTTACATTATGGATATCTCTGTGAAAATATTAAACATTGTTTATCTATAGGCTGTATTCCTAAAGCTTGCTTTTATTAGTACAGCTAATTTTTTTTACCCTCCTCAGAGTAACATCTAAATATAGAAATAAGTACAAAAGGAAACTGGAGGAAAGAAAGAGTCTGTTTTCTGCAAGTTAGGTTTTGTGAGAATTGAGTCTTTTTTAATAAGGTTGGGCAGAGATTCAGATTCAAATGATGACATGTGATTTGGACATAGTACTTGTTGGGAACACCTTGAAGCAGCTATATCTTTTTCTGGGCTTGCATAGCTGCCACAAGTACTGAGAAAGGAAGTGCTTGGCTTCAGGGTTAATCACAGGTGCTATATGCACACCCAAGCATGTGTCAACTCACATTTTGCCCTTCAAATCCATATGTCAGAATTTCCCTTTTTAAAAATTAACCGAGAAGCTGTTCTGAATGTTCTGGGGGCAGATATCCAGGGTGGGGGAAGAAGATTTCTTGAATAATAAAAATGGTTTAATAAAAATGAGCACTGCCATGTTTTTCAAATTCCTTGACAGCGTCTAGTAAACATTTGAAAATGAATGGTCTGAATTACAGTCTCTTATTCTAGGAGAGGGAGGGAGGGAGGGAGGGAGAGAGAGAGAGATGGAGAGACGCAAAGATTGAGATTACAGAAGCCCACAGTAATTATGTGGTGTTACATATATCCCTTGGTGGGATTCTAATATTCTTGAGCCTGATTCCCTTCTTTTCATTTTTATTTAGCATTAACAACATAAAACTTTGTAGCTGGAAGCATTTTTATCACATTGTGATCATTCTTCCTGTGGCCAATCCATCGCAATCTGCAGTGGGTCTTTTTGGGCTATGCTCCATCTGTAGTCCATTCAGTCTTTGTTTGCTAGGCTATCACACCTTTAACCAGCTGAAGCTGGTGACTTAACGAGTGACAGAGACCTCCCATTGTCTCAGGCCCTTATTTTTTTTTTGCTTGGATGTGCACACGTGTTTTTGCTTCACAGCTTTCAGAATGAATGATTACAAAAGGAAGAAAAACGGTTATCAGGACTATTGCGCTATTTAAACAAGTACCAATGAGAAGCAGAAATCCAATTGCTCTCCGGCTAAATGTTAAGCTTGAGAATGCCAACAACATTTTTTTCCTACTAATTATAGGCAATATGTTCATTTGAAATGATGAAAACATCTACATTTGTGATCCACTAAAAAACTATATGTTTTTTTGCCCAGAATGTGGTTGGATAGCTCCAAGCGAGATGGGCTATATATTTTTAAGAAGTTATAGAAGATGTGATATGCCTGACTTTAAAACTATTAGATACCATGTTCCAAGGTATATCTCCTCAAAATAGATTTTAATATCGGGGATTTTTTAAACAAAATATAAATTTGTAGTTCTGTCTTTTGTATATAAAATAGGATTGTTGCTGGAGAATATTATTAATCATTGATGTATTAATGGAATTTTAATATATATTTAAAGAGATTAAAGCAGCCATATATGTTAAAACCACATGGTTGAGGGAGGTAATGTTTGTGTACATATAAGTAAGGTTTCTGAGCTTGGTTGTTTATATTTTAATGCTTTGTCCTATCAGTGTTGATGGAAGTATTCTTAACTTCTGTTGTACCACACAACAACAACCCCATGTTAAATTGGGCTACAAGATTGTACTTACTTTTGTGGTACCCTGTGAATCTCCATGACTCAGGGTAGATTAGAGCCTGAGTCATCCTGATATAATTTCAGCATTGCTGAAATTGTAAGTCCCATTAGTTTAACCATCCTTAAGGAAGGAAGGCAAATCTAGTAATATTATGAAGGGTTATGATTATGAAAGAATAAAGGAGGTTGTTCCTTAAAATGTGTGCAGTGCTACTATCCTTGGTTCTGTGAAATAAGAACTAGTATTAAGGAATCAAAATTAATTAATCTAAACAATCAAATGTACTATCTGTAATTGTAAAGTGATTTGTTTTTTTGTTTTTTTAGTATGAATACAGTTTTCATAGGAGGTTGGATGTGCACTTTCCTCTTTAAGAAATTTAAGAATAAAAGAAGAATGTAACATGATATGTGATGAAACATTTTTTTGCACACATAGCATTATAGGAGCACTGATGTGTCTGCTATATGAGAGCTGTTCATATTCAGGATTTCCATCAAAGTATTTATACGTGTGACAAAATATATGTTGTATATGCTGCACAGTGTGAAGTTTCACTGGCTTTCTAACTGCAAAAGAAATAGACTACATGATTCTGGGCATCAGAAACAGCAATACAGAATACTATGCAAAGGCCAACAGTATTATCACACAGGGTGTGATTTGTTGATAGCAGTATGAAAGGGAGAAAGTTTTCACTCTTGAATTTGTTAGAAAGGAATACAGTTTCATAAATAGTTTGATAATATTGAAAAGAAAGTCAAGTATAAGCTGTGTTAATTTGTTACATAGTGTGATAAGAAAATCCTAATTACAACCCTGTTGCTAAACAAGCGAGAAAGACCTTACAAAAGCTTGAGGCAGCAGGCCAGGAGGGGCTAACTTTGCAGATCAGATTGCATCATTAAATGAGAAAATGAAATACTTCCCCCATTAGGAGTTATTTTCTGGGCCTGTGCAAATGAGCCACAGTATGATTCAAATTGGAAATGCAGAATTGAACGAAATTTAATTCAGTCTAGATTCATGATTTGGGCACTTTTTTTAAAATTAAGCAATTTTAGGAAATCATTAAAATACCTGCAGCTGTTTGTGGTTATTGTTGTTGGCAAAATGTGGTGAAATACCAATATGGATGACACTTTAAAATACTTTAATCCGGACTTCTGGTGGGGGAGGGGTTTGCTGGTGGGAGCTGGTCGTTACAGCTCCGGAATCCTGGTCGCGTTAAACTGTCTGATCAGCAATCCACCAGCTGTCTGACAGCTTGTTTACCTTTTTTTTGGGCCAAGGAGATAAGGTGAGCTAATTGTGCTGGGCAACGCACCACCTAACTCTCTCAGATTGACTCTGGGAGGGGAGGAAGGGCACCCGAGAGCAGAATTGTCTCCTTGCCAGGAATTCCTGTTGCTTTTTAGCAGCACAAAGTAAATCACCCATCCTCAGAAGAAAAATTTGATTTATTGAATTCAAGACGAGCAGACCCTATATATGTGAACTTTTAATTGTTTGTATTAATCCTTAGCTTCATTTTTACAAGAATTTCTTCTGATATCTTACTTGCTAAAGAGATATTCAAAATGGCACCGAGCAGCTTCGTAACACTGATCGGGCTTTGAATTTCTACGGAGTTTAAAACTTCAAAGAAAAGGAGTGATTTAACACTAAATTAAACAGCAACAGCTGCACAATTGACCAGCAGAGACTTATTAATTGGCTGAAGAAGATTAAAACTTGGAATGGCTTCTAAGCAAAACCCTAACCAAAAGGTTCCCCCCGTTTCAAAAAGTGTGGGCAGTTCACCCGCCCCTGGCACAAAACTACAGTCATTACTTCCTCCCCCCATAGAGGAGCCGTTAACTAAAGAAACTTTTCAGAAGGAACTGGCGGAAGCATTTAAAAATCATGTAGTTACGATGGGAACAAAAATTAAGGAGGAGATATCCGTTGCTCATAAAGAACTGTCTGATAAACTTGAGACCCGGGTTCAGAAGATCAGGGATGATATGTTGGGGGTTCTTAATTCGTTTTCAGATTATGTGTCCGGAATTGAAAGCAGATTAGAAGATCTTAATGACTCTAATATTAATTTGGTAAATCCTGGAATTTAATGACTCTAATATTAATTTGGTATCCAAAATGGATGTGGTTCAACAAAAGTCGGAGATGCTAAAAAATAAATTATTATGTTACAGTATAGACAAATGGAGCTTGCACTAAGAATAAGAGGTTTGCGTGAAAATAACCAGGAAAATCTGAAACAGATTCTCTCAGAAGCTTTCGATAGTCTGTTGGGAAGGCCATGGGGGAATTTTGATTGGCAAATTGATAAGGTTTATCGTGTTAACTCCTGGCTGGCTAGACAAAAGCAACTTCCAAGGGACATAGTGATTTACTTTACCACAAGAGACTTGAGGAATATGATATTGCAAGGGTCCTATAAAACTAAGCTTCAAATTGGGGGTCAGGAAGTGACTGTTTTGAAAGAGATACCACCTCAAATGCTAAGATCTAGGAAAGACTACGTCTTTTTAGTCGAAGAGCTTAAAAATCATCAGCTACAGTTCAGATGGGATGCACCAATTGGGCTAGTACTCATTTTTCAGGGGCAAAGATACCGTCTTAATTCAGTATGGAAGGCCCGAGATTTTTTACCATAATATCTTGAAGGCTGGACACCCCGCCCCACCTGGACCTAGAGAAAGAGAACAAGAAGGACAAGATAGACAGCAAACTATACAATTATTAACAAGGATGGATCATCTTTCTCAGAAGCACAAGGAGCCAAGGAATAAAGACAAACCCGTGTGATTACCAGACGAATGGACCAACAATTTAAAAAGCAACAATCACAACAAACACCTGTTACCGGTCAAGATGCTACAGTTACCAGCTTAGAAGCAGTGGGATGAGCCAGGATGTTCAGATGGCTCTAAAAAAGCTTCAGGGAGCCAACGATGACAACTAAGTTTCTAACATGGAACATCAATGGATTAAACTCTCCACAGAAAAGAAAGAAAATATATCACTATCTTAAACAGTTCAAGAATGATATAATTTGTTTGCAAGAAACTCACATTAGATCAACTGATCAAAAATATCTGATTAATACAAGATTTGGACAACATTTTATAGCTTCTGCTACAGAGAAGAAAAATGGTATAGTTCTATACTTAAGGAAAGATATGAAAGCTGAATTAATCGAAGCAGATCCCCACGGAAGATATATTGCAATAGACTTGGTATTAGAAGGGAAAAGGACATTGCTACTGGGAATATATGCTCCCAATCAACAACAAGATGGATTTTATAGAAAACTTCATGCCAAATTAGTACAGTGGGATTATAGATCCTGCATACTATTGGGTGACTGGAACGGTGTTATGGACACTAAGAAAGATAAGAAGGCTTCTCGCCCAAATACTCAAAGGCGAGCGAAACTACCTAAGTCCTTTTTCGATATGATGGATGATTTCGAACTGAGAGATATCTGGCGAGAAAGAAATGCAGAAGAATACGACTTTACCTTCTTTTCTGATAGACATCAATCCTTTTCCAGAATTGATTTCATACTAACTACCAATGATTTGCTTTCTAGGGTGAAGAAGACAAAGATATGTGCCAGAGTTTTATCAGATCATAATCCAGTTTGGATGGAATTGGGAGGGTGACGCAAGCAAGAAGGTCTTGGAGATTGAATGAAAATTTATTAGATATGAGAAATATACTAATGAATGTAAAAAATTGTTAACAGAATACTTTGTTTTTAATATGAATAAGGGTACATCTATGGAAATTGTATGGGATGTAAGTAAAGCGTATATGAGAGGAGCTTTGATAAATCTAAATAGACTACATAGATGTAAACAAGGGGAAAAGCGAACAGAACTGGAAGATGAAATTAGGAAGAAAGAGCAAGAGTTAACTTTAAAACCAGGAGATATAAAGATTAAAGAAGCAATTAGCTTATTAAAAGACCAATTTAATATGTTGATCTCAGACCAGGTAGCCACTAGTCTGTTATATGCAAAACATAATACATAGCCAAATTACACTACAGAGGGAAAGAAGTGTTTCAACAGGGTGAGATTCAAAAGCTCTTCCGTGAATTCTTTACAGTGTTGTACAAGAGTGACAAAATTAATGGTCTAGATATAGAGAGATACTTGGATAAAGAAAATATACCCATAGTTAAAGAAGAACAGAGGCAAAAATTGAATCAACCAATAACTTCGGGGGAAATTTTACAGGTAATTAAGCAGTTAAAGGCAGGGAAGGCACCTGGTACAGATGGCTTGACAGCGGCTTACTATAAAAATCTACAATTAGAAATGGTAGAACCTCTTAAGGAATTATTTAATAAGATTCAAACGGAAGGTAAGGTACCTCCATCTTGGAAGACAGCTTTTATATCCCTGATACCCAAAGAAGATCAAGATATTACCCAACCCAAAAAGTACAGACCTATATCACTACTCAATGTAGATTATAAAATCTTTACTAAAATATTAGCAAATAGGTTAATGTTGGTTATTCAACAATTGATTCATAATGATCAAACAGGTTTTATTCAAGGGAGACAAATGAGAAGTGGAGTAAGATTAATTGTTAATGCACTAGAATATTTGGGAAAGAATAACCAAATTCCTGCTGCGCTCATATTTCTGGATGCTGAGAAAGCCTTTGATCGAGTTAACTGGCAATTCCTGTTGAAAACACTGCAAAAATGCAAATAGGAGAACGTTTCTTACAATCAATTAAAGCAATATATCAACAGCAAACAGCTCAAATTATAGTTAATGGAAGTTTAACAGATTCTTTTCAAATTGAAAAAGGTACAAGACAGGGTTGCCCCTTGTCCCCATTACTGTTTATTAAAACTTTGGAAATATTGTTGAATAAAATACGGGGCTTGGAGGGCCTAAAGGGAATTAAGATTAGGCAGCAAGAATATAGAGTACGTGCTTTTGCGGATGATCTGTTTATAATATTAACCCAACCGCAGGAATCTAGTATGATCTTAATGAATATGATTAATCAATATGGTCAAGTGTCAGGATTTAAAATAAATCTAGGGAAAACAAAAATATTAGCTACAAATATGAATACTAAACAAAAGAAAGAACTAGAAGGAATGATAGGATGCGAAATAGTTAAAAAGGTCAAATGTTTAGGAGTTCATATTTCAACCTCAAACGGGAAGTTATATAAGTATAATTATGAATCACTTTGGCATAGTATACAGACAGAGATGAAAAAATGGGAAAAGTTACAGTTATCCTTGCTGGGAAGAATAGCAGCAGTGAAAATGAATATTTTACCTAAATTTTTATTTATTTTCCAAATGTTACCTATTCTTAAAAAAGATGTGAACCTGTTAGAATGGCAGAAGGGTATTAATAAATTTGTATGGGCAGGGAAGAAGCCGAGAGTAAAACTAAAAATAATGCAAGATGTGCGTGAGAGGGGAGGTTTGAAATTACCCAATTTAAAAGTATA